>NC_050077.1:7071941-7382453 GCF_009764565.3 Dermochelys coriacea | reverse complement strand
TCACCCAAGCCCTGATCCTGAACCCTTGAAGTCAATGGGAGCTTTTTACCACTGAGGTCAGCTGAAGCAGGCGCAGGCCCCTAGCGCCAAATGCTGACTGACCCCAGGAAGCTCTGGGTAAGGAAATGCTCATTTGCTTTTAATCAGTCTCCTTCCTCCTGAGATGCTGTCAGCTGTGATGCTCACTGGCTGAGTGGATCTCAGCGAGCCTGCAGCTGGCAGGCAGCACGTCCTGGCTGGGTTTGAGTCTGCAGGTCAGCGATGGGCATAGAGAGGCACAAAAAAATGTCCTTCCGAACCTTGAGTAAAGGCCAAACCTTAATGAGCCCGATCCTCAACTGGTGTAAAGTGATGGAGTTCTGACCTCAGTGGAGCTACATGGATTTACACCAGCTGAGGATTTGGCCCGTTAGGTTGTGGCCTTTACTCAGGTGAAACACCCAAGGCCAGACTTCAGTGAGAGCTAGGAGTTAGTAACACCTGCGACCCAGATCCACCAAGGGATTTAGGCTCCTGACCTCCATTGATTTCAGTGGCAGCTAGGAGCCTAAATCCCTTGGTGGCTCTGGCCTTAAAAGCCTCAGGAGGGGTCAGTCAGGAAGGGCTGCAGGTGAAAACAAGGCTCCCTGTTGTCTCAACGGGGATCAGTTCCCCGCAGTGCAAAGGGGAAATAAGGCTAAGCCTAGCGGAGGGCACCACATACAGGGCTCTGAGCGCTCCGGCGCACCCAGCAATTAATGAATCTCTGACAGGGAGAGGGCAAAGTGGGGGTAGACTCCAGTCACTGGGGATCTGGAAGTGGAGGCAGCATGCTGCAAAGCAAACAAGTATCCTCATAGTGATTTTGCCTGGTTGAAAAGCAAGCCCGATTGCGGCTCGTCTGCCCAAGGAGTGTTGGCTGGGCCTCCCCCGCCACTGAATTCACAAGAGAGCAGCCCTCCTGATTTGCAATAAGAGCGGCGCAGCTCACACGAAGGCTGGGGAAGATTTGAGTGTCTGATTTCAAGTTAGTCGTGCTCCAATATGAAATGTGCTCCTTTGCTTTCCTTATGAAACCTGAGCCAGGAGCACGGACGGCTGGGTCTTAGAAAGGGCCTTGGGGCCTGAAATTCCTGGGGAAGGGATAGAAAAACCACAGCAGTGCCCAGTGCTATTAAGCCATTTGCTACTGGCCACAGAAAACATGCTGCTGGGCTTGCCGTGGAATGATATTAATGTCACAGGGAGCTGGCAGCGACTGAGGGTTCAGAAATCATCCGCAGAATTATACCATCCAGCAGAAAGCTGGCCAGGCTTTCGGGCTGCCCTTAGGGCCTGCCTTATGCCAGAGGAGATACCAGCGTCCTCCAGAACACTGCATGTGGTGGTGGCAGGATTTCTGTGTAGTTTCCACCGTGCTTGGGAAGGAAATTTAAAAAACATGGAGATGATCCCCATTGTCCTGCAGGGGGCGACGGGCAAACTGTGGGGTGGAAAACATGGCTCGGCTGCAATTTTCCCATTCCACAGTTGCTGTCCCTGTGCATGCCCCGCCCATGCAAACACACTGGTCGCCTGTGGGCACACCACACATACCCCTGCCCTTTCATAGACAACCTTGTGCACACGGCAAGCAAACATGCCCATGCACATTCCTGCATCTCCCTGCTAACTGCATGCATAACCCACTGGCAAATGTGTTATGGGGCCCCCTTCATGCCTGATCCGCAGAGACTATGAGCTGTTACAGCCCCCTCCCCCGCCAGGCAGGTTTAGTGCAAGCACAGCTGTAGCAGCTCATGGTTTTAGCCCGTGTCTAGGCTGCGGACAGCTGTCATGTCAGTGCAGGCTGTCTGGGATGTGAACTGCTGTGGGGCTTAGGCTGTTAGCAGAAAGCTGTGTGTATGTGCCAAGCGGCTTATGATCATTCCAATCCTCCCGTCCTTTTCTCCGTTGTTTATTGACTTTGGAGCTCACCTGAATTCCTCGGGGTGGTATTGCCTTAGGCCTGCTTGCTCCAGTGTCCCCTTAGGCAGTGTGGGAAGGCTGGAGATCCAGTGTCACTAACTCTGTGGAATTCAGGCTCCCCTTTTCATTGGTTCCCTTGAAAACCCACATGCTTATTAGTTACTCTTGAGGGTTAATTTCACCACTGCTGTCAGATTTGCAAGGTTAAAAAAAAATCGCAGGGTGAAGGTCTCTCACCCAGGCAGCCCTACTGGAGTCAGCAGGTGCATGGCCGTGAGAGAGGAATTTGGCTCTGAAGGGCTTGAGCTTTCTTAGCATGAGCGAGTCGCTGACGTCTCATAGGAAAGGTCCTATTTGAAGACTGTGCCTTTGTGTTCTCCCCTTGTCAATGGCTAAGATGATGGATGAGAACAAGGTCTTCAGGCTAGATTTCACCCATCCCTGCTGCTTATTCCTGAACCAAGGTTGTGCTCTCAGCTACGTCGGAGCAAACCCAGCAACTGTCCTTAGTGTAGATGAAAGTTGAATCTGGCCCACCCTCTGTAACAGGATCATTGTCTCCTAATTTTGATCATGTAAATGTAGCCTCCTGGCCTGGGGAAAAAGAGGGAGTTAAGCTCCCGGCACTATTCCCACTAGGAACGCAGGTGTGTCTCCCAGTGACTCCTGATTTATGGCATTGTGAGCAAGAGGAGAATCAGAGCTCCTGTTTTAATGTGGATATCACTGGTGGGGATCAATACTGGGGGAAGAAAACCAATAGAAGACCTATGCTGTTTGGGAGAAAATTCATCCTTAGGCAGAGAGACTACGCAGCACTTTATCTGATTGAAGCACTTTGGGTGACGTGAGGCATAGGGCTGCTAGTGGTGAATGTGAATTTCACCCTCTAAGAAGGATGCTTTCCACTCTTTGCCTTCATCCAGATTTATCTTCCAATTGCTGTGGCCAGTGCCTTTGGAGCGCTGGCCAGAGGCCATTTCTGAGTTCTCTTCCTTCGCTTCTTCTGTCTCCTTTGGAAGAGTCTCTGAGTGGAAGCAGGGCAGCCCACTTGCATTATTCATACGGCCAGGAGCCAAGGAGATACAGTTACAGTCTAGCAGAACAGTAGCAATAACTTGAGTTCTTAACTCTCCGTGCCTGGCAGAAAGGCGCATCACAGGATGGGATGAGACATTTTGACTGAGGAGTCGTTATGGAGTGTTAAGGGCCAGGACCAGGGAAGGATGAAGCAGGACCTCCCAGAGGATGCAGCTGCAAGTATCAGAGGCTGTTCTCGTCACAGGTGGGACTCTGCATTCACATTCTAAAGTGCAATAGGGGGACTAAGAAGGAGCGACTAAATCTAGGAGGGAAAGGATGGAGAACTGCTCTGTCTCACTGAAACCCTGCAAAGGAAAATAAAACCAAGACTTGTATATGAGCACTAGCTCCTGGCACTGCATGCCGCTGTTTTGGAGCAAGGCAGAAAAGCTTTCCTTCTGCTGCTGGGAAGACATTGCAATTGGCTCACGAATGTGCATGGGTAGCATGAAGGTTTGGCTTTGAAGACTTGCTGCTGCCTGGTTTTGGGGGATTGACTGGCCAGGGGGACACTCTTATAACCCACACCTCTACTTAGGATCGTGGGTGACTCATGGCTCTGCCACACCTGGAGGCTAGATTATGAGCCTGCAACACGAGCATGGGTGGCAAAAAAGGTGAGACCAAAAAGACCGCTGAGAAGGGTGGCAATGCCAAGAAGGGCAAGGACAAAGGCAAAGGGGGGAAGAGCAATGACAAAGGGGGGAAGGGGAAGGAAGCGGCAAAGGGGAAAGGGAAGGATGAGAAGAAGGGGAAGGATGCCAAGAAGGGGAAGAAGGAGGTCCTCAGTGAGTCAGAGGAGGCTTCGGACTCTGAGCTAATGAAGAGCAATGCCGAGGAAGACAGTGATGAGGAGAGTGAGATGGTGGAGGAGGAGGAGGAGGATGAAGATGAGGACAGTGAGGAAGACCCTAAGAAAAAGAAAGGGAAGGACAAAAAGGAGGCCTCCAAAGCCATGGCTGGTAAGAAGCAGGGGAAAGAGGAAAAGGTGCTGTCGGAAGAGGAGGAGGAGGAGGAAGATTATTCTGCAAAGAAAAAGAAGAAGGACCTGCACCTCAAAGGTGCCTCCCACCTGGTGATGGGGCTGGCGGGCAATGATGCCAAGAAGAAGAAGGGGGCAAAGAAGGAGCATGCCAAGGCTCAGCTGAAAGGGGCTACCAAGGCTATGGCTGGTCTAGCTAGGAAGGAAGTGGCACCGCCCAAGTCCAAAATGAAGAAGAGCCTGAAGAGCGCATCCGAGCTCTTCATGGGCTTCAAGAGGCTAGGCCTGAAGCGCTCTAAGAAGGGCCAGTTCAAGAACACCTCCCGGTTTTTCTGGGGGCTGAATAAATACAGCACAAAGAAGAAGATGAAGAAGAACAAGGCAGTGCTGAAATCCACCTCCAACCTTATGATGCGCTTCAAGAGTATAGGGAAGAAGAAGAAAGAGGTCAGTGGCAACCCGAAAAAGCCCTCTTTCCTGCTGATACGGCTGGGACTGGGAGGCGAGAAACCTAAGGAGGAGGGTAGGTTCTTCAGCAGCCTCTTCCGCTGGAGGAGAACGAAAGAGAAATTCAAACCCTGGGCCCAGATCCTGAGCAAAGCTTCTGCTGCCACCAGCTGGCTGACAAGAAAGTTCCTGTCCAAACGGGCCAGGCTTACCTACAATGAGAGGTCCATGAATGAGGCCTGGCTGACTAGGATTGGAGCTAAGAAACTCCCCTTCCCGTCAGAGGACGAGATTCTGAGGCACCGAGCCAACTTGAAAAGGTTCTCTGGAGCCAGGAGGCTCTATGGCCAAGGGAAAGAGGAATATGGCTACCAGCCAAATTTTGAACATGGCGGCCTTGTGAGGCAGCCCTCTGGGAGGTTCTCACAGCCCAGGCCAAGCAGGTATGAGGGCCCTGCAGTACCACTGGACTATTACAACTGTTACCAGGATGACAGCAGCTTTTACGACCTGCAGGCCCCAGCTCAGTATGGCTACCCTGAGGAGGAAAGCTACCTCCAGGCACCGACTGACTATGCAGACGGACACGACTTTCGTAACAGAAGGGTATCTGGTTACGAGGACTACCCTGGATATGATATGGAAGAAGAATACAGGCTTTATGAAGAGCCCATGGACTATGATGATCCGCTGCAAAACCAGTCTGACTACTATGACTATGAAGACCAGGATTATGAGTTACCTTCTGGCTATTCACCATACGAACCCTATGACCAATATAGGAGCGATGTGGATTACTATGAAAAGCAAACAGGGCCATACGGCTCTTCTGAAGACAAATATGGTCCTTCTGGAGGGCCCTACAACCTGAGGGTAGATGAAATGGGCTATCTGTATGATTATTCTCCTCAGCATGAAATCAGTTACAGTGAATACAAATGGGGCCTTCCAGCTCAGCTTTCCTATAACCCTTATGCCTATCCCTTGGATGATATAACGGAGATGGATGAGCCAGAGGAGTTGGCAGATGAGAATGGAGATTACCCCTTTATGTTCCCTAATTCTTCCTTCTTTGAGCAGCAGGGGATCGAGGAAACGTTGCCTTCTAAACTGTCGTTTAACAGGAAGTTCAGGCTCTTCCCCAGGCCTCAGGTGAAGCTGTTTGGCAGAGATAAACTTGATGTTCCCCTCCCTCCTTCTCCGCATATATCCCTTGCCAGCGTGGATCAAGATGAGGATGACTACGGTGAATACGAGCCGCTGGCGTCTTCCTTCACCCAGTTCAGCAATGGGGATCCCCCACCTTCAGTGACATACTGCTATGTTGGCCAGGCTCATGGGAGCTGGCTTCCAGGACCTCACTCTCCAAAGTCAATGGGAAGCAGGTTTGACCCTGGTGACCAGCAAGGCAATGTCCAGGGGGCACATTTGCAAAGCTTCCCTCCGCGAGGATGTGGGAGCCCCCTAGGGCAGTTCTTACAAAAATCCCTCACGCAACCAAAACCCATTTTAAAACACCGTGGGAGCGAGGTGAAGGGCAGGCCCCCCACGCCCTCTCCAGTAAGGAGGGCAACATCTTTGTCATTTGGTGAGAGCGGGCCTCTGAGGCCACCATCCCCTCAGCCATCAATTAGACACGGCGACATGCCAAGTTCCACCTCTTCCCCGAAACTTAGCAGGCAGCTTAGGAGTCCAGAGAGACAGAGCTTTCATCACCCTTCTCCACAGCCCTCTGTAAGATGTTTTGACATCCTCCAGGAGAAAGCACATGACCAGCATCCACTTATTGAGCCTTCCTATAAAAAGTTTGGCCACAAATTAGCAGGGATGGAGACCTTAGACTGGGCACCTCTCTTGCCTATGAGGAAATTCGATTACACAGCCAGGAACAACAACAACTCCCAAAGGCCTCCTTCCGCTCAGCCTTCCCGGAGGAGCATCTCCTCCTCTCCACATCCTTTAAGGAGAGTAGGAAGCAGAAGCAGTCTGGAGCCCCTCATGCCACCATCTCATTCTTCTGTGTGGCAGAGACCACCTTCTCCAAAACCCAGTGTGAAAAGGCTCAACTTTAACCAGCCACAGCCGGATTTTCAAAAGCCAGAGACGAACAAACCCTTTCTGCAGCGGTTCAGTAGCCACATGACAGGGAAGTCTCCACAGCTGCCCTCTTACCAGCCACTGATGAGACCCAGAAGTCCCCCTCCCTCACCACGATCCTCTCTGAGGATGAAGAGCCCACCTGCTGCTCCCCCTCCCTCTTTGAGGAGACCACGGTCTCCAGTGGCCAGAGAAAAGGTCTCCTCTTCCCCTCTGTCATGGAGACAAATCTCCTCCACAGCTGGGAGCACAGCACCTACAGATTCCACCTCTCAGCCCATGTCATCTCCTAGGCCAACAGCTCATAACCTATTCGTGAGTCAGAGGAGTTGGTCTCCACAGCCTGTGCTAAAGCATGTCAATAGCACAAGGGGTGAGCCATCTTCCAGCCTGCCGTCCCCACAGCCCACCCTCAAATCCAGCTCATCGAGGCTTCAAATGTTTGGTTCAAACCCCCAAGGCACCACCCCAGCTACGCTGCCTGGGATCTTAGCCTCTCCAGGGCTCCATAATCCTGCCCCTGGGGAGCTGAAAGCACCCCCTTCACCTCACCCATCCCTGAGGCAGTTTGGGTCTCCTCCTGAGGCAAGGTCCCCTAGCTTTTCAGCCAGGGGTGCTGGGAGCAGACAACCATCTTCCCCTCAGCTATCAAGAAGACTGTGTCACTCGCCCGTGGAAATGCACAGGTGGCTCCCCCAGGCTTGGAACAGGCAGCCTGAGCCCCCAACTAAAGCAGTGAAGCCTTTAATGAGGAACTCGTTTCTGAAGCAGTTGGGCCGTCCAGCAGGAGCTCAGTCTCCCATCCCACCATCCCCAATGCCATCCGTCAGAGATGGGCTGCCTCCCCAGGGATTGGTGAGAACACCCTCCCCTCAGATGCTGACACACCAAGGAAGCCATCGTATTACCATCAAAGACTCTCCTAACTTTCTACCTGGCAGGTCCCCATCCCTCATGAATGCTAATGGGCAGAGAGGGCAGCTGCCTGCACAGCCACGTTGGGACGGGGCTTCTGGGAACGAAATGCCAGGTCAGCGAGCTCCGTCACCCAAGATGGCGGGAGGCGGAAGCGTGAGGAGCATTTCCAAGCTGCCTCCACCTCCCAGCCCTGCTCCTGGGATCCCTAAGGCATTTATCAAACGCATTGGTCAGCCTCTGGCTGGGATGATCCAGACCCCTTCCACCAGGAGGCCTTCTCCTGCAGAAACCAGCAGCATGCTTGTGGACAAAGCAGGAGGTGGGAATGCATTCCTGAAACGGTTTGAACAGCCGGTGGCCCGTCAGATATCAGGACCCACGGCTCTCAAATTCTCAGTGAGAGAAGGCGAACATGTAGCCCAGGGACAATGCCCACCATCACCGACAGATCCTAGACACCCCTTTGGTAGACGCCCTTCTCAGAAGCCGGCCTCCCCTGCTCCGTCCCTAAAACATGCTACAATGCCAATGGGAGAAGCAAATAGGTCACGGTCACCTACCCCAAACTGGGGGCATAAGGTTCCGGGTGGGAACTTGTCTTATCCTGCCACCTGCAGCCCCCACGCTGTGCTGAAAGGCAAAGCAAATCTGGGCCCTCAATCTCAAAGAACTGTGGCCTTCAAAGGCCCCCATTCTGTGACGGGAGCTGGCCGCTTCTTTGCTGGGTCCCTATCCTTGCAGGAAGCATGTAGCAGACCAGCAAAACTCCCCGCTGAGCTCTTTGAGAACGAGGACATGTCAGGAGAGGACGGTGCAGGGAGGTATGCCGTTGTCATGCCGCAGGTCCAGAGGCTGGGCTCCTTCAGAAGGATGTCCTACATGCACAAGCAGCACTGGTCTAAGCAGCAGATGGTGAACATCCGTACGTCACCCAGCGCGTGGTCTTCTGAGAAACTGCTTCATAATCCTCCCACTGAGAGCCTGAACAGGTGCTCGGGCCGGCGAGGAGACAGCACTGCTAGGTACCTGACCCACAGATCCTCAGTGCAGAACCAGGGCAATGGGAACCACTGGGAGCATGGGAACATGGGCAAGAAATTGCCCTGGCACAACCAGGTAATTCCAGGGATTTGGGCCATTTACAGCAGAATCCAAACCTGGGGCCAGTTTACATTGTGATAATCCTACAGGAGTTAATCTGAACATAAGACCGGATCCAAAGATCCGGATCCGAATGATGTCAGGGGGCGTTGCATCAGGCCCTTACCCTGAAGAGTGAGCAACATTTGGCCCCTGGGATAAGCAGGTACAGCTCTCTTAAAACTCTGGGCCAAATCTACAGTGAGATGGGGGTTGTAAATTATACATTGGTTTGAGAAACATATTGGCCTAGTGTTTTGGAAAATACCAGGGTTTGAAGGGTTAAAACCAGATCTTGTCTATTAGTAGAGTTAATGTGTAGCCCCTGGTTGTGCCCATTCCCCAACCTCCTCACAGCACAGAATGAGCATCAAGTGCTTCCTTCCAGCCAGCCAGCTGGTGGAACCCAGGAGTCCTGACTGCCATCTGCCTGCTCTAACCACTAGAAATGGCTGCCTTCTATTGCACAAGAACTGGCCTCAGATGTGAAAATAAAAAAATGTTTTCTCCTCCATGCCAGCCGGTCCTGGGTCTGATGATCCTCTCGCTTGCTCTGGGGTAAGGATGCCCAGTGGTGTCAGCAAGATGAGACTCACACTATTACATTCAGATCATACCAGTGGGAGCGCGGCTCTACCCACAATGGCAGTTCTGAGCAGGAGAGAAGCTAAGGTGGCCAGCCTGTTTGCTCCCTGCAAACATCCCCTGCTTGGGCTGGCTTACCCACTGACAGCCAACCCCCCCGGAGACCACAACTGGTGCCCCGAAGTTGGCTTTGGCAGGTTAAAAAACCTGGCCTGTTTGAAAGAGGTTCCCAAACAGTGGGATGCAGGAACCAGGTTGTGCAGGCACAGCTTAGGGAACTGGCATGTACGTTGGAAAAGGGAAACCAGCCCAGTCCAGACAGAGGTTTAATAAAGGCACCGAGCTATCCTTGGGCCCTGTCACTGTAAAGCTATGAGCCCCCCCTCACCCCCCCGTACTGGCACTGCAGCCAGGGTGACAGCTGTTACTTTTGGAGCTGTTTGACCTCTGTCATAGCAATGGAACAAAAGAGGTATATGTAAATGCAGAGACTTGATCTGTGGCAGGTAGCTGCATTGGAACAGAAGGAGCATTTTAATTAGCTCCTCTCTTGGCACGCACTGGCCGACAGAGCTCAACTGAGACCTACCCTAGTATGTGACTGGCTTACCCTGGATGGCGATTTGCTTACCTGCTTGCTGCCTACCCTGGCCTGAGCCCGCGAGAGGTTGGATGCTCTCCAGGTTAGGAGCTACAGTGATGATTGAAAAAGCTCCAGGGTTTATTGTCTGTTCTTCCAAGCTGGTGACTCTTAGTTACCTGGTTTTTTTGTGAAGTAACAGACGCTCTGTGGCTCTTCTGTGCATTCAGCTGACGTGACGCGAGGCGTTTAAAATCATGTTAGACGAAGCGCAGGGAATGAGGTGATAGGGACCAATCCTGCACTGGCTGGGGGGAGGTGAACCGGGGACCCAATGGGTATCTCCCACCTCTGAATGTCACCAGGGGATTGTAGCAGTCCCTCAGCTACCCTTTGCATTGTTCTTGAAAGCTAAATAGGTGTCAGTGTGACAATATAGGGGCCTGTGTATGTTGCCCAGCAGTTCAGAGCATGCTATGTAGTGGAATGTGGAGGGACAATACACTGGGGGAGCTGCTTTAGCACACTGAGGGACAGTGTGGTCTAGTGGGTAGGGCACTGCATGGATTCCCCATCTACATTGTCTCTTTAGATTGTGATCCTTTTATGTCAGAGACTGTTTCAGGCCCTGCTCTCATCTAGGACCTATAGGTGCTACTGTAATGCAAATAAATTAATGGTCATTTTCATTTTCTCTCTCTGTCTACATGGGAACACTCAGGAAAATAAATTCACACCTTGTGTCAAACCACATTGAACCCATGCATGGAGACTCTCATTCAAAATTAAAGTGGCCTTAATTTGGTTTAGTTTAATTCACAAGAGTGTCCACAAAGGGACTAATTGTGGTTTACTGAATTTGCTTTAAAAATTCATTTGAATTAACTTTCCTGAATGTCCCCATGTAGACAAGTCCTCAGTCTAATATATTCTGTGTGTGCATGCGAGGGGGTGAAGTTCGTAGAATAAATGAATCTTTGGGAGGGGGGTTGGTGGGCTGGTCCCACATAGGGCCCAGCATGAAAGCCTGGGTGAAGAGGGGAAAAACAGTGCTGGTATCATCAGTGGAACAAAGAGGAGGGGCAGGGAATGTGGTCAGAGATGCAGACCTGGGCAGAGCTGTGCAGCGTTTGGAAAGCAAGGCTGAGAGGTGTGAGCTGGACGTGGTAAGTGAGGGGGAGCAATGGAGTGATGCAGAGGGGAGCGGCATGGTCTGATCTCCAGACATCTCTCTGCTGAAGCCCCCGCCTCTAGACAACCTCCTGCCCAAAGGGGTCGCTCCATAGCAACTGTACCCCTGAACTGGGCCAGTTCTGTTCTCCTTTATTGGAAAGCCACGTTCATCAGGCAGCTGATTTTTGTCAGTGCCTCCATAGTTACAACTGGAACCCACTGGTTAGTGTGTGATGCATGCCCCAATTTGCAGAGATATGGCCCCGTGACAGGCCCTGGCTCCAAGGGCTGGCTCTTTAGCTCAAGCTGTAGCAGCTCATGCTTTTTAGCTCTGGAGGTCCCTGGTTCAATTCCAGTCATGCTGGCCAAAATGGCGGCCATCACACACCCACGCCCCAAAAGGGGTGAGAAGATAGGAACTGCTGCAGGGCCTGGTGTCCCAACCCCCACACGGTCATGGCCTTATCGGTGGCTGTACCAGGTGATGCCTCCTGGTGGCTGCTGCAATGAAGGGACTTGGCAGCAAAGGATCGGGGGTCAAACCACCCCCTTTGCAAAGTCCCTTCTGTAACCACCGGCTCCACTTGCACAAGCCTCATTGCTCCCTAGGGTTTCCTCTTCCTGATGGGAGAGGGTTGAGCCAGCAGCAGTCACTATAGAGCAGTGGGGATCTTGACCCCAGCACTGGCAGACGGACACGCCAGTTGGATCAGTTTGGGAGCCATAGCTTTGCTTGGGGTCTGACCCCGACTCTCTGTCTCGGGAGGCCCCTGAGCTGGCCGGAGTAGTTCTCTGAGTAACGCTGCCTGGCTGCACCCTGGAATAACTGCCTGATCTGCATATCTTAATTCCTGAGTGTAGATGCACTCCATCCGCAACCTGCCATGCAGGAGCCCCCGAGAAGAGCCGAAGGCAGATGGCGTGGAGGACATGACTCAGCTGCAGTAAGTGACTGACCGGCATGCTCTGGTTGATCTAAAAGGAAAGCTAATCACCATGGGCTGGCTGTTGTCACTCAGCAGAGCACCATTGTGGGCTAGGGGCCTGGGAATCAGGAATCTGGGGTATAGGCCCAGCTCTGCCACTGACCTGCTGTGTGACCTTGGGTGAGTCCCATCATCTCGGTGTCCCCTCCTACCCTCTGTCTTAGCTGTTTGGGGCAGGGGCCGTGTCTCACCTTGGTTATGTAGAGCAACTAGCACAATGTTCTCCCCAGGCCCTAGCATGGACCCTGCCCACTGCTGTAAACAGCTCCTGCAGGTACCCTCCTCCGACCCACTTTAAGATCTCACCAGCCATGGCAATGGATTCCCGTAGTCTGACTCCAGCCTCGCTTTTTGGAGCTTTGACTGCGTGTGCCTGGGACGGGTGCCTTCGCTTTGCACGTTGGTGGCACTGAGCTGGCTGGGATTTCATTTGTGGAGACGACAGGAGGGGATCTGTTGGCCATCAGCCTCATCCTCTTTATGAAAGTGCTATGCCTTGATCCCTGTTCTGTGCTGTGTGTTCCAGGGACCTCCAGGAGGGGGCAGTGCTGCACAACATCAAGACGAGGTTTAACCGCGAGTTAATCTACGTAAGTTCCTGGCAGCTGAAGTCGCACTCAGAGCTCATTGCAGGCCTCAGGGTCTCCTCGGCATTACCAGTGGAGGGTCCGGTCTGACACCGATATGCAGAGTGTGCAGAGTGTGTGCCTGGTGGGTCACTCACGGCACAGCGTGTCAGGACACCTGGGTTCTAGTCTGCTTCAACCGCATCTCACTTTGTGATTTTTGAGCAAGTGACTTAACCGATCTGTGCCACTGTTTCCCAGAGATGGACCTTCCCCCACTTTTGTAAAGTGCTTTGAGATCCTTTGGTCAATGGCATTAGGTATTACTGTCGCTCAGCTTAGATGCCTGCTGCTCATCTTCTACCGAGCAGTGGCTGAGCGTAAAAACATAAGCAGCTCTTCCTCTGTGTGTCTCTTGCTGTTGCAGACCTATATAGGCAGCATCTTAGTGTCCGTGAACCCCTACAAAATGTACAACATCTATGGGACGGAGCAGGTGCTGCAGTATGAAGGAAGGGCGCTGGGAGAGAATCCCCCGTAAGTACCTCCTCCACACGGAGCTCAGTGTGCTGTCTGTCTCCTCCTGGCAAGTTACAGTCCCCTTTCGGCTGGTGTCTTAGCTGCACAGCCCGGCTGCTCGGGGCCCTTGCGCTCTTCTTGAGCTCAGATTGTCGTGGCCGGGGACCCAAGCCTGCAGAGCTTACTCAAGGGAGTAATCCTCTCTCACCCCAGTAGCCCCACTGCAATCCACCACCTCTTGGGGCAGTGCTGAGCAGCTTAGGGGAGGTGCTGCAGAGGGCACTCAGGCCCAGACGGTGGGTCTGATGATGAAGCATCTGTGTTCTCTCTCAAGTGGAGATCCCAGTGCAGGTAACAGATCTTCCCTGCCTGTGGGTAGCAAGCCTGGGGTTCGATCCTGCTGGGTGTCTTCAGACTTCCTTCGTGCCTGTGGGTGACCTAAGGCAAGGGAGCTGGCGCAGCTCAGAGCATCAGAAGCCTCGCCCGGCTACTAGCCAGTGTGTTCGGCTGGTGGGAACCCCTCCTCTGCAGGGACTGTTTTACCCTTAACGCTCTGTGCATCTGGCTCTTTTGCAGACACCTTTTTGCTATTGCAAACGTCGCCTATACCAAAATGATGGATGCCAAACACAACCAGTGTATTATCATCAGGTGAGAGCTTGTGGCCTGGCTGCGGAAAAGGAGCTCCCCTTTTGTTCCAAGAGGTGGCCCCTCTAGCTCCAAGTTGAGCCTGCTCATGGCAGCTTGCCAGTCACTGCCCATGCCACACCTGGCCTGCAGGTAGATCTGAGATGTCCTTCTGCAGGGCTGCGAAGCTGGCATCTTCATCATCATTGTCCTGGCAAATTCCAAAGGGAAGTACATTGAGCGCTTCCTGGATCAATCTCTAGCTGGCATCTTTAACCAGCACCACAGTATGAAAATCAATATAATGGAAAAACCGCCAAGCCTTGTCCATCCCCTGCTGAAGCCAGTCAGAATTTGGCCGTTGATTTCAATGGGAGCAAGGCCAAGCACAGCACCCATAGCACGTGTAGCTGCTGCTCGGTTCGGTAACCTCTCTGTTGGCTTCGGGTGATTGCGCGCTCAGCGACCTTCCTTACGTTCGCGTCTTCTCTTTCTAGTGGCGAAAGTGGTTCAGGCAAAACGGAAGCCACCAAGCTGGTCCTGCGTTACCTGGCAGCGGTCAATCAGAAACGCAACGTGATGCAGCAGGTACAGTCTCCTTTCCACACGCCACGAGTTATGGTGCCGCTTGCTCCTGGCCGGCTTCAGCTGCTGTGCTGCCATGAGCCACCAATGGGCCCTGAGAGCTGGTAGAATGGCGGGAGGTACCGGAGGTGAGTGACAGCCTGGCAGGTGCATTTGACCAGGATGTACTGAGCTGCTCCGCCGCACGGCAGATGCATCCTCTCAGATGTCCCAGCCTGGCGGGCAGCTTGGCAGATGTGTCCCCATGGACAGAATCATCACATTTTGCAACCCAGCAGGTACAAGCATTCCCTCAGGAGGTACCTGGGGCGTTCAGCATGAGTCAGTTAAAACTGAAGGCTGTTTGGAGCCTCTTCCCATGATGGCTTTCAGGGCTTTATTCCCTGGAGCCATTCGCAGGCACTCATTTTTCCTTGGGACCCACTTGGGGTCTCTCGGCTCCCTCCAAATCCCTCCCTCCCTCGCTCTCCATGGCTAAACCCGGGGGTCTTTTGGGACACCAAGCTGTGCTCCTCCTGCCGGAGTAGGGGCCTTCCTCCCCAAATCACAGCACAGAACTTCATTCTGCCTGGCAAAGAGAGCGTCAGACGGACCCTGTGTGAAAGCCAGAGAAGGGTCTGCATTCTAGGAAGCCTCATAAAGCCTCTGCAGCAGCAGGAAGGGCAGATGTCTGTCCCTCTCTAGGGAGGTAGGTCCCCTTCCCCAGATGATTCCTGGGTAAACGTACAGTTCTTTGCAGTAGAGTGTGGCTTATCATCCTCTTCTCATGGCCGGTGTGTTGATGACCCTGACCTGTTGTTGTTCCTATGCGTCCCTGCTGCACTACCATAGATAGAGGTACGGGGTGTGTGTGTGGGATGCAAAATTTCCACTTGCCTAACAGACTGATGCCGAAGTGGCCTGCTGTGTTATCTCTGCTGAGGCTAAATCCTGCAGCTCAGAACTCCCCTAAGAGTCACTAGGTTTTTTTTTTGCCTGCAGCCTTGAGCCTGTGTATGTGTGCGTGGCTTTGCAGTGACTATCTTTCCCTTTGCTCTCCTACTGTCCTTCTCCTCTCCTGCTCTCCTTCAGCCATCATCAAGGGGGGAGTTACAGCTCCCCTGGCACTCAGCAGACAGGCTAGAAAACCTAAGACCCCTTTCGCATTAAAACTGCCCCTCACCCCAGCCTTGTATGGGAGCTGTTGCAGAGCAGACAATGACTGTTACATTTGTGGACAGGTCACTGTATTCCGCTCCTTAAATAGAAAAGGAACTAAAGGAAGCCAAACCCTAGTCTCTCTTCATTGCTCAGCCAAATGTTTAACTTGGAAGCACCATTTTCCTAAGACTACTTCTGGAGGAGAACAGAGGTTTTGCTGTGTTCGCCAGTTCTCAGGCCCTGAACGCCAGGGATGGCTCGTGTCAGTCACAACTACTGATAGTGAAAAACATTTCCGAGCAGGGCTGGGTCCACCAATGGGCCAGAGGTGCCAATGCCCGAGGCATCATTTTTCTTTTTTAAAAAATGTAATTATTAATTTAAAATTATTACCGTGGCATCTAAGAGCCCAATCGTGCCTTGTGCTGTAAACAACAAAAAGATTTGTTGGGGAAAAGTCATCATGGTTTTTGTAAAGGGAAATCACGCCACACCAATCTACTAGAATTCTTTGAGGAGGTCAACAAGCATGTGGACAAAGGGGATCCAGTGGATATAGTGTACTTAGGTTTTCAGAAAGCCTTTGACAAGGTCCCTCACCAAAGGCTCTTAAGCAAAGTAAGCTGTCATGGGATGAGAATGAAGGTCCTCTCATAGATTGGTAACTGGTTAAAAGATAGGAAACAAAGGGTAGGAATAAATGGTCAGTTTTCAGAATGGAGAGAGGTAAATGGTGGTGTCTCCCAAGGGTCTGTACTGGGACATGTCTATTCAACATATTCATAAATGATCTGGGAAAACGGGTAAACAGTGAGGTGGCAAAATTTGCAGATGATACAAAACTACTCAAGATAGTTAAGTCCCAAGCAGACTGCAAAGAGCTACAAAAGGATCTCACAAAACTGGGTGACTGGGCAACAAAATGGCAGATGAAATTTAATGTTGATAAATGCAAAGTAATGCACATTGGAAAACACAATCCCAACTATCCATATAAAATGAGGGGGTCTAGATTATCTGTTACCACTCAAGAAAGAGATCTTGGAGTCATTGTGATAGTTCTCTGAAAACATCCACTCCATGTGCAGCAGTTCAAAGAAGTGAACAGAATGTTAGGAACCATTAGGAAAGGGATAGATAATAAGACAGAAAATATCATATTGCTTCTGTATAAACCCATGGGACGCCCACATCCTGAATACTGCGTGCAGATGTGGTCTCCTCATCTCAAAAAAGATCTATTGGAATTGGAAAAGGTTCAGGAAAGGGCAACAAAAATGATTAGGGGTATGGAACGGCTGCCGTATGAGGAGAGATTAATAAGGGATTTTTCAGCTTGGAAAAGCGACGACTAAGGGGGGAGATGAGAGAGGGCTATAAAATCATGACTGGGGTGGAGAAGGGGAAAAAGGAAGTGTTATTAACCCCTTCACATAACACAAGAACCAGACGGTCACACAATGAAATTAATAGGCATCCAGTTTAAAAAAAACAAAAGGAAGTACTTCACACGATGCACATTTGTCAACTGTGAAACTCGTTGCCAGGGGATGCTGTGAAGGCCAAAAGTATAAATGGGTTCAAAAAAGAATTAGATAATCTCATGGAGGATAGTTCCATCAATGGCTATTAGCCAAGATGGTCAGAGACACAACCCCATGCTCTGAGTGTCCCTAAACTTCTGGGAGCTGGGACTGGGCGACAGGAGATGGATCACTCAACAATTGCCCTGTTCTGTTCATTCTCTCTGGAGCACCTGGCACTGGCCACTGTCGGAAGACAGGATATTGGACTAGCTGGACCATTGGTCTGACCCAGTGTGGCCCTTTTTATGTTCTTATACAAAGGACGGGGAAGGCTTTTATTTCCTGTCCCCAAGAGGAGCAGACTGGAGATGGAGGCACCATTTTTATCCTTGGCCCAGGGCAGCCAGGAGGGTTAATACGATGTGTCTAGCCAGCCTTTCGTTTCTGCACTATGTCCATCACCGCAGCGTCTTGGCGCCCCTGGTTGGACTGTCTCACACTGACGGGCTCTTGGTGTTTTTTTTGTCTGGCTGGGGCAGATCCTCGAAGCGACCCCCCTGCTGGAATCGTTCGGAAATGCCAAAACAGTGAGGAACGACAACTCCAGCAGGTTTGGGAAATTTGTGGAAATCTTTCTGGAGGAGTAAGTAACGATGAGCGTATGAGTGTCCCTCTAACACCCCACTTTGTGTGTCTGAAAGTAACCCCCTGCCCGAGGGAATTCCACCCCACGGTCCTGCCTCTGGGCTGCTGACTTGAGGGACTAATAGAACCCCTGGGAGGCGTTAGATCCTTGTGCTCCTCGACTGTGATTTAATGGTTCCATTCAAAGCACGGGAACCATTCAGCTCCTCGGGGTGGGCAACTGGCCAACCCAGCCGCAGGCAACTCTTTGTGGAAAGGAGTCTCCCCTGACAAACTGTATTCTTGTCCCTCTTGCATGTGGGGAGGGGTTGTTTGATTTTAAGGGTCTGCTTTTAAAAAAAATCGGGTGTGCCATTGCACACCTAATTTGCACTGCCAGTTGTGTGACTGTGAGCACCGCCTAACAGATGTGTAACTGGCTGCATGCACACCCAATTGCTAGAGCTGCATATGCAGTAGCAGTACCTATGTGCACAACTCAGGCCTTCGCTTCAAATGTCAGGCCGTAAAAATATTCCTCCTGGTGAGGTCCCCCAGTTCCAACTGACACGGCCTTGTAGCAGGGCTGCCATTCCTCCAGTCTCCGGGTACATCTCAGTCTCTCATCCAGATACATGAGAATTGGGGGGGGGGGGTGAAGGGCTTCAATTGGAGCTGTGATAGAAGAGCACCAGTTCCCCAGCAGAAGGCAGGGGCTTCCTCAGGTCATGGCACACACAGAGAAACTAGATAAAAATTTAACTGCTCTTGCTGGAAGGTTGCAACGCAACATGACTTTATTTCTTAGAATTCAGAATGATAACACGCTGTAACCAAAACCAGAGAGTGACAAAGCAGGCTGCTCCCTAAAACCAAGAAGCACAAGTCACCCCCCCTTGCTCTTAGGCTGGCTGCCTGCAGATTGCCTGCTGCTCCCAGCCACTTCACAACACAGCCCTCCAGCATGCAAGCAGGACCAGGAACTGCTTTCCCCCTTCCACTCCCCTTCCCACTCTTAAAGTGATAGCTTGCAATTCCAACCCCGGCACTCAATACACCACACTCAGCAACTCAAATCCTCCACCCTTCTCTTTGGTCCTCTTGCTTAGCCTGGGAATTGGGCAGTTATCGTGGTTTTCTGACTGCCCATCCATCCACACGGACTTCAGTCATGTTGCTTAATACACAGCTGGAAGGCACTCAGATACTGTGGTGATGAGGGCAGTGTAAGAACCTTTGCAGAATAGACTAGAGTCCATCTCTCCCCACTGGGAACAAGGAGGAGGTTTTCTTCTAGTTGTCTCTTCTGCATTGGCTTTTAGTGCAGGAGGTTTAATTGCCGCCTGTCTGACTCAGTCTGCAACAGCCGATCCGTTGTCTGTGACGGCTGCACATGGTTGGTGCTTTGTTTACCATAGGCAGCATCAGGCAGGTGGCATTCTCGTGGCTCTCCCCTTGCTCAGCTGTGCTGGGGGTTGCAGCATGGGCACCTGTGTAGCAGAATACCCACAGGGCTGAGCTCTGAGGCAGATTCAGCTCAGATTCAAGGAAAAACAAGGAGCAATCACGAGTCCTTGGACCCACCGGTACTTCAGGGGAGAGATGGGATGAGATGCTGGGCTGGCAGTGCCAGCCCTCGGGGATGGAGTTGAACCGTGCTGGAGTAGGATGTTTCCCACTGAGCAGACAGGCTGGGACCTTGGGCGACATTCACGTTCTTCTGGAGTGCTGAGCAGGAGCCATTGGTTGGCATCATTGGGCACCTCCCCCACAGCCAGTGTCCTGCAGGTGCAGAGGGCTGGGTGTGGATAGATCCTCGGTCCTTCCTTCATGCTCTTATGTCTGACGAGATGCCTTGCTAAGATTCACAGCCCCCAGGTGCTAACCTTTGTCTCTCCCAGAGGCTTGATCTGTGGTGCCATAACCTCACAGTACCTTCTTGAGAAATCAAGGATCGTGTTTCAGGTGAGTCCCAGCATTTATCGTGCCACCCCCCACTGCCATCACCATGTCATGATGTTTCCTTAGTCTTGTCCCTCTTGTTTCATAGGCCAACAATGAAAGGAACTATCACATATTCTATGAGATGCTGGCTGGCCTTCCCACTCAGCAGAAGCAGCAATTCTGCCTTCAAGATGCAGAAACTTACTATTACCTGAACCAGGTATGGGGCCCATGTCCGCATGTGAACTCAGCAATCAGGCCCACTTGATTTATTATTTCTACTGGTGCAGCACCCAAAAGCCCCAGTCAGGATCTGGGACCCATTGTCCAAGGCCCTGTACAAACACACAGGCAGACGCAGCCCCCCCCAAACAGCTAACAACCTGCAATTCCATTTCTTTCTGCAGCTGTGATAGTGTCCAGGTCCTTGTGACATTCAGGTTGCTTTGCTCCCCAGATTGGTAAATCCCCAGTCCCCGTAAATTTGCGTCCCCTGTCATGGCTAATTCCTTGGCCTCAGATTGCATGTTCCACAGATATGCTCTGATTGGGACCTTTGCAGGGGGGTAACTGTGAGATTCCTGGCAAGAGTGATGCTGAGGATTTCCGGAGGTTGCTCAGCGCCATGGAGATCCTGAACTTCAGCACCGAGGACCAGAACAGCATCTTCCGAATTCTGTCTTCCATCCTCCACCTGGGGAACGTCTACTTTGAAAAATATGAGGTAATCGGCTCCCGGGGGGAGATGGGAAGGGGACCCAGGGCGCAAAGAGATACTCGTAACAAGGTCTTTAGATGCATGCTGCGAACTAGGGCTTCGATCCCATGTCTGTTGGAGCCAATTCAAAGACTCTGGTTTGGCTTCCATGGAATCTGGACCAGACCCTAAGCCCCTATGCAGGGAGGAAGCTCTCAAAAGAAAATTGAACCCTAGATTTTAGCTTCTCTCCGTTTTGTGGAATCTACATCCAAAAAAAATCCCTGGCCCATAGGGGATCCTGGCACCATGGGGCTCCCGAACTACAACATCCAGGAAGGCCTACAGCAGCTTTGGCAGTTCCATGTCGAACCAGCAGACACAAAACGTTTTGATGTTTCAAATCAACACTTTTCTGAACTTGCTGTTCTGCAAAGCCAATTGAGATTTCAACTTCCATCTGGGACAAAAACCAACATCAGAATATCAGCCTTTCCCACAGGAGGGACATTCTGATTCTTCCTCCAGCGCTACACAATAATGTTGACAATGGGCCAGAACCTCCGCTAGTGTAAATCAGCGTAGCCCAAGTGAAGTCAGTGCTTCTATGAACACCAGGTCAATGGAGCTACACTGATTTACTCCAGCTCAGGATCAGGGCCTATATTCATAATCAGAGATGGACAAGGCCTTCAGTATGAGGTCCCCTAGGTTGTCCCTAGGTACCAATTGTGCTGGCCCCTGGGAAGTTGTCTGCCAATGGGTTGTCTTTGCCTTTCGCAGACAGACTGCCAGGAGGTCGCATCAGTGGTGAGTGCGAGAGAGATCCGTGCGGTAGCCGAGCTGCTCCAGATCTCTCCAGAGGGGCTGCAGAAGGCCATCACGTTCAAAGTGACGGTAAGGCCCGCGGATTCGAGACGGGCTGGTTGGACAGGTGGATGCTGTGGCTAGAGGGACAAATGGGGGAGCTAGACAGCAGTGAAGACAGTCTCTGCTCTGAGACCCTGCTCACTTCATCGCCCCGCAGGGGACCAGTGTATTTTCAGTATCTGATCTGCCAGCAGGACACTGCTGCTTTGCTTTTCATGTTTGTGGAACATCCCTGTGGAGTCCTCTGCCCCCCTCATCTCTCTCTCCATTTATACAACATCTAGGTGTGTCTTGGCATCTCCCACCAATGGACAGTGGCCAGACCTTTGTCCCATCCATTTCTGAAGGATTCAAGAGATGCTCCCTGTGGACAACTGTCCCGCCCTCTAATAGGCTTCACTGACAGCGAAGCTTTCTCTGAATTTTCCTTCGCCGGGTTTCATCTCATCCCTCTTCTCCTGCTCTCCATCTGCCCAGTTCAGAATGGAGCAGTGCATGCTGGGGCTTGTGATCTCCCATGGGCCACACATCTACATTAAGAGGTGACGCTGGCCCCGTGTTGGCCACACCGGCTTTAGTGGGGATTTCACCTTTTTGTTTGTTTGGCTTTGCCCTTCTCAACAGGAAACACTGAGGGAGAAGATTTTCACCCCCCTCACTGTGGAAAGTGCCGTTGATGCCAGGTAAAGGGATTCTTTGTTAGGAGATGCCGGGATCTGTCTCTGGCTTGTTAGCACGCCGCACATGGGGACTGAGGGATTCAGAATGAGGAAGGCTGGCAGGTAGTGGCAGCTTATCAAAACGCGTAATAAACACAGCCAGATGCTATGGACAGGGTGGCAGGCAAGCCCAGCTGTCCTGCTTTAGGTGGGATTCAGCAGACCAATCTACTTTGTCCCTGCCCTATCTACTTATATGCCCACACACGCACACACAGTAGCTGTGCACTTAGCAATCTTTACTTGTCAGGTAGGGCATGGCTATAGTCCCCATTTAATAGATGAGACACAGAGCCACAGAGAGACTAAGAGACTTGCTCAAGATTGTACAGGACACCCGTGGCAGAGCAGGGAGTTGAACCCAGGTGTCCCAAGTCCAGGCTAGCGCCCTTACCACTAGGTTTTACTTCCTCTCTATCCGTTGTGTTATCCTTCCTTTCCCTTCCCTGTTGTAAGACATGTCAAATGTCCTACTTCTTCCCATGCCATCCCACACTGTGGCTAACCGGTGCAAAGGCAAGAAATCTTCCCCCTTGTGACTGACAAAAACCCGGAGAACGCTGAGAGCGTGTTTTCAACGTGTGTCTCAAAACTGAGGGCATTTTGAGGCTCTTTGTTCTGCCCAGGACCCACACTTCTGTGAGAAACGCCCCAGAGCACAACCTGTTTTTACCTGTGCTATATTTTTTCAGCCTTGCAAAATTGCCCTGGAGATTTACCAGCCCAGGCACACAATTGACGTGCCCTCTTTTTTCTAGGACGATGGGAAAAATGAATCATGTGTTACCCACCCATCAGGTAGGGCCAGATCCCCAGCTGGTGTAAATCAGGGTCGCTCTCTTGGCTTCAGTGAAGCTGTGGCCATTCACACCCACTGAGGATCTGGCCTGAAGAATTTTACAATGCCTCCAGATGGAAATAGACATCCTATGGTTTTGGGTCTGGCCATCTGGTCACTTTCCATTATGCACTAACTATTTTGATCATTTTATTGACACACGTAACTCAAAATGCTACTGAGAGGCTAGCAGATTTTAGTTGGGTCATGCCCAGGGCAGACTGGGACAGAGGGACTGGGGTGGTGGTGGGAGGGAGTGCTACCAGTCTCCAAAGCAACTGGGTCCCAGTCTGGCAGCCCCTTCCACATGTTCCTCTGTATCCCAACAGCTGTGCTTGTCTCATCCTTTTCCCAGAGATGCTATTGCCAAGATCCTGTACTCCCTGCTCTTCAGCTGGCTCACGGACAGGATTAACAAGCTGGTCTACCCTAAAAAGGAGGCTCTTTCCATAGCTATTCTGGATATCTATGGGTTCGAGGTGAGCAAGGCAGAGGCTGCATGTGAGATGTTGGCCCATCCCTGATGTCCCTATAGCATATCACGAGAATAATAACGTGGGACTAAGGGTAGCCTTAGTGTGCGTATGGGCATCTCCCGCTGAAGGCAACGCGGGTCTCAGGCCAGGCCTGAATCCAGCTCCTCGTGAGCTCAGCAGATGACACCGAAAGCCCTGGTGGGACAAATGTATTACCATCTCATACTGGCACCAGTGTGACCTACTGGGAGCCACAGCGTGACTTCCTGGGACCATGGGACAGAAACAAAAGACATTGTGAATGGAAATGATCACACCATACATTAAATTCTCCTGCCTCCAACTCCCCACTAGGATTCACAGGAATCCCATCCAGGACCTGAGATTCGCCCTCCTGCTTTCTGATGCTGCCGCAAACCCCTCCACCCTCCGTCCCCATGGGCTAGCAATCAGGGCGTTTCACTCACCAATTTTCTAATGACATCTGTGGAGAGAGTTATCGATGGCCAGGGACCCCCTTCCCTCTCCATGGAGCCTGGCCAGCATTTCCCTGCATGCTTTGCACTTTGCAGCTGTGCACTCAAAATAGTCCCAACTCAGGGCCAGATCCGCAGCTGGTGTAAAGCATTGCTGCTCTGTTGGGTCAATGAAGCGACGCCAACATACACCAGCCGAGGATCTGGCCCGTCGGTCATCTTACTGTAAAACGGTGGATGTATTTAACATGCGTCTGGTTCCGTTCTTATGGATTGTAATCTAACGCGGGCCTGGGTGACATATGCCTCATTGTCCTGTAAACATGCCAGCATCAGAGAATCCGGGAATGGTTTGGAGACTCGGATGGTTTTGCCGCCTGGGGCAGGATGCTCACTAAGGTCCAGGCACAAAGTGCCACTTCCAGTTTCTTCCCCTCCTCAGCAGAGCAAATCCCCCTGAACGGTTTGTCAGGCCCCAGCCACTGATGTCTCCAGAATCGGGGGTGTTTGTGTGTGTTCCAGTCTTGGCCTCGCCACCCGAGCTCTGCTGATCCTCACCCACCACCCCAGCCCACCCTGATCTCTAGATCTGTCTGCTCCTAAGCCCCTGTTCCCATCCCCCAACAACTCCCCCCCCACCCCGGAACTTCCTATGCATAAGAACACAGGAGGTGCCAGGCGGGATTAGACCATCTAGGTCAGTATCCTCTACCTACGCAATCCAGTTCTTTCCTATGCCAGCCGTGGGCCATCTCACAGCTCTGCCAATGTGACTTAGTCTCGCTGTGTATCATTACCTGCTATCCCAGTACAGCTGTACCAGTGTATCTCAGTCCTGATCCCCTTCTCTCCCCCTCATGGGGCCTCCTCCACTGCTCGTCCCGCAGCCCCTCAAACCCTGACCTGCAGCACCCCTTGCTAGTCCAGTCCTGAGCCTCTCCTCGAGAGATGCAGCCAGCTGGGACCAACGTTGCCATTTTACCTGGTCCTTCTGTGATGAGCACCAATGGGAGCGAGGCTGCGACCCAGCAAATGCATTTGCAGTTTGGAGCAAAGCCAGGATTAAACTTTGAAATACAGGGGTGAAAGTCTGCTGTGCTCACTCACTATCCCTTAGCCCTGCTGTGCCTGCTTCCAGGCATGCTTTACATGGGCGTGTATTTTCCACAGGACCTCAGCTTTAACAGCTTCGAGCAGCTATGTATCAATTATGCAAACGAATATCTGCAATTCTTCTTCAACAAGATCGTCTTTAAGGAGGAGCAGGTGAGCTGGGGAAGCTGGGTGGAATAGAGGCAGTGCCTGGCCTGTTCCTGCTACCTTCCAAACCTGCAAGGGAGAGAACAGTCCAGCTCCCATTATAACACCTCAGGGAAAGCTACACTGGGTGCTACCATTCCTAGTCCCCAGAGCTTACTTCAAAGTCTGCAGGGCAGGCTCCAGGATTCTTTGAAACTCCTCATTCTTTGAAGGCCTTTGGTTGATCCCCGTGCCCTCTGGATAATGGGGATTCTTCTGGAAAAGGTCGTCCTAGTAAGAACTATGTCAAGGCCAAATAATCGTAATAAAGACCTATAAGCCGGCTGATTAAGCCCGAATCACTGAGGCCTTTTGCTACCCCGTGACCTACTTGCATGCTCTTCCTGCAGGAGGAGTACGTCCGGGAACAGATAGAGTGGAAAGAAATAACCTTCAGCGACAATCAGCCCTGCATCGATCTCATTGCTCAAAAGCCACACGGGATTCTGAGGATCCTGGATGACCAGAGCGCCTTCCCACAGGTAGTGGCGCTGCAGAGGGCTTAGCACGGCTCGCAGCTTATTGGCAAAATGCAGTTCATTTTTAAAAGTGATCATGGCAAGCTAACCAGAGAGGCGAGTGCCATTAGCTCCTGCAGATGCAGTGGTGATGGGGCTGGTCCGCCAGTCCCTGGGTTCATTCTGATGCCTTGATCTCGGTAAAGGCAGACAGCCTTATTTATATACTCTGATCCTTGTGTACGTAAGCTTTAGAGAGGGATCCTGGAGGCATCCTATGGCCACACTAAAGGCATTGGTTCAAATTCAGAGCTGCTGCGTGAGAAGGTGCAATCACACTCTCCCCCCATCAGGGATGAAGGTGGCCAAGCAGGGCAAATAAACGGAAGCAAGGGCAGGATTGGAGCAAAACTGCCTTGAAACAGGAATTCTTTCCTCTCTGTGGGTGGATGTGTGCATACCAGGGCCCCCTACTGGATGGAATCAGAGTTGCACAACTGTGTGTCACAGGCCCTGTGCTGCTGGATGAGATTCTTCCTTAGCTCGCGTGTTAGGAGAGCCTGGCTTTCAGGCTGTGTCCATACTGAAGCTGGAGATGTAATCTCCCACTCTGGCAGTCATACCTGCGCTAGCTCTGACAGAGCCGGTGTGCTAAAAATAGCTGCAGCCACATGGGGGGGTGGGGACAGGTTACCCTTCCCGAGTACACTTCTGTCTGAACCGCTAGGAATGTACCCGGAGCAGCTAGTCCCTCCCATCGCCCATCCCGCTGTGGCTTCACTGTGAATGGTATGTCTACCCAAGAAATCACACTCTACTTGAGACATACCCTTTGAGCAGGAGGGTCTACAGTTCAGCTGCTGTGTTGCTGTGGAGTTGTGAGTGGTCATGGGGACACCTGTGCAGCATGGAGAGATTCAGGAAGTTCCAGGTGGCTGTAGATTGTCTACAGTGGCTTCCAGCCAGGGATCTCAAAGAGCGTTTGCAGATGTTAATAAACGAAGCCTCCCAAGCCCCCTAGGAAGGAGGGGACACTGAGACATGTAGCGGTGAGGTGACTTGCCTCAGGTCACACAGTGAGTCAGTGGCAGACCTGGGAACAGATCCGCCAAACACGACTGTCTGACTCAGAGTTCTGTGCTCTAGCCATTCGTCAGTGCTCCTTCCAGCTTCTTGCTCCAAATCCAGTGAGTTTCACCTGCTTTCAGGTTTCATTCCAAATGTTTTGCCAGCTCTTCCAAGTGCTCCCTGTGATGTAATACCCCCCACCAATAGGCCAATGCAGAACATGGTGATGGTGAGGGGAGGTATCAGAAGTTCCTTCCTGATCCTTCAGGTTATCAGTTTACATGCCCTGAAGCATGAAAAATTTTTCCACCCCTAAGTTCATATGAATGGCTCCAAGTGTTACCAATGCTCATGTAATCACCCAGCCCCGGATCTGGCTGACTGCTGATGCAGAGCAGTCCACAGGGGCTGGTTAAATAGTGATAAAGGCTGGCTAGAACAATGAGGCTGCATGCTTGTGGCTGTAGCCTGCAGGCAGTCAGGTTGCCTAATTAACCCCTTGCACCCCTATTCCTACTTCCAGGCCACAGACCATACTTTCCTCCAGAAGTGTCATTACCACCATGGCTCCCATGCATTATACACCAAACCAAAGATGCCTCTCCCAGAGTTCACCATCAAACACTATGCTGGCAAAGTAACCTACCAGGTGAGTGGCTGGAGAATTGGGATTCAGAGTAGGACCAGTGCTCTGTAACTGCCAGTCTGGCTCTCTTTCCCACAGCCGTCCCGCAAGCGCTAGATCCTCAGCTGGTGTAAATCACAACTCCAGGGACGCTCTGCCGGCGTACCCCAGCAGAGAATCTGGCCCTTAATTTCTAGATCTTCCATGTCATACCCGATGGGTTTGAGTAACTGGGGAGGGATCTGTTTATTTTTCCAGGTGCACAAGTTCCTGGATAAAAACTATGATCAAGTTCGCCAGGACGTGCTGGACCTTTTTGTCAACAGCAAAACCAAAGTAAGGGCTCACACTGGCCTCTGACTCTTTGCTGCCACTGCTGGCGGCACTGGCAGGGAGAGTGGCAGGGAGGGCGCTGGTGATGGATCTGGGGGTTGCCTGATGGTATGGTACAGCAGGATTGCATTTTCTATAAGAGGCAGTGTTGCCTATTAGACAGAGCAGTGGACTGGAGTCAGGAGACCAGGATTCTAGTCCCAGCTCTATCTCTAGCCTATTGGGAATAGACTTCTCTCTGGACCTCAGTGTCCCCAGATGATACTGACCTCCTTTGTAAAGTGCGTCGAGGTCTACAGATGAGAAGAGCTAGGTGTGATTGTTACATGTGCTGCCACTCATGGGACTCCCTTTCCCTCTCAGAGCAGTGGCCGCAGTGAACATAATTAGCTCCTCCAGTGTTCACAGGGCTGCCATGTGATTTCCCCCCTTGGAACGCTGTCATGCCTCTGGGCAGTATCTGTTATTTGCCTCTAAAGAGCAGCCCGTCAGCTTACTCTCTGCCGAACAATGCGAATCCTGGCTACCGAGGCAGAATCAAGGAAATCGGAACTAGAGAAGGCCTCTGATGTCACCTCCTTCTTCCCCAGGGCTTGGGGCAGGATCGGTCCCTATAATAGGTTTCCCAGGGATTTGTCCAGCTGCTGAAATCCATTTAAGAAGCTTCTTGGATGTGAGTGGACTTGGAACTAGAGAGGTCTGTGGGTAACCCAGAACACAGAGACACCTGCCAACCTACGGGCACTTGTTAATCCACCTGGCAAGTTGGCCAGTGTGGTTTGTAAATGTACCACCTTCCCCCAAGACAGTGCTCCTGGGCAGGGTTTAACAGACAAGGCCACTCTAGGATTTTGAAGAATACTCACATGCAGATGCTAGAGGCAAGCACTTTAACAGCCACTGAACTCCACTCATTCCTGATTTACTTGCCCTATCTCACTCCAGCTAACTTGGCCGATAACACTTTGCTCCTCCATAGCGCCTTTGGTCTGAGTATCTCAGACAGATCATGTGACAAAAACCAGATAAGCTTCCCAGCATCCCATGAGGACACAGTATGGGTGATCACACAGTAAGTCAGTGACAGGGCTGGGAAAAGAACCCAAGAGTCCTGACTCCCATTCCTGTGCTTTAAGCTTTGAACCCTCTGAGGATACACTGTGGACATAACAAACAATAATAATCCCTAACTCTTATCATCAGTAAATCTCAAAGAGCTTCACAGAGGAGGTCAGTATCATTACGCCCATTGTACAGATGGGGAAACTGAGGCCCAGAATGGGGCAGTGACTTGCCTAGGGTTACCCAGCAGGCATTGGCAGAACTGGGAATAGAACCAGGTCTCCTGAGTCCCAATCTAGTGCTTTATCCACTAGGCAACACTACAGAAGACATCTCAACAGAGCCTTATTCCTTCCTGCTTTTTAACTATGCCCCTCCCTTCCAAGGTGGTGGCCAACCTCTTCTTCGGCCATGCCCAGTTGGTGGCCCAGCAGAGGACCATGATGGGGAAGAACAGCACCGTCACCCGGCGGTATAAAGCACCTACGGTGGCAGCTAAGTTCCAGCAGTCACTTCTGGACCTGGTGGAGAAGATGGAGAGGTGAGTGAGCAGAGAGCTAAAAGAAACAGGGATTCAGAAATTGCCTATTCAGAGTGGGGAGGAAATGGGCTGGTGGGAAAGATCCGGCAGCTCCTCATCGTTCTACATTCTGGAGTGGGGTATAGACCGGCCCAGAGAGTCGTCCTGCAGAGTCCTGGTCTGGAACACGGAGGGAAGGGATCTTTCCAGGACATTGTAACAACATAATTGCAATACCCTGGTCTCCAGAGCCAGAAGCTAGGACTCTCACAGGGCCCAGGGGAGTTAGGTGCCTTGGAAAGTCCTTGCTGGCGTGGCTGATGTGCCTGGAATGATCTGTGGTGAAGACAGCTGGTCAGCTACTCTGCTTGGTTTCACGGTCACTGTGTGCAGCAGAGACTTCCCAGCACTTCCTGGGAAGCCCTGTGGCCTCCAAGCTTGTGGGTTCCTTTGTCTCGGCTCCCCCAGCGGATAAGTGTGTCTCTCTCTCCGATTCAGGTGCAACCCGTTCTTCGTCCGCTGCCTCAAACCCAACAACAAGAAGGTAAGAACGCGCCATGCGGCTGGTGTGGTGGTGGTGGGGAGGCCGGACACAGGGTTAGCAGTGGCAAGGGTATGTCTCATTGACATAACCCCGGAGAGGGAGTTCCCCCTTCTCTCCCTGTTTCTATTAGTCCTGGGCACAATGGAAATGGTGGGCTGGGGAATGGGCTGTATGGAGAGGGGCTAGGTGTCCCAAGAGGACTTGTACCTGTGCTGAGCAATGGCTGTGCCCCTGACGTCAGCTGGAGCTGTGGGTGCCCAGCAGCACCTCTGAACATCACATCTTACCAAGGCACCCACAAAGGGAGCCCACTTTTAAAAACGGGGGCCAAAGTGACATGCCCAAGGCCACCCTGTGAGCCGGTGGTGGGGCCGGGAATGGAAGCTGCAGTTCCTGACTCTGAACCCTGGGCATTACTCACTAGATCTGGCTTCTTCTTAGGACAGGGAGTAAGGCATGGGTGTCCCATATGGGCATTGTGATAAGTGTGCCCAACCCTGGCTGGGGTCAAAGTGGGTGCTGTAAAGGGAGGGGCCTGTTGGTAGCTCAGTGCCTTTCAGTTCTGTGCCATGCGGCCTGCAGTGCACCGGGCGAGTCTCCAGTTACGGCTTCACACTGTTTCCCAGCCTGGATCCTATCGCTCTAAAGGCTGTTTGGTGAGATGTCTGGCCTGCAGCTGCCTCATTGAACGAAGGGAGACAATGCACCGAGACTGGATCTCACCCATTATCTCGGCTTGTTTGCTCTCCGCAAACACACTTCCTGCTCTTTACCCACTCCCTTTCCCGGTTACCCTCACAGCTTCCTTTGACAGAAGAACCAGCTGCTGGGCCAGAGAGACAATAACACACTGCATTGATGTCTGTCTCTGGCCTCACGCAATGTGTGCCCCAACTATCCTCGGCTGGGTGGAATCTCAGGCCTGCTTAAGTGTGTGTGATCACATCACCCTGTAGATGCTGAAACTGTGAGAGACTATAAACCAGGGGTTCTCAAACTTGGGGTCGGGACCCCTAAGGGGGTCGTTAGCTGTTAGCCTATACACCAAGCCCCGCTTTGCCTCCAGCATTTATAATGGTGTTAAGTATATAAAAAAGTGTTTTTAATTTATAAGGGGGGGTCTCACTCAGATGCTTGCTATGTGAAAGGGGTCACCAGTACAAAATTTTGAGAACCACTGCTATAAGCCTTACTATCACCACACAGACTGCGTATTTGCCCACTTAAGACACACCTGGCCTGGGCAACAGCAACCACCTTATTCCTGGAATAGCATTTGTCACAACCAAGCAGATATAAGCTCTTTGCAAACATGCTGCTTGACACTTTATCACAAAGAGTGGGGTGAAAAAACTCTGTCCAGAGAGGAGAATCCCCTTGGAGATCAGGCGTTGGTTGCCGGTAGCAGGAGGTTTGCAAGCAAATGAATTGCACAAAAGCACATCAGTAACATCAGGAAATGCGATGCTTTAGCCATGCTGTCTCGTATTTCCCAAGAGGTTCCTCCTCCTCACTGCCGCCTTCTCCATTTCTCCCTCTCTCTTCTCCCGCAGAGCTCTCCCAAACCAGTGACACTCCCACACTAGACCCTGATTCAGCAAAGCTCTTAAGTAAACGTGGAGCTTTAGGTCCCACTGAAATCAGTGGCCTGAAGTTGAGCATGTGTCTGAGTGCTTGGCTGAATCGAGGATGCTGCATTGCCCCCACACAGCCACCAGCCCTGTCTTCCTCACTCCTGCTTCACTTGGCTCGAACGAGTGATTAAAGCCAGGCTGTAACGACCCCCCTCCCACCTTTCCCCTTGCTCAGGAGCCAGCTGTCTTCGAGGCAGACATTGTCAGCAGCCAGCTCCGGTACTCTGGAATCCTAGAAACCATCCGTATCCGCAAAGAGGGCTTCCCAGTTCGCATCCCCTTCCAGATCTTCATCGACAGGTGCTGCTGCCTGGAATTGCAGATTCCAGACTGAGAAGCTTTGGGATGGGGGTGGGAAGGGGCATTTCCCAAGAGGGAGCTCGAGCAGACAGTGGGAGTGGAGGGGAGGGAGGGCAAGGTAGATTCCTCATCACTCGAATCAGTTGTAAAGGGGCTGGTCCCCCACACAGGGGGAACACACTGTAGGGAGCATTCCAGTGCCGCCTTCCACAGGCAGCTCCTATCAGGTCTCCTCCCTCTCTAATTTAAATGAGTACTGGGGAGCGTGTCTCCCAGATTTCTGTTCTGGGCCCTGTTCTTGGCTCTGATGTGCGTGGAATTACTCAAGAGGGTTTGGCTTGACTTGAGTCTGGATCTCATGCCTTAACTGTGCTCCCGGGGCCCTATAGGTACAGGTGCCTTGTAGATATCCGGCCTGGCATCACCCCAGATGGTGTGAGCTGTGTGGAGGTGCTGAAGAAGCTGTGTGCTGTGAGTCCCACCACGTACTGCATTGGAGTCAACAAGGTACGGCTGTTGCCTTCCCCTTTGACCATGGCCAAGAATCTCTGTGTAGCCTGGACAGGGGAAGGGAAATCAAGGGCAAGATGCTGTACGGATTCTGCCCATGGTGAGGGCTTATGGCTGGCTGGGATGATGTCTCAGCCTGGGGAAACCCTGCACCATTTGTATCCTGTGGGCCACAGGGTCTGTTTGCAGGGACTGGCAGGGGAAACTACCTCTGGAGGTTCCCCTGCATGAACCAGCCGCTCCAGGGAGGGCCGAGAAGGGCCTGGGCAGCCGGGCAATATTTGTCAAGGTTTGTGGACTGTTAGGGAGATCGGGTCAATGTCTGCAAACAGAGCAGAATCCTAAACCATAATGATGGCCCTGAGGTCACATTTTCAGTTGTGCTCACGCAGCATGCACGTGCAGCCATGCCCATGGAACGGCGTGCCCAGCTTGCACATGGAACTGCACTTGTGAATCAAGTAACGGCACTCACAAGTGGCCCCTGGTGTGCAGAGTGGGTTCTCTGCATGAATGCTTACCTGCTTGCATGTGCACACCATTGCACACGCACTTTTAGCACATGCAGGATATGGAAAATTAAATCCTAACCCTACCATTATTTCCTGGGGCTGCCCTGTCTGTCTGTCTGTGTCCATCTGTTGTCTTGTGTCTTCGGCTTAGATTGAAAGCTCTTTGGGGCAGGGGCTGTGTATGGTTCTGTGTTGGTACAATGGGGTCTTGGTCTCTGACTGGAGCTCCTGCATGCTACCACCATGCAAATAATAATAATGCTAATTATAATAATAATCAAGCTCAGATTGTGCAAAACTCGTTTGTATGAATCTCATCAGTTCATGCCTGCCAAAGGCATCCTGGAAGAAGGTTGCTGAACCATGCCAGAAGTCAGTATCACCAACCCCAGAAGTTCAAAAATCATGAATCAGACCCCCAACTATCATGTGATTAGCCCCAATATTATGAGATTTTAAAAATATATTCACAAAAAGAAAAGGAGTACTTGTGGCACCTTAGAGACTAACAAATTTATTTGAGCATAAGCTTTCGTGAGCTACAGCTCACTTCATCGGATGCATTTGGTGGAAAATACAGTGGGGAGATTTATATACACACACAGAGAACATGAAACAATGGGTTTTATCATACACACTGTAAGGAGAGTGATCACTTAAGATGAGCCATCACCAGCAGTGGGGGGGGGGAAGGAGGAAAACCTTTCATGGTGACAAGCAAGGTAGGCCATTTCCAGCAGTTAACAAGAACATCTGAGAAACAGTGGGGTGGGGTGGGGGGAGAAATAACATGGGGAAATAGTTTTACTTTGTGTAAGGACTCATCCATTCCCAGTCTCTATTCAAGCCTAAATTAATTGTATCCAGTTTGCAAATTAATTCCAATTCAGCAGTCTCTCGTTGGAGTCTGTTTTTGAAGTTTTTTTGTTGAAGGATAGCCACTCTCAGGTCTGTAATCGAGTGACCGGAGAGATTGAAGTGTTCTCCGACTGGTTTTTGAATGTTATAATTCTTGGCGTCTGATTTGTGTCCATTTATTCTTTTACGTAGAGACTGTCCAGTTTGACCAATGTACCTGGCAGAGGGGCATTGCTGGCACATGATGGCATATATCACATTGGTAGATGCGCAGGTGAACGAGCCTCTGATAGTGTGGCTGATGTGATTAGGTCCTATGATGGTGTCCCCTGAATAGATATGTGGACAGAGTTGGCAACGGGCTTTGTTGCAAGGATAGGTTCCTGGGTTAGTGGTTCTGTTGTGTGGTTGCTGGTGAGTATTTGCTTCAGGTTGGGGGGCTGTCTGTAAACAAGTACTGGCCTGTCTCCCAGGATCTAATCACTTCAAAAACAGACTCCAACGAGAGACTGCTGATGTTCTTGTTAACTGCTGGAAATGGCCTACCTTGCTTGTCACCATGAAAGGTTTTCCTCCTTTCCCCCCCACTGCTGGTGATGGCTTATCTTAAGTGATCACTCTCCTTACAGTGTGTATGATAAAACCCATTGTTTCATGTTCTCTGTGTGTGTATATCAATCTCCCCTCTGTATTTTCCACCAAATGCATCCGATGAAGTGAGCTGTAGCTCATGAAAGCTTATGCTCAAATAAATTTGTTAGTCTCTAAGGTGCCACAAGTACTCCTTTTCTTTTTGCAAATACAGACTAACATGGCTGCTACTCTAAAACCTAAAAATATATTATGTTTTTGATTTGGCTTTGATTTTTGAATTCCCCATGTGTGTAGGGCAGTTATAGTGTGTAATCACCCCCTGTCCTGCCAAGGTGCGTGTGGGGCAGTTACTGTGTGATCTCCCGCTGCCCCCCCCCGCAGAGGTGTGTGGGACAATTAGTGTAGCCAGTAAGATGGTTCTGGCCTTGCTGCAGAAGCTCTTGCTCTTGCTTGATGGTGCAGAGCTTTCAGCTTCTCCCCAACCCCCATATTCTAATTAATGAATTATTTGTCCCTCCCCCAGCCCCACATCAGCTTTGCCCCGACAACCCACAGCCTCACTTGCAAGTGCAGGGACTCCTCACTGCCCCGCTTCCCAGCCTTGGTGTAGCAGGGATTGAGAGGGACAGGGAGGAAGAGCAGGGAGCAAACTGAGCCCGTGCTCACAGGAGGGAGGGGCAGGAGGAAGTGAAAAGAGCCCAGCAGCTCATCCCTACCCAAAAAACTCCTCTTGGCTCATGGGCCAGAGCAACGGGGGAGTTCTGCCTGCATCTGTGGAGGCTGTGATTGGCTGCCCTTCCCCAGGAGGCAGGGCAGTGGGGAAGGCAGCCAATCAGGGGATGAAATTGGCAAGAGAGTGGGAGCATCTTGTGCCATTTCCAGACATGCTCCCATCCTGGCCGAAATCCTTTTGTGGAAATGGCGTGAGCTGGCGGCACCGCGAGTCAGCAGTCATTGCGGGCGTTCATTATTCCTTGTCTTTTGGAAGCAGCCAGAGGGCTCAGTGGGGCTCAGGGCCCCATTGTGCTGTGAGCTGAACAAAGCAGCGGGCTCCCCGCTCCCCAGATCATTCAGATGTTACACAGACCAAATCTTCTTCCGTCTCCAGCGCTGGGGTGGGGTGGGGTGGGGGAGGGGTTATGGTCTCTGCTGCCCCACAGGGGTCGGGGAATCCCCAGACATTCCCCTGTTTCAGGTGGGTTTCCTGTGGGAGCCGTTTGCTATAGCTGAGCCGATGTCAAAGCCCAGAAACTGCAGGGGTCTGTTGTATGCAGTGCTTTTTTTAGAGTGTCTGCATGTCGCTGGGGATTTGGTCCCTGGATCTTTGTCCCCATGTTGTATAGCACTCCCCAAAGCATGATCTAGTCCCCTAGAAACACTCTTCCTGCTGGGCCCAGTGATTTATCCCCGGGTGGCGGTAGGGCCCGTAACATTGGCGTGTGATGCTCTGTAGGCTCTGATCACAATGGGGAAATTCAGACGTGCCCTTCGCCATAGTGCCCACGGCCTCTTTGATAGCCAGGCCTGTTGGGAGTTGGAAACAGACGTTGTCATAGCAAGGGTGATTACAGCTGGCATTAAAGGGACACCGGCTGGAAGCGAGCACAGCTGCCACCCTGCATGGTGACGGTACTCTTGGCCTGATACAGCCCTGAAAATCCTGCTGCCAAACTGGCCCCCTAGTGCCCTGATTACACGAGGTGGAGATCAGAACTTGGGCCCCCGGGCTGCTGCAGGGGATGCTCGTGGCTGGGGTTGCACCCGCTCTTCCATGCCCGGGCCATGTCAATGACCAGCTCTCCTCGCCTGCAGGGAGGGTCTCTGGCGGGCAAAGTTTTCGAAGGCGAGGAGAGTCCTTGGTGCTCCAAGGAGAACCCCAGCTGGGTGACCTCAGCTAAGCACAGCCAGGGAGCTGGGCCTTGCTGGGATCATGGGTGGGGGGTCCATTAGGCCACACTCTCCTCCCCACTCACGAGCTGCTGTGGGATGGAAACTGACAAGTGCCCCCCTGGCCCGAACACCCTGCATCTTTGGATGCCCTGGGCCACCACTGTGGTGCCCTGCCTTACAGCCATCAACCCCTTGGCGTCTGGACTTGGGTTGCCCTGCTGTGCATCCCCTCAGCAGAGTGAGATAATGAGATGTCCTGTGGCCATCTGCATGCAGCTCACGCAGGGCAGAGGCTTAAGTCAAACCCTGCCCAACCCTACTTTGCTGATTCTCATAGAGCCTGCCCCAGACCCCACTGAAATCAACAAAAGTCTTTCCATTCCTTCCCACAAACTCTGGGCCAGGCCCCTGGCACTGGGAGCAGAGGTCCCATGGAGGTCAGTGGGAGCGTGGAGCAGGAGCAGACCCCAGCCTGGCTGGTGTCTGTTGGGTGAGCGGGTCAGAAGCTGCCCCCCGCAGGGGTGGGTGCTGATGCCTTTTCTCTCTCTCCCTGCTGCCAGCTGTTCATGAAGGAGCACCTGTACCAGCTGCTGGAGAGCAAGCGGGACCGTGCCCTGCACCTGGCAGTGCTCACCCTGCAGCGCTGTGCCCGTGCCTTCTTCGTCAAGAAACGCTTCCGCTCACTGCGCCGCAAGATCATCCTCCTCCAAAGCCAGTCCCGGGGCTACCTGGCCAGGTGCTGGGGGGTGGGACACCGCCGGGGTGCCGCTCTGTCCTGCTATGCGGGGGCCCAGCCACCCTCTCACTCTCCTGCTTGGGAAGGGCCGCGGGGATGAGCTACTGGGGGACCAAAGCCCACACCAAGGCCCCAAGGCCTTCGGGGCGCCCCTTGGCTGAGTTTCAAGTGGCCCTGCGCTGAGCTTTGGGATCAGGCAGGATCCAGGCAAAACCAAACCATTTCAATGGGCAGAGCATAGACTATTAGAGACACGTTCCAAAACGAACCACGGGGCAGGGAGCAGGGGGAGAATCTGCCCCCACTGCACTGGTGTCAGGGCCTATGGAGCAGGCACGACCTTTCACCCCACGGCAACCCCCGCCCCCCCAAAGGACCTGATCCAAAGGCCATTGGCAAGACTCCCATCAACATCAGTGGGGTTTGGCTCGGGCCCCCAGCTTCTGTGTTACATGTATGTAGAATCCTTGGGGTAGAGTCCAGACCAGCAGGGCACCTGCAAGCGAGCCGTGCTGCCGACTGTCATTGGAGCATGGGCTGAAAATCTCTGTTCTCTCCCTAACCATTCCAGCCAGAAGTTGGGGACGGGAGGACAGGGAGCTGGACTGGGAGCATCCGGCAGCAAATGGGGGACAGGCTGATTCGGTGCCATAGGAGCACTCCGGTGTCACACACCTATGGCCAGTGCTGGTCGGGCAGAGCCCAGAGTCCCTCCCCTGCGTCTGACTTCCCACCTTCCCGAAGCTGAGCTATTTGTTCCTGCAGTTTGGGCAGTGCCAGGGGCCTTCCCCCTGGGCTGGGATCTGTGCACGGGGCCTAGCATAGAGACTTCCACCTCCCCAACTAACCACGGGGCTGCTGTCCCCTGCAGGCAGAGGTACAAGAGGCTGAGAAAGAGGCTGATCAAGTTCAGGTCCCTGGTGCACATGTACGCGAATCGCAGGAGGTACCTCAAGGTGAGAGCAAGCGGCTGGCACGGCGGAATGGCCGGGGGAGGGGATGGGAGGGAAGGGGGTCGTGCGATGTGCCATGGGCCCTGTGTCTCAGGGAGCTTCATCTGTCAGGGCTAAGGGGCAACAGCAGAACTGTGGGGGGCTGAGGGGTGGAATAGCAGGTCGGGATTGAGGGGCACTGGCAGAAGCTTGCACTGTCTGTCCTTGTCTCTAGCTTTTGCTGTAGCACCAAATTCACCCAGAAAATCCAGAGTGTATTTAGGGGTAGGGATGTCATTACCAATCGCCCAGGCAGAAGTAAGGACATAAGAACAGCCAGGCTGGGTCAGACCAATGGTCCGTCTAGCCCAGGATCCTGTCTTCTGATGGCGGCTGGCGCCAGATGCCCCTGAGGGAGTGAAGATAACAGGGCAATTTATCAAATGATCCATCCCCTGTCCTGGCTCCTGCGCTGTGTGGCGCTGGTGCAGTCAACCCGTCTGGATGCTATGGGCCTGTGCCACACGGGGCTGGTGTTAGTGACAGCTGCTTTGCACAGGGCCAGCAACACGGGGTCATTGTGCACAGCGGGTTTGACTCTGATCAGACGTGTGGGAGACACCGACATTGACGGAATTCACCGAAACCTGACTGGAGTCTTTGAAAGTGCGTCTGCTCCCTGCCCCACCAGCACAGGGGCGTTGACTGGCTGTCACATGGGAGTGAGATCCCAATGCTGGCATGTGCCAGAAGCCCCTGGAGAGATGTGTGATTGCAGAGGGAAAGGCATTCAGGTTTTGGACTCCCGCCAGTGCCGTGGGCCAGGGCAGGATCCTGTGGGCCAGAGCCAGCTGCTGGAAGTGAGAGCATCTTGTATACTCCTGGTCCGCTGTCAGTGGTGCTGGCTGGGGGTGGGGAGGGGGTGTTCCCCTGCTGGCTGGGGACTCGGGAAGCTATGGACAGCCTGCAGTGGGGGCGCAGATCCAGCCGTGTGTGACCCCCCGCCGTAAGGGAAAGATGGAGGGCTGGGAGCTGCAGAGCGTATGAGACGCTCCCCCAGAGTGAGGAGCCCCCAGTGGCCACTTGCCTTGCCTGTGCTAATGCCCAGCCCTGCCCATGGATCGCTCCTCACCATCTGGCTCCCGGTGCTCCCAGTTCAGAGCAGAGACTCTCTGGCTGCTGTGCTAGGGGCGGGAGATCTGGGCCAGGCGAGTGCTGGCGCAGGAGGAAGGGTTAAGCCTTGACTTCGCCAGCTCTGTAGGCAAACAAACTGAGCAGCCTCAAATCAGCGAGTCCCGCCCCAGCCAGCTGTGCAGGGACTAGCACATCCCCTGCCCCTGGCACGGCAGCAGTAGCAGCACTGTGCCCCCGGGAGCCAGTCAGGGCCCATGAAGAGTGTCCGGTTCCAGCTGGATGGCAAGGACGCGGTGAGTAACCGGCCAGAGCGTCCGGCCCAGCCTAGCAGGGCAACAGGGACGAGCACAGGGGAGCTAGGGGCAGCCTCTGTGCATGTGCAGGAGGGATCCTGGTGCCCACTCCCAGTACCCGCTTGTGCGTGGGCACTGGGCTGTCTTCTGATACTGACGGACCCCGGGGCTGGTCCTGCTGCCTTTCTTCCAGCGCTCAGGACAGGGAGAGGATAGAGCCAGGCATGGTGCAGGCAGGGGCTGGGCACCCTTCCCGCTCCCAGCTCTGCTGATACCCCCCAATACAACCTGCAGCCCCCTGCTACCCCAGCGCTGGGGCTCCCCCCACAGCTGTGCCGAGGGGGTGCTGGCAACAGGGGAGCCCCTCCAGGTCCTGCGTGTCCATGCGCTGTCCAGCCACCAGCCCAGCCTGCTGTACCTCGCAGTACAGAACTCTGATCCTGCTGGTTTGGCTTCATTCCCGCATCATCCTCCTGCACCCCTCCCATCCCGGCCAGATTCCTAGCGGGCAAGTGACCCAGCCCCGGCAACCAGAGCCATTCGCACAGCAGCCGGCTGGGTGTGTGTCGCTGCTGCTCTCCACGTGCCAATGTGCTCTGGTTTCAGAGGAAGGAGGAGGCTCGCAGGCAGGCGGAGGAAGAGCAGGAAAAGGCTGAGCAGGTAACACCTGGTGGCCTCACGTGCAAGCATGGTGGTGCGTGTACGTGTGTAGTGCGTGCGTAGCATGGGCAGTGGCAGGTGCGCGAGTCCACTGGCGTGTGGATGGGACGGACGTTTGCGCATGCATGCTGGTGCGGGTAGAGGGCACATGTTGGACGTCTGTGGGGTGGGGGGTGCACGCCACTGCCACTCAGTGTGTGTGTGTGTGTGTGTGTGTGTGTGTGTTCCCCCTGGGCTCCGCAGTGGGTGAGGTGTGCCCTGGGCTGGGGGTGGGGTTACGGTAGCTGCCCATTGGAGCAGTTCTGGGTCACATTCTGCTGTTGCCCATGTCAGCTGGACTCGCCCTCCTCCCTATGCTTGGCTGGGATGGTCGAAGGGCTCAGGGCCCTGCAGAGCGAAGCAGGTGGCCGTCTCTCCATCTGTGGGTCCTGCTGCGGCTGGGTTCTGAGAGCCCAGCCTGGGCTCCCCCCGCACAGGGGATTGGACCCAGAGAGGTGATGGGGGCGGGCGGAGCCTGTTAGATCATCCAGCTCTCCAGCTCAGCACCGGAGGAGAGCATGGACGGTGACGGGTGTCTCTGTGCTCTGCTCTCAGGAGCTGACCAAGAGGGAGGTGGTGGATGTAACGCACCTGCAAGTCCCCGCGGAGCTGGCGGGGCTGCTGGAGCTGGCAGCAGGTAAGCGCTCATTTCCCACAGAGGGCTGGGTCGGAGCAGCTGGGAATGGGCCAGTGGGGATCCAGGCCACTAGCAAAGTCAGCTTCACCAGCACCGTCCTCCTGTCCCTGTGGACGATCCCATAGGGGTGTTCACCCAAGACTGCCCTGCTAAGCGTCTGCCTGCTTGTGTGCAGCTCAGATGCCAGACTCCACCCCAGAGGTGGTTGCCCTGCAGTGATAGGTGAGGAGCTCCCTAAATGTAGGAGGGTCAAATTCTAGCCAACTACTGTATGCCTAGTACCCCATGGGAGTCACGAAGGTGCAGTGGAGAAAAAGGACCTGTCCCCCAGCCTGTTAAATGCCTTGGGACCCTCAGGGAGAAAGGCCGGCTAGAGATGGAAGCTGTTACCACAACCAAGTCAGCAACATTGCACCAAGCTTCCATCTAAACAGAGACTAGAGCGACCCCTTCCCAGAGAGGAGGCAGCAGGAGTCCAACCAGACTCAATTCTAGGCAGAGCTGTCTAGTGCTTAGAGCAAAGGACAGGGTTCAGAATGCCTGGGTTCTAGTCCCAGTTCTGTCATTGGCCTCTGGGCCTCAGTTTCCCTGGAATACTGTGTGGTTTAGGTGGGCCACGTTGGTCTAGGAGTCTCCAGAGAGAGTCAGCAAGCGCTGTCTCTGCCCCCCTGCAAGAAGGAGCTCAGCCCAGCCTCCTGACTGTGCCAACATGGGTTTGATTCTGACCTACTCCGGAGCCGAAGGATCCCGGGCTGACCCCCCCCAGGGAGCTTCTGTTTGTTGCCCACCTTTATTCCATAAGCCAGTGGCAGGGGCTGGAGTCCCTCCTCCTCCTGACCCCACTGACTCCTGGTGCCTCTGTTCTCCCCCAGCTCAAAAGCTGATGAATGCTCAGTGCGTCGTTCCGGTCCCTGCGCCCAAACTGCAAACGAACTCCCAGCTCACCCTGCCGCTCGACATCAACAACTACCCCATGGCCAAGTACGTGCGGGTCCACTTCCAGGTAAGGGAGACACTGAGCAGCCCCCTGAGTCACTCTGCGCCCTCTAAAGAACGGGCAGTATAAGGAGGGAGTGATGCTCAATAGTTAGCTGGGACCGGAAGCCAGGACACCTGGGTTCTATTCCTGTCTCTGGGAGTTAGAGAGCGTGCTGGGAGTTAAAACTTCAGGGCTGTCCTCCAGCTGTGGGAGGGAGTGTTAAGTGATTACAGCAGGGGCCTGGGAGTCAGGACTGCTGGAGTCTCTTCCCACCTCTGCCACTGACTCGCTGAATGACCTTGGGCAAGTTACTTACCCGTGCTTTCCCCATCTGCAAAATGGGGCCGATGGTGCTTACTGACTTCCCAGGGAAGTTAGGAGGGGCCTGATCCTGTGACATGCTGAGCACCAGGTAAATGAGCACGGAGGACGCTGAGGCTTGGATGCAAGGGGCTGCCTCCAGGCAGATTGTAGCGTCTATGAATGGGCCTGAGCTTAAAGAGACTCTTTTGAGAGAAAATGAGACGATTGGAGAAAGGAAGCATGCTTCTCTGTGATCCTGGCTCCCCTTTGATCACTGAATCAACGTCCGTGACCTGTGCATGCCATGTGCCTTCTGGGTTTCACTCATCCCAGACTGGGATTCTAACCAGCTTTGTTTTAGTCCGTCGCGTCGTTTGGGTCTCACGCATGCAGCAGGATGCCACAATCCGCAGGCAGATGTTCGCATTTTTGTCCAGAAGATCTTGTCGTCATCTCATTCAAATCCTCACTCACACGTTTCTCTTCCCAGGAGATTGTGCACAGCGTCTTCTGGGGCACAGGGGCCCGGTCCTGCTCTCCACACTGCTCCTGGAGTGATGGAGTCACTCCGTGTCTGAGAGCAGAATACGGCCCCTCGCTCGGCATTTGGCCTGTGCCTGTCTCGTGGCAGTAGTGTGCTCACCTGTGGTGCCGCTGTCTGACAGACCCATTCTGTATTTCTCGAGCTGAATGCTGGCCTACCTCCCTCACTTCCCAGCTGAACATGCCGGAGTTGGAAGCTCAGTGCTGGGGGATTTTGTAATGTTCCTTTAGTCACCAATGATCTTTTAGCCAGGACCTTTCAACGGGCCTGGCCTGTTGTTGGCCTTCATGGCTGCCCATAGTCTGAGCTTTGCCGAATCCCTGCAGCTGAGTTCAATGCACCTGTCCTCTGTTGCCCCGCAGGAGCCGTTGTTCGGGATGCTCTCCGTGCCACTGGCATCCCCTCTGACCCAGCTGGAGGAGAAGCTGGTGCAAGAAGCACTCAGTCTGTTCAAGCTGGTAGGTCGGCGTTCACAGCGTCTCCCGGCCTCGTCCCCAAGGCCTCTGGTTTGTCCAGAGCATCTCCTTGCAGTCTGGGAATTGCAGCGGAAAGGGAGCAAGGCTCTGTCCATCCAAGGGGTAGGAGGATTCATGGCCAATGGGCATAAGTCCATAAATCAGTTTGAGCTGGAGGCCTGAGATGCCCCCTCATGTCCTGCCTCCAGCTCCTGATCCCTGGCCTGACTCTGCTGACCTGGCCATAGGCACAAGCTCAGAGGGGCCTTTCAGCAGGGATGGAGGGAAAAAGACCCCCAGGAGTTCACAGCATTGCTATGGGACCTTGTGGCTTCCCCAGCACCAGCCCAGCACCCACGACAGGTGATGCTAAAGATCTTGACCCACCATCTCTAAAGGGGCTCCCTGTTCCAGCCCACTCAGAGCCCAGGGTGGTGGGGCTGGGACAGGGAGCTCTTCAGCAGGAGAGGGTCTTGTCTTCTTCATTCCCGCTGCAACAACAGTTATGGCACTTGCACGTCATTCTTCCTGAGATACCGTGCTGGAGAGGAGACCCTGAGGAAGGGGAGGAGCGGGAGAAGATGCGGCCTACCTTTGGCAGCAGCACGGCCACCACACTGCCCACTCGGGTTTGGCCTTGCAGCACCCCTGTCATGATGGAAGGGTCTGGGGTCTGAGTGGGGCATCCTGGGCATTGGGGCAGCCAGTGCTGCTATTCCGCCCCCCGGCCAGTGGGGCCAGCTCCTGCACCAGTGCTCTGCCCAGGGGCCTGCCAGCCCTGTCCCCTCTCAGGGATGGGGAGTGACACTGCACCAGGGCAGGCTGGGCACAAAGGCAAGGGCTGGGTATGTCACTGGGACCAGCAGCTGCAGCATAGATGGCTTCATGGAGATTCATGATGCCTTCGAGGAGAAAGATTTCCGGGGGCACCCCTGGAAAGAGTGGGGAGGCCTGTCTGTGTCGCGGGAAGGGAAGGAGAGATTTCTGACCGTTGCTTGGTATCCCATATCTCCTGGACCCTCTCTCGGCGGTAGATTCTGCGCTTCATGGGCGACCCACACCTTGGTGGCACCCAGGAGAACCTGTTTGGGAACTACATCGTGCAGAAGGGGCTCTCGGCACCGGGCCTGCGGGACGAGATCCTGGCTCAGATCGCCAACCAGGTGTGGCGCAACACAAACGTCAACAACGAGGAGCGGGGCTGGCTCCTCCTGGCTGTCTGCCTCAGTGGCTTTGCTCCCTCCGCCGGCCTGGAAAAACACCTGCTCAAGTAAGCACGGGGCTGGGGTGAGGCTGTGAGGGAGCCCATGGGACAGGGCTAAACCCTCCAGCTCTCATGGGTTCCAGCTAGAGGTAGGGGTTCCCAGCACTTCTTAAATCAGGCCAATCACATCCCTCTGATGGTCCCAATCCTGGGCTCCTTCAAGCCCCCTTAGCTGCCAGCGAATCCTATGGGAATCAAGGGCATCCTCACATACAGCTCCTCCACAGGGCTCAAACCTGCAACCTTCTGCCCCAAAAACCTCTGGCTTGTACCCCTTGAGCTAAAGCAGGAACTCCTTTTGCTGTACAGCAGCAGTAGGCTATTGTAATCCCTGAGCTGGCTTCTAGTGGGAAACATCAGCACGCACATGAAGCGCAGGGTATTCCATCAGCACCTGGAAAGTTGGGGCTGTTGGGTGCACAGCCGGAGACATGCCCCTGCCTCACGGCTCCATCATGGTTTCCAGGCGGCCCGTGGCGTTGCCTGGAGAGCGCGAGTCAGTGAAAGTCAAAGGAGGTTGTGTCCTGCTCCGCTGTGCAGATGCATGTCCTGCTGGGCCAGCCTCCTCCCAGCCCCCAGCATTACTCTGCTGGTTCAGCCCCCTCCCACGGTATCCACCCTTCCTGTGTAGGTTTGTTTCCGACTACGCCTTTGATGGCTACAAGCCGGTGTGCCAGCACAAGCTGATGCAGGCCATGCTGCGGTCCCAGCTTGGCCCTGAGATGGCCCGGGCCTACCCGCCATCGCTGCTTGAGTGGACAGCCAACAAGCAGAGAGCAAGCATGGCCTTGGATGTCTACGGCTTCAACGGTGAGGGGCCTGTGGGACGAACCAAGGGGCCTTGGTCAAGACTCAGCACATGGGGTGAGGGGGATCGAGGGTGGCTGCAGGGAGAGGTGATGCCACTGTCCTGGTGGGCCAGACACTGGTGAGCCTGACTGGCACCCCGCGCACACCCCCATGACTCAGTGGGGACTCATGGTTAGTGAAGGCAGAACGTGGTCCAGAGTCTGGGCTCTTGGGGGCGGATAACGCCAGGATCTCGGGGAACCAGCCCCAGGGTGAGAGGGAGCGTGGAGGAAGCAGGGAGGTTGGTGGCTGGGCCACTGCGCTTGCAGAGTCGATCAGGACTGAGAGGCAGACCGCAGTCTGGGAAGCGAAGTGCAAGGGAAAATGGGATGGGAGGGGAGGAAGTGGGGATGCAGTAATTTGCGGGAACCCAACATTTGCGTGCACTGCAGCCCTCATTTAGCCTTAAAAATCCTCTGTTTCCATCCCTTCCCTGGACCCTTCTTTCCCTCCCCAGCCCTGGGGGCAGTTTTGCCAGTGTGTGCTCACTGCCCCACATACCCAAACGGACTCCAGGTGCGGGGGTTGGGGCTGGGGTTCGGCTGCTCAGTAACATGCAGCAATTTGGCCATCTGCTCTTAACTTCTCAGGTGACCATTTCTTCTGCCCCATCCATTCCTGGAGCACAGGGGAAGAGCTGGCAGGGGACTTGCTGAAGCACAGGTAGGGAGGCTTTGGCCCTGCTGGGGACGGCAGGTGTCCTGATCACCTGCCCCATGGATCTGTCTGCACCGTGTCTCACAGGGACTGTGGAAGCCCTTGGCCCACACTGCACTAGGCAGAGCCGGCTAGGCTGGGGCTCTCTAGTCATGTAAGAAGCAGTGAATAGCTAACACTACACAATTTGGAGCCAGATTCCCAACGGGCAGGGTGCATCCAGATCTGGGGAGTGAGGGGGCTAGTTCAGGCCCCATCTCTAGCCATACGCAGCCCCTCGGGAGTAAAGCAGTGAGCCCTTCCCAAGCAGAGCCATCCGCTATCGCAGCAGCTGCTGGCTGTGGAGCTGGTGGGCCTTGGTTCTATTTCGGCAGCTGTCTTGGGGGGTGAATATCACAGCAGCTGCTGCTAGATCTCGGTGCATGGAGGGCCAGGGCCTGGCGTAGTGGCGGGGTTGAGCAGGCAGGGCTCACCCCACAGAGGCCTTCCCTGGGTCTGCTCTGCCTCCTCGCTGTGTCCCCCCACAGGAGTGCGCTCTCCTGGCTCAGAGGCTGTGCTTTGCCTGCAGGGGGCTGACGGAGGGCTGGAGGGGCTGGTCCGTCTCCATGAAGGATGGCGCCCAGTGGGCCGAGCTGGCTGGCCACGATTACATCCTGGACCTCATTTCCGACCTGGAGCTGCCCAGGGGCTTCCCCAAGCAGAAATCCTATTTCATCGTCGCTTCAGAGGGGGTGGACAAGGGCAGTGGCACTGCCAGCGTGTAGGTATCCGGGGATGCTGAGTAGCCTGAGGGGGAGAGCCCGGCGGGGCCCGGAGTCCCATGAGCTCACAGCGGCTGCGGGGGTGGGGTCGGGGGTCAGAACCCCAGATCCCCAACATGCAGACCTGTTCCAGAGCCGCTTGGAGCGTCTGGACGCCCTTCACAGCAGCCCTGCTTTTAAAGGGCCAGCTACTAGAGTGCTGGGCCCCTTGGAAGCTCCCGATCATTCAGCTGCATAGAGTGCAGCATACGTACCACTGCATGCACTGCAAACGCTTTCTGAGAGGCGTGAGGTGTGGCCATCTGAAGGAGGCATGGCCAGCAGTGGGGGTGTGGCCTCTGGAGGAAGGTGTGGCCTCTGGAGGGAGCGGAGCATAGGACTGGGAGCCAGGAAACAGCTGGGATCTAATCCCACCAGGGCCACTGGCTCGCTTTGACCGTAGGTGTCCGGAAGGGCAGAAATCTTGTGAGATCAGCTGGGGGCAGGAGCATTTGGGCAGGATGGGATGGGAGCCCATTGCCAGACCCTCAGTCAAGCCCTGCCTCAGAGCCGGCTGCATGCAGGGTCTCCATCTCAGTGCGTCTCCAGCAGCGATGATACCAGCAGCAGCCTGGAGTCTCCAGCGGACGAAGAGAAAGCAATGAGGGGTGGAGATTAAACAGCTGTTTCCTCTTTATGCCTCTCCCCGCTTTTCTCTGTAGAGTATTCGGACAGGGCTTAGATTCAGACGAGGAAGTCCCTCCTCCCCCACTGACGAAGGCCCCCACTGTACCACCTCCAAACACCCCTGACTCAGATGGATATTACAGTCGTGGTAAGAGTTAAACTGTCCTTCCTGCAGCCTTCTCCCCCAAGGCTGGGCCCTTCTTTCCACGGACAAAGCAGCGCAACTCCCATTCACTTCAGGATCCAGCTCAAAATCATCTTGGCCTGGGGCTTTAGAAAAAAGGCAACCCTTCCCATAATGCACCTGACCACTCCTGGTCTCTGTGGGGGAGGGGGTTTGAGGACCCTCCTGACCCAATGCCCTGAAGCATGAGATTTGGTCACCCCTGCTTTAGCCTGCAGAGATGTTAATGTCACTGTGGCCATGGAATTATCTGGCTATAGACTCCGGAGTTCAGGGAGTTTCACAGTTATGGGCCACTAACTCCGGAGGCCCGTGAGCCTGGGAGGCATTTGGAAGCAGTAGGCACTAGTCAGCCAACACCTTCCTCTTCGGCTCACTCTTCCTCTGCCTGCAGATTCCGACACCATCAGCGAACCTCGAACACACAAGGGGTTGGATCGTTACCTGGACAGTCTGTTTGACCCGGTCCTGTCCTATGGGAATGGGGTAAGCACAGTTCCCTGTTGGGAATGAGAGGGAGGATGGCTGGGGCTTGGGAGCCCTGCCCTACTTCACGGGGGTGTCATTAAGGACTGTGAGGGGCTCAGCTGTTAGGAAAATGGGGAAAGGACCATAGACAGATCAAGGGAATCCCTGTCTTAATTGTCCCCCGACCCTTAGGAGCTTGGGTCTAAGAAGGGAACAAACCACAGCAGAAAACTCTTTGGGGCTAGATTCTGTGTTTGCTAGCCAGGCCTCCTGCCCCAGTGTCAGCAAGGCCGGTGGGCTTAATCTGCTGTCACTGCTGAATGGCGTAAGCACCAGGTTGGAAGCACTGCGGCTTTAAGTCTCTGGGACCTAAGCACCTGTGTGGGCCCCTACAATCCCACGGCATTTTGGTGAGACTCAGAGCTGGGTGGCCTCTGTTCTCCCATTTCCCTTCCCACCCCAGAGGTGGCTGCATTTCTATAGCAGGGGTGGCCCTTTGGGAGTGGCGTGAAAAGTGCTGTATAAACGTCACCCGCTATTGTGTTACTGGAGTTTATTCTTGTCTCTTGTGCTGTGCCAGGTGGCAGGCCCCAGGAAGGGGATCAGTTACATTGCAGTTGGGAGGGCTGACTGTGGCCAACACCCTCATCTAGGTAGAACCATTAGGTGGGCTCCCCGAATGGGGACATGGGGACGAGTAACTCTGGGAGAAACTAGGAGGCATGAAACCTCCATTGTTACAACCCCACAGCCGTGGTCGCTTTCGGCTCCCTACCTGTCCATTGCGAGTGCAGCGTTAGCGGGGAAGGAGCTGTCACTCGATCTCCCTGGCCTGGATGTTCCCTGGCACTCGTCTGCCGTGGCTGGGATCACTTTCCAGCCTGCCAAGGCTCCTGCCCCTGCCCCTGCCACCCTTGAACCTTTGTTTGCTTCATTCCCACCCCTCTCCCGTGCCAGGACTTGGAGAAGCCAGCTGCTGTCTCCAGGAAGATGAAAGGAGGAGGCCGGGTAGGCGGTGGGAGCAGCAATGTGGACCAAGGCGGTGCCAGAGCACCCATGGAGATGCCCCAGCAAACCGGTGAGTGTGGGCAGAGCCTCCTGGACTTGCATAGGGCAATGCCTGCCAGAGCAGGACTCTGCAGGGGGCAGGGCTCCTGGGCTCTATTCCCAGCTCTGCCACTGGCCTGCTGGGTGACCTTAGGCAAGTCGCTGCCCTGCTCTGGGCCTCAGTTTCCCCATCTGCACAGTGGTGATGATGATCATAATAATCATAATACCTAGCTCATGCCTAGTGCTTTTCATCCAACAATCTCAAGTTGCTTTACACAGGAGGGCAGGATCACTGTCCCCGTTATACAGATGGGGAAACTGAGGCATTGGAGGGGAAGTGACTCACCCAAGGTCACTCAGCAAAGCAGTAGCAGAGCAGAGCCAGGACTTGAACCCAGGTCTAAGTCTCAGTCTGGTGTCCTATCCACTAGGCCACACAGACTCCTTCCTCAGCTGGAAGGGGCGAGATCAGGTTTGTGGCTGGGTGAGATCTGTGGCCAGAAGGAGCTGCAGGGAGACTGCGTGTCTCAGGGGACTCTGAGCACATCCCAGGGGAGGCTACAGCCCCGACAGAAGCTATAGGGGTGCGCTAGGGCCAGATTCCCTCAGGGAAGTTGAAATCACTAGGACCTGGGATGGTCTAGCCCCTTCCGTCCCACCTGATTTCAGTGGCGCTGGCTGGCTCAGTGACCATGGGGCCTTCCCCTTCTGATGCTTGAAATGAGTATTAACCACTCACGTCCCCACTCCACCCCCAGCTTTGAGGTGATTGGCTGAAGGCTGGGACTGGAGTAATGCGGGGGCTTCAGCAGGATGGGTGGAGATCTCAGCCTGCCAGCCAAAGGCATTCCCATATCTCTCCCATGAAGAGGGGTGGTGCCCGGAACGCAGGTGCCTCGGGGAGCAACATGCCCATATTGCTGCACCCAGGGTGGTCGGTCGGATGGGCCATTAGCGAGCCCGTCGTGCTGCAGAAAATGCGACTCCTTGGCACATGGTGCAGACAGGATCCAGCCTGGGCTGGTAGGGGGTGGCAGCACAGCGAACCAGCATGGGGCCTTCAGCCAAGGAAGGGTAGAGAGGGCTCCCTTTGAAGCCACGGTCTAGAGGGGTCAGCAATGCAAGGCACTCCCCTGTCCCTGGGCTGTGCACCCTGCCCCTGCTTTCCCAGCCACTCTGTCCTTTCCAGGTCCATGCCCTACGCCCATCACCGTGGCATCTGAGCCCCAGCCAGGCTGTGTGCGCACTTCCAGGCTCCTATGTTTGCTGAACTGCCCCCTTCTCTGCGCACGCCCAGCCAGAAGCTCTACCTGCCAGTCTTTGGCGAGCGCTTCCTGCTCTGGTTTCATCCCAGCTCCTTCCTCTTTGCATTTGCAGGTTTGCAGGAGCCCAGCTTGGTGCTGCAGCACGACCACATCAAGCAGCATCAGGTCAGTGGGGCCAGGGGACGCGGGGGGCACAGTCGGGGGCAGCACTGAGGTTAAAGCACGCGCAGCACGCATGTCAGTACTGCAGGAGCTGTGTGGCTTTTTCCTAGCCGATTCCAGGGCCTTAGTTAAAAACGTATAAAATCCCTGCCCGGGGATAGTGACTGGGGTGCTGGGGCAGGCAGAGGCCCCAGGCACTAAGGGGTGATAGAGATGACAGGCCACGAGGATGTCAGGGTTTTAACACTCCCCTCCCTCCCCAAGCGGGATGTGGCTGGGGTTGGAGATTTGGAGCAGCCTTGGAGGAAGGGGGCCTGGCCATTGCTTCACATCTCTGTCCTGCCCTGTGGGGAGCAGCTGGGATGAGCAAGGGGGTGTCTGAGGATGCGGTGGAGTCCGGCTTGCACCTTCGTTTTGGCAGCGCAGGCTCGTCAGATCACCGGGCAGGTGGTGGCTCTGCAGCAGCAGGCGGACGGCACAGCCTCTCCCAAGGCCTGCCAGGCCGCCAGCCCCAGCCCTGCCGATGGAGCCCCCAGCATAGTCCAGAGCACGCCTGGCGTGGCGCTGCCGCTGCGGGTGGGTCTGTCTCATGTGTCACCGGCTGCGGGGGTGGGAACGCCCCCAGCCCGCATTCAGAGCAAGCAGTGAACCGTGTAGCCCTAAAATCCCTTGTCTCCGCTGTTAGTGTCAAGCAAGGCAAGTGTTAGAGCAGGCAAGGGATTGACTTTCTAGGGTGTTACATCTGGATGCTGACCCCTTTTATAGCCTTTCCCTGAGGTCTAATGAGCCCAAACCAGCCCCGGTGAGGAGTAGAACAGGGCTGGACAGGACCCTGCATCTCTTGGCCGATCATGTGTCCCCCCTGGGGGGCGGCTCAGCCCCGAGAAGGTGTGAGGCTGCCCTCCCGGACAGCTGAGTGCTGCCAGACAACGGCTGGCAGGCTCCCAGGCAGGGCCATCATTTCTCCCATCTCATTCTTCTCTCACAGGCTGGCATGGCCCGAGTCCTCTTTTATGGACCTTCCTTGGAGCTGTGTGTCCTGGGGGTGAAGAGAGAAATAGAAACCCCAGGGAGTGGGGGAGATGGACTCCCCCCACCGAGTCAGTGCTGGCCACAGTGCAGTGCTAGGAGAAGCCTTTTGTTGGTTCTGAAAGGAATTTAGGGATGGCATATTACACCGCTGTGGGTTCGGCTCAGGTGGCTGCAGTCTCAACAGAGTTACCTCTGCCACTAGTTTCAGATCTAGAGCTTCTAGGAAAACATGCAGACCAAGGAGAGAAACACCAGAACAATGTCTAATATCTTTTATCAATTGTATTAATGCTACCAACAGCGTTATGAGTATCCAAGCACAGATGAATCCTACATCTTATATTATAGCTACAGTCGTACTCACCTCCTCCGAGACAGTGTCAGAGTCTGACAGGGCTCTCGTGGATTATCAGGAGAGGGCTGGCTTCTGCTGGAGTTTTCCTGTCGGAAGCTCGATTTTTCCCACTCTGGGCATCCTCTTTTGTAATGTGATTCTGACTGTACCTCATCCCTTGCGCCTGTGCGTGAAAGTATCAACCCTCTTTTTCCTTATTTGTATTGTGTGTCCCCCCAAATATGGGGGGACCCTGTTTCCCATTGGTTGTGTGTAGTTCCTTTTATTCTCGTTAGCATGGACCTGTGCCCTGCAGTTAAGGCATGTGTTCGAAAAAATGTACCACTGGAGCATTTTGTGATTTAAAATGAATCTTATGGCTAATTTCTCACAATACCGTCCCTTGGCACCTCTCCTCCCGTAAACGTATGGGTCAGTCTCCGGTCACTGTGGACCCGGTGCTGCAGGCAGTGGGAATGGGCGCTGGCCCCAGTGCGGTGCTAGGGGACCCTTTGCTGCAGGGAGCGGGAGTGGGCGCTGGCCCCAGGGCGGTGCTAGGGGACCTTGTGTCTCAGGGAGTGGGGTAGGTGATGGGGATGTGCTGTTCTGCTAGGGGACCCTGTGCAGCCGGGAACGGGAGTCGGCGCTGGCCCCAGTGCCCCAGCGTAGCCGTGGGGGTCACTCTCCCTTTGGAATCAACGCTGACCCCAAGGCCCCAGCTTAGCGCTAGCGGTGTTCTTAGAGAAGAGAGAAAAGCGAGGTCCTGACCTGTGGTGACAATTCAAGCTCCTTTTGAGGGGTCACAGTCCCCAGTCCTGGCCAGATTCCAACAGATGATCCCTGTCGGCTCCCTAAGCTCCTCTCTGCGCTCTCAGCTGAAGGTGCCCCATTTCGTTTCCTGCCCCCAGCTGTTGGGTGATGGGGCTGCATGCTGGGAAAGGCTTCAGTGTGTTCTGCCTCCCAGAGGTCTTGGATCCTGGGGGGTGCCCAGATTCCACCTGGCCACGCTCGTAATAATGACTCCGCTCCAGGCAGCTTTCTATGGTGGAAACATTATGATGGGGCCTTAACCACCCCCTTCCGCTGCCCCTCATTGCTCTGGGAGGACATTAAAGACCCCAGGGCAGACAAGGAAAGACGAGGCATTTACCATTTAACCTGGGCCAGAATTGCCTTTCTGCCTCCACGCCTGTTCTACAGCGCACTGGGCTGCTTGGCAGCCTCCCACCCCAGAGGCAGCTGCATTTTAGGGTCGGGGGGGTGAAATGATCCCTGTACAGTCTAAAGGGCTCTGGAATCCTTTGGGGTGAAAGACCCTATTGAAACAGAAGCCACCGTAGCAGCTGGACAGCCGTGCCACATCATGGCCGCCCCTCGCCAAGACAGTTTTCATGGATGCTAAAGCCAGAAGGAATCACATAACCTGGCCTCCTGCCTAGCACAGCACTTCCCCCAAATAATTCCTAGAGCGGAGCTTCAGAAACCCATCCCGTTAAAGCCTGCTGATGTAACGCACTCCTTCTCCTTCCCCCTGGCCAGAGGACAGCTGTGAGCGGGACACCTGCCAGGACGGCCGCCTTCGTCCAGAAAGCCGGTAAGGGATTAGCCACAAATACTGCCTCACCTGGAGAAACCTGTCTTGGGTTGGGCTCTCACCCCTCCACCCCCGCAAGGACACCGAGAGCACAGCCTGAGCTTGCAGCTGTCAGGGGATGCTGACGCCAAGCCAAGGTGCATAGTGGTGCCATGGGCCAACCTGGCAGCGCTTGCCTTCGGAGACCTGGGTTCAAATCCTGCCTTAGCATTGAAGCGAGCCTGGCTTTAGGTCTAGTTCCCATGGGTGCGGTTTGCTGCTATTATTTGAAAATGACCCGCCATAGGGCAGGAGGGCTGTGGGTGGGGAGTGAGGGGCGTCAGCAGAGCGGGTAGGGGGAGCCCAGGATGGGTACAGGTGCTCCAGCTAAGGTTTAGGGGCGGAGAAGGGGGGCTGGGGGTGGGGCTGTAGGCCGGGGGGAGGAGCTTGCAGAGCTGCTGTCTGAAGCCCCAGGCTGGCCCCCGGCACGTGGCAAACACTTGAAGGGAGCAGAGAGCTGTGCAGACACCTGTGATTGCTCTGCATGGTGCCCCAGAGCCAAGGCCAGGTTGGTAGAAGACTCCTGCGAAGGGGGAGATAGAAGCCCAGCAGGGAGAGGTGGCCCAGGGCACACTGGGCTCGTGAATGGTGCTGGGCAGAAGTCACAATCGTAGCCTGAGCTTTGCAAACCAGAGCAGGAGCCTTTCCCCACCTTCTGGGGGGCGGGAGGGGGCAGGATTTCAGTGCTGGAGCCTACCCCCTCTCCCTGAGATTCTCAACCCAGCTTCCCGCTTGCTTCCTCCCTCCACGACAGCTCCTGCCTCCAGCCTGCGGGCCAGCGAGCTGGTGCGGCCGGCCAAGCTGAGCTCGCAGCACTTCCCGGAGCCCACGCAGCACATTAAGAACATCATTAAGCAGTGCCAGCGGCCGGCCAGGCTCCCCGAGCCCATCAGGTGAGACCTTGGGCCGCCGGGCCAGAACTCGGATCTCCTGCCCGCGCCCCGGCAGACATCGGCATCTGGTGCTGGGCTGGAGCTCGCAACCTTAAAGCTGCAGGGACAGCAGCTGGGCTGCATTTCCCAGCCATGCTTTAGCAGCAGGTGGGCTGGCTGGGCTCCCCGGAAGTTGGACCGGCTGGAGGGCTGCGCTCACGTCTCCCAGGAGCAACTGAGCCCCAGCAACTATAACAGACTGTTGCTGGCTCACGGGGCGACCCCTTTAGGTCAGGGGATGAGGCCTGGTATATATCTCTACCCGCCGGGCCAGAGGCTGCTCACTGACCTGGCTCTGGCCCCTGGCTGTTTGTCCCTGCAGGAAGGAAGGTGGGAAGGTCTTTGTGAAGAAGATGAATCCCCATGAGGAGGCCATGATGATCTTAAAGGGGCAGATGTCAGTGGCGCCGGGCCCCGCAACAGCCGCTCCGGTACGAAAGCGCTGATCTGAAGGCACAGGTGGCCGTTCTCCCTGTCCATAGCCTGGGGCCCTGCGGGGTGTGGATGGGGAAGGTCCAGCTGCTTGCTTGGCGAATGCAGGGGCGCGGGGTGCTGCTCTGCAGCTGAGCATTCGGAGTCCCCACCAGCTGGGGATCAGAGTCAGGGCTCCGAAGGAGAGCATGATCCCCAGGCTGGCCACTACCTGGGCTGAACCCCAGTGCTAGCTGGCAGGGCCCCGCACGGGCCAGTGAGTGTCCCCTGCTCCTGCCTGTCATGAAGGAGAGCCCCCCAGCCCGGGGAAATGGCCCGATCCCTCACAGGAAGTTGGTCTCCACCTCTGTGTTGTAGGTGGCCAAGGAAGCAATAGCCACGGTGAAGCCTGTTACCAGCACCAAGAGGCCTTGGCCGCCATCACCAGCCGCCGTTCCCCCACCGGCTGCCACAGCCAGGTCTTCTCCAATGTCACCTCCAGGTAACAGCATGAGAGGCCGAGCAGCTTCATCTCCTCTGGGGTTCAGGACTGGATGCCGGAGCCTCACGCTGCCCTGCCAGCTGCTGAAGGAGAGGGCTGGGCATGTGGCTTCCCCCAGCCGGCAGCGCATTGCCCTGCGGCCAGGACCCAGCAGAAAGTGATGGGAAAGCCCTTTGTTACTGGAGGGCTGGGGAAGCTTAGCCCTGGCCTGTCCAAAGGCTGAGATGCTGCTGCGTCAGCAGGGATCATCCAAAAGAGAAGCCCTTATCCAGCGCCCTAGCAGCACTGCTGGAGAGGGTGTACCCCAGTGTACAGAAGTAACCCAGTAGAAACCTTAGCTCTACAGAGGTCTCAAACCGCTGCCATCTGGCTTTCAGAATGGCTCCAAATCTGACCTGTTCGGACCCTCCCACCCCACTCAGTGCTGCTCCCTGCCCCAAATGTTGATCCTTTTTGCATTGATTTGTTCATGCGATTTTGCGTTTTGCAAGTTAGGAAAAGTATCTGGGAATCCTGAGCCCCTAGGTAGGCTTGTGGGTCCCTGGACTATTAAAGAACTCCGCATAAAATGCAACATGTTAGGCAAACGAGGTGGTAGCTGTACAAACGTGAGGCAATCAGACACCACGGTGATGGGTGTGGGGTGAGAAGCTGATGGAGCAGAGAGCAGCAAGTACAAAGGGGCGTCCTAGAGGAATGGTTAACTTGCACCCCATGAAATCTCCTTTGGGCTACTGGGGATGTAGGTTACACTTGGGCAGACGTCCTTAGTAAGAGAATTTGGCTGAGAGTCAGGGAGTCTAGTGTTACATGGCCTCGCACGTCATCCGACCCACAGACTTTTGCGGACCCAAGACAGGGAACCTGCAGGAGTTAGCGAATGCAAATCTGCAGGGCCAGGAGGCCCAAGACATAAATCTGGCTGGGCAGCGAGCAGTTGCCATTCTGTACCAAAACGCCTCTGCTCAGCAGCGAGGCGAGGGGCTCAGGATATTTTCAGAAGATTAGGTTTTCCTAGCAGTGAGGGCAGTGACGCTAGGCAGGATGAAGTGACCAGAGCTCTTGATCCTCATGTTTCAGGGCATATGATCAATATCAATTATCCCTGCACCAAAACATACCAGATCCTATGGGGGCAGAAACTTGTAGGCTTTGCCACACATGTAGCTGCACTGTTACCAACCCCTAGTGGAAGGCTGGTGCAGTGGTTAGTGCACTGGCCGAGAACTCAGGAAACTCAGGTTCGGTTTCCTACTCTGCTACAGACTTCCTGTGTGTGACCTTGGATAAGTCATTTAGTCTTTCTTTGCCTTCGTTCCCCCCTGTGGTGACCATAGCACTGCCCTGCTCCCCAGGCAGTTGTGAGGAGAAATACACTGAAAGCTGCGAGGTGCCCAGATACTATGGGGAAGGGGGCAGGTTAAGTAGCGTGGATAGATAGCATAGGCCTGATTTCCCTGGTGCAGTAGGAAATGGCTGTGGCCCAGCTAATGGGCTGCTCCCTGCATCCACAGTAACTCAGCTGCCTGTGAGCATCTCAATCTCTTTTCAGTCACGATCTCCCGGGAGCTCCCAGCCGAGCAGGAGCAGGTCCAGACGCAGCTGCACCGGTGCTGCAGCGAGGAGTTCTACGCCTACCGCAAGGTGTCCTGGAAAATATACATCAGGAAAGAGGTACTTTCCTGGGGCATAGTTCCCCCCAGCACCCTCCTCCCTCTCCCATCAGACCCACAGGGCCAGTGGCCGGACCCTGAGCCCCAAAAGAACTGGCCTGAAAAACTACCACTTATCTGTTTCTGCGAAGGAACAGTGCCATCTAGTGGTTGTTACGGCTACTGAGGTGCAAGTGCCCCCTAGGAGGAGAAAGTGCATTTCAGGGTCTGTTTTCTCCTAAGGAACTTATGTTCCGAACAGATCCGGCCACCGTGGGTTTCTTTAGAAGAGGAGGGGACCTTGCAAGGCTGCGATATTGCGTGAAAGAGAGTATAGAGGTGTTACTGTAGATATGGCAGGAGAGCCCAGAGCAGAAGGGCTCACTGCCTATTGTGGGAGGGGGTGTCGTTAACATGAGTGGTATTACTATGATTTATGAATGATTTGTTGTTGTGGTAGCTCCCAGAGGTTCCAGTGAGGGGTCAGGTCCCCACTGTATTAGAGGCCATCTATATCACCTCACAGGCAGGCCCATTACTGCCTCTCAGATGTTCTGAATAAGTGAAACTGTCCCTCAAAGGGATATGGTCAGGGAGTTTAGGCCTAAAATTTAAGTTCTTCATTAAAATAAAAAAGATCCACAGGCCCTCCCCCACCCGTGTTATTAACAGAAAAAGTTTCGTGCATCTTCCTGTCTTTAACTGCAGTGTTCACTGATGCGTTCCCTAGTAAGTGAATAGAAGTGAAATTGACTAGTCTTGAGGTCACCTTTTCAAAAGTGCCTAAAAGACTTGAGAGCCTAAGTCCCATTTTCCAAAGTGGCCGAAGCACTTCAGACTCGTTGGGACATAGGCGCTTTGCAAAGCTCACCCAAAGTTCCTGTCCTGCCCTGAGTGTAATGGAGGAATGAAATGAAGGGCCTAAGCAATGAAAAGTCCACTTGATTTTAAAAATCCTTTCAGGTTCACTGATCTCAGCAGCTAGTGACACAGATCGAGGGAATTGTTCACTAATAGATCCTTACGCACCTGACCATGCCCCTCTGATCTCTTTCCTGGCAGGTGTTCTATCCAAAAGATAACTTCAACAACCCCTTGTTGCTGGATCTCATTTTCAGACAGGTGAGATTCCAGGCTCCAGATACAGAGCTTTTCCTGCTGTAGAGTTGTCTGTATTAGAAGAGCGGAAGAATAGTTTCCGGCTTAAAGTCAAGGGCTGGGAGTCAGGACGCCTGGGTTCTGTTCCTGGCTAGGTCACAAACTCGCCGTGTGAACTTGAGCGAACCAGCCCCTCTCCCTGCCTCCCTCTCCCCATATGTACAGCAAGGATAGTTCCCCACGGGGGGGTTGCAAGGGCTAAGAATGTTTGGAAAATGCCTTGAAATCCTCAGCAGGGAGCCCTTGAGAAAGTCAGAGCATTATCAGCTCAGTCTGCTTGTATTCCCTCAGATTTTGGGCAGGCTATAGGCGCGCTGGGGAGTGATGGGTTCAGCCAGACCCTGGGGTAGGAGGAACCCAGACCCATAGATGTGCAAGGTGACTTCAGTTTCCCAGTCTGTCCCTCTGCAGGAAATCCTCCCCTTATTCAGCAACGCCGCTGGAAGCCAGCAGCTTCCCCGCCCTGTTCCAAGCACAGGCCACACACGCTACTTATTCCCTTGCCTAGGGCTAGGCCTTATTCACAAAAGGAATGTACAATCCAGCCCATGTCTTGTCCCCAGGCTGGGTTGCTCCCGAGGTTCCTCCTTGAGGACTGCTCAGCCCACACCCTAGGTCCTCTGTAAAGAGCCATTCTCACTTCCGTTATTCAGGACCCACTGACCCTTTTCCCAGCAGGATTGACACCGGCTGGGCAGGAGGGTGATGGGAGTGGTGTGTTTCAGGCAAACTGTCCTTTGCAGCCAATTCAGCAGCAGCATTGAGAGGCTTCAGGGCGACTGGGCCAGTGTTCCTGACCCCTGCACTGTAGCAGGCAATGGGTGTGGGATGGAGCATACAGGGAGGAGTCAGTGAGGCTGCATCAGGGACACAGAGGCCTCTGCCTTGAAGCTCCTAACCTCAACATGGTGGGTTCCCCCCTCAGATCTTCCATGACACGCTCTCCGACGCCTGCCTCAGGATCACCCCGGAGGAACGGCTGCGCATGAAATCTCTCTTCGGTAACACCCAGCCCTGCCCACTGAGTCCTGCATCACGCCGTGGGGCTGGCCTCCCTGCTGCTGTGGGGGCTGGCCTCCTCTCTCCAGCCCGATCTCCCTGCTCTTCCTTGGCGCAGGGGATGTATAGTGCGTAGGGCACAGCTGCCCTCCTGGAAGGCAACGAGAGTTTTGCCATCGGGTGCAGTGAGGCCTGTCAGCCTGTCACCTCTTGGGCCAGGGTTTAGTCTGAGCTGGGATTTGAATGACACAAGTTCTGCTTGTGCTTGGCCTGCCCTGGACATTAGGGGGTCTCCCAGCCCCCGTGGGAAGGTTGAGTCCCCGGCAGCGACAGGGAGCTGTTGTCTCGCGCGCTGGTGGGACACGCCTGCTTTGTCCCATGCCCTGGGCCTGTATGCAGCAGGGAGCAGAGCTCACCCCCCCCATGGGGAAGTCCTTGTTCTCCAGCTGGACCTTCTTGCCCCAGCAGCAGATCCGCTTTGGCCGAGGAGGGGGAGCCAGCGCCTGACATCTCTCTCGGGGGGGGCGTGTGTTTCTCACCACAGCGGAAAACAAGCTGGATTCGTTCAGCCCAGTGGCCGACGACAGTGTTAAGAAGGAGATTGTGATCGCGGCCCGGGATGGCTGGGCGGTTTACTTCTCACGCCTCTTCCCCGCCACGGTAAAGGCCTGCCCCATGCCCACAGAAGGAAGCATGGGGATAGTCCAGGGGCTGGGACAGGTCTCAGCAGCAGACCCTGATATACTAAGGTCTGATGCCCCTGCTGCCTATAGCCACTGCTCTGTGCTGCCAGGGGTTGCAAACCTCTTACTGGGGACTGTCAGATCGTCCACAGGCCTGAGGCCATTGTGAATTTAGAGACAGGCCCCAGGAAAAATCCAGGGGCCAGAATTGTCAGTGCTCCTGAGCTCCTTGGGGTGAATTGGGCTGGTTCTGAGTCCCTGCATTTCCACAGCGGAAGGTCTCTGCCCAGCACTGCTGCCGTGCCAGTACAAGCAGGCTCATTGCTGCAAGGGGTGGGTGCTGACATTCATTGGTTTGTCTTGAACCCTCTTTCCTTTTATCCCCAGGGCAGCGTTGGCACAGGGGTGCAGATCCTGGCAGTGTCCCACACGGGGATTAAACTGCTGCGGCTGGTCAAGGGCACCAACATGCCTGGGGAGCAGCTACGGGTGCTTCGGGGCTACAGGTAAGGCCAGGGCCAGCCGGCCCTGCTCAGGCTGGGACTCCAGCAGCTCTCAGGAAGGGGACGCGAGCAGAGGAGCCAGCCCTGTGCGCACCTGTGGAGAAGGACTGGCATGTGGCTGCCAGCACCCCGGGGTGCTGGGCACATGCTGCCTGCCCTTGGCATTGGCACTGTCACACCATGCCTGCGGCTCAGGCAATGCCAGCCTCCAGTCAAGGGCCTGGCGGGTCCTTGCCAATGAACAGCGGATGCAGGGTTGAAGTAATTGCTTTAATGGATTCAATTAGGCAGAGAGCCACTTTCCTGTGCAGATCTAGCCTGCAAGCTCCCTTGCAAAGTGCTGTGAGCAGTAACACACACACACAACCATACACACACACACAACCAATACGCACGCACGGATGCATATAGACACACACCTCTGTACACACCTATATACACACGAGCCCACAGACACCCGCCTGTGTACACACCAACACACGCCTACCAACCCAGTGGGTCAGTGCCTACGGCGCTTTGGGTTCCCCAGGAGGAGAGGCTTCAAGAGGCCAAAGTGTGATTTATCCTTTGCTGTATACAGTCCCGGTGGGCATCCACTGCTCACTCCCAGTGATGGAGTAAAGCACGGGCCCCCAGACCCTCCAGCTCTGCCCCTCACTCCCCATGGAGCTCAGCCCTACGAGACAGGACTCCTGACTCCTAGTCCCCACTTAGCTCCATCCAAGTCCATGGCAAACAGCTAGAGCCCAGTGGCTGGAGAGCATGGTGCATGGGAGACGGGTGTGGTGTCTTAGTTCTGTCCTTGGTCTGGCAGGAAGACCAATCCCCGCCCTCGCCATTCTGCCCAGCCCTCTGGCTTTCTCAGCTGTGCTCTCCTAGCCTGTTCTTTAACCCCGTCCTTCCCCCCATTCCCAGCTACACCGATATCCTGTTCGTGACCATCCCCTCCAACCACATGCTGGAGTTCAACCTGACCAACGAGAAGCTGATCCTCTTCTCCCCCAAAGCCCTGCAAGTGAAGGCCATGATTGACTATTTCATCATGGAGCTCAAGAAGGTGAGAGGCCGACCATGGGAATGGAGCCAGAATGGCCTCTCTTGGCATCTCCTGCACCTGGTCCATGGGGTGGGGTCCCCAGCATACACACGCTATGGGATACTGCCCTATCCTTCTCCCTGCTCACCTGTGCCTTAGAAAAGCTCAAGCTTTTATACTCCTGCCTTGGTGCCAATGAGAGCCCTCTGGTCTGGCTGCCAGAGTGAATCAGCCGGGGAGCTCTACACCTCCATACAGAGCCCCAGAACCAATCACCTGGCCACAGTTGTATACAAGTGTGTTCAGCTAGGGGTAGTGTGTATGTGTGGCGGGGTGGGGTATACTCTGAGCAGGCTTTGTGTGTGTTTGATTGTGCAGTTATACTCTGAGCGCAGGATGTGTGGTTGTATTCTGAGTGTGAGCGGGGCGTTGGATGTATGAGTGTATTCTGTGTGTGTGCGCGCGCAGCCCCCCGCAGCAGCACCAAACCCGGCCCCTCTCCCATGCACCAGGACTCGCAGTATGTGGTTGCCGTGAAGAGCTATGTTACAGATGACAGGAGCCTGTTGAGCTTCCACAAGGGGGACATCATCCACCTGCAGCCGCTGGAGCAGCCTGAGAGAGGTGAGCAGCCCGGGACGCTCTTGGCGCTGCTGGCACTCTCTGCTGGGAGCCACCTCTGGGGCGTCACGGTGCAGTTTGCAAAGGAAAGGACAGGGGCATCTTAGCTGGGGCCCCATTCCCCTGCATGGGCGCGATGAGCTGAATGGGACCACCCAGCCCTGTCCTTCTGGGCTTCTACCCTCCTGCACCACCCACCCCCTATAGCATGTATCTGTGTGTGAGTGATATCTGCTCCCCCTGCGGTGCCACTCCGCAGCCCCTCCACTGGGATGCACAAGGGGAACGCTGCCAGCTGCCTGCCCCAGGGAGCAGAGTGCTGCCCGGATCCCTCCCCAGCCCTGGTCTCTGTTGGGCAGCGTGGTGGGGATGGAGCTGGGTGGGTGGGTGCACTTAGCCCTGCCGCGGTGCCCTGAGGCTGTCCCCTCCCCACAGACCACTGGCATGGATGTGTGGTCCGCAAGAAGGTGACGTACCTGGAGGAGCTGAAGAGGGGCACCCAGGACTTTGGTGGGTGGCTCTGGAGTGTCGTGTTGTGCTGTCCCTGCGTGAGCCCTGTCCCCCATGCACATTCTCCTGCAGGGCTCTCTCCTCCGGAGCCAGCTCGCCCCTGGTTCCCCTCTGACGAAGCATGTACTCTCCAGCTCACCCAAGGTGATGAATCCCAGGGACCCCACGGCGGCCCACATGGCTAGACCTCATTCCACTGTCCGAGGCTGGATCAAAGCACCAGCTCAGGGTGTTTACCCCTATAAAATATCCTCCGGCACTTCCTGGCCTGCCCCTTTTTGTCACTGTAACACCCTGACGTAGTGTGTTGTGTCCCCCTCTAGGGGCCAGTCCGTATACAGGACAAGCGCCTACTATCGCGACCAGCGAATGGAGTTCTTGCTTTAGCCTGAGCTGTAGAAGCCTGTGCTTGTGGCACTGATGATCCATTTCCCATGCACAGGGCCTAAGTGCACGGTCAGATTTCCAGCTGCTCCTCTAGTTGTCTCTGTGCCAGGGCTCTGGCAAGAGGCTGGGGAAGCTGGACCCCTGGTGTGTCCACCAAAGAGAAACAGAGCTCCCCAGGAGAGATCTGTCTGCCTGACGGGCACATTCCAGGCCCTGAGAGACCCATTAGCAACAGCTCACCGTGGGCATTAGCCTGAGCCGAGCGCGCTCACCCAGATGCTCATGGGGAGTGGATGGGAAGGGGCGTGAGTGCATCCGGAGAGGATGTCGTTATGCCATCCCAGGGGCGGTTTTGTGTGGGGCACACAGCTCCAGCGGTTGGCACTTTAGGGGGCAGGCTGAGTGCAGGGCTTGGGGGTTATTTGTCCAACAGCCTCCAGACCCTGTGTGCGCAGAAGCCGTTGTAGAAGTGGCTCGAGTCTTAACAGCCCCATTGGCCATGCTGTCAATAACAGCCCATAACTATAACCCCACTGCTTCCCCTACTGGCCTCCTCCATGCATCACCCGCTCCTGTATCTGGTTTGTGCATGTAATCCTGGTCCCTAGCCTCTTCAGACTCTGGGGGGAGCTCTAGCTAACCCCAAGAGAGCAGCAGGCTGCTGCTTGCAGGATGGGATGGTATATGCAGTGTGCGTGGTCCCCAGACCCCTTGTTTAAGAGTGCTGTGGAAGAGCAAACCTGTGGGTCTAAATACCAGCCATTCCCAGTCAAACGCTGCGGCTGGATTTCCAAGGGTGCTGGCGGTGATTCTGCCTGCTGAGATACGGAGAATCAAATCTCGTGCTTCAGGACAGGTCTCTGCGGAGGTCAGGAAGGAACCTACCTTCCCCTCCCTGAATGCAGTCACAGCTCTGGCTATGTGATGTGTCTTTATGAGGAGTGTGCACCTCCCTAGCAAGCCCCAGGCATTGGCTACTGCTGCAGGCAGATGCTGGATTTAAGAGATGACATGACTGATCTAGGCAGTAGGGCGTGGGGTGCTGGTTTGAATGAACAGGTCTAAAATGGTAGAGGAGGGAGGTAGGACCGATAGCCAGGCCTGGTGCGGCAGAGAGGGGCGTATGGGGCTGGATGGACTTATAACCCGATGCGACAGGGAGTGGCATATGGGGCTGGATGGACCGATAACCAGGTCCAGTGTGGCAGAGAGGGGCATACGGGGCTGGATGGACTGATAACCAGGCCTGGCACAGCAGGGAGGGGCGTATGGGGCTGGCTGGAGCGTGTGTCTGAGCTCTAGGCCGTTAATGATGTGTCCTGGTGCAGGGTGGAAATTCGGTGCCATCCACGGGAGGTCGGGGCGCTTCCCCGCTGAGTACGTCCAGCCCGTGGCAGCCCCAGATTTTATCCACCTGCCAGCGGACAGGAAAGAGGAGCCCAAGAACAAGCAGGGCAAGGTGGCGGCCTTGGCAGCCGTGGCAGTGGCCGTGGCCTCCACGGCCGTGGCCCAGGAACTGGACAGGAAGATCGAGGTGAGGGACTGTCCCCAAGGGTCCCTTTGTAACCCTTGCAGTGCTGGAAACTGGGAGCTCTCAGAGGGCTGGGGTGAGCGGGTGGTTTGGTTGGGGTGGATGGTGGGGAGGGCCTGGCTGGCTAAACAGCTGGGTAGGAGGCTAACTGGGGAGGAAGGCATTACAGCTGGCACAGGGTGGGGCACTGATCAGGAGGGTGCAGCCGCAGGGTCTGTCTGTAGCTCCTCTGAGGGTTAATGGCTCTAGGACCCATGGAGTTGTACGCTGGAGGCACAGGTACACTTTGTTCCCCCTGCATCCCATGGTCCCCCTCTTCCCAGGTGTCCCCCACAGGCAGCGACTATGCAGAGAGTGTGGAGAAGTATGGTGGTGAGCTTCCTGGGGACAGTGCCCTGCAGGGCGGGCAGTTCCCCATGCTGGAGTTTGCCAAGAAGCATTTCCGGGAGGCGCAGAGGATGAAGACGTGAGTGCTGCCGAGGGGAGGGGAGTGACCTTTAACCTTCCAGCCTCCAGTGACCCTATGTGCAATGAGTTTGGTGGGGCTCAGCCCAGTTCCCAGAGCCTTCCCAGGGAGGCAACAGTAGCAGAAAAGCACGTTGCAGAAAGCACCATCCCACGTAGCACTAAGTGACCCCTGGTTGGCATCCTGGGGCTGACTGCCCCACTGCGGAGGTAGGGTCAGTGCTCAGCCCAAGGGTTGCCCCACAGAGGCAGCATAGAGAGAAGGAAGGGCCTGGTAGTGCTCGAGAGCGACCTCTCTGGCAGATTACGGAACTGCCCTGATGGGCTTTCCGGTCAGTCCAGCTGCACACCTGGCTCTCGACCTACTGCACACCTGGCTCTGTTCCCAGCACAGGCTCCTGTCTGGGCTTGCGTTGTCATTGGCAGGTGTGGGAGCTGCAGCCATCGGTCTTAGCGCTTGCATGTCAGCTGGGGTAGTTCTGCTGATCAGACCCTCGTATGGGAGCCCGCGGTTTGTGGCGGGTGCCAGAACGCCAGGCACAGATTTTGCAATTGCAGCAGCAAAAAGGAGGCTGTTCTTGGGCCCACAGCTCCTATCTGTGGGGGAGGCGGATGTGCTGACCCCCGGGGGATCCCAGCTCATGCCCAGAGACGGATCTGTCATTCTCTTTCTGCGGTTTGTTCCAGGGATTCCTGCAAACACAAATCCCGGAAAGGGAAGGACTCGCCAGACGTAGCGGAGATGCTGAAATTCACCAAGGTAATGGGGATTGCCAAGCTCGCTGCGCATGCTCTTTGCTGGCCGGGCTGTGCCTGCTGGCAGCCTCACCACCTACCAATTTCAGATTATTGCCCCCGCCCTTTGCGTTAGGGCAGCCCCTGCTGGAAAGGGCATGTGGCCTGCTGGCCCTCTTACTGCCCTCCACATGGAGCCGACCCAGAGAGGGGTTAGGGCTGGCTCAGGGGCTTGCTAAAGTCCTAGAGCAGGGGTGGGCAAATTTTTTGGCCCGAGGGCGACATCAGGGTTGCAAAACTGTATGGAGGGTTGGGTAGGGAAGGCCCTGCCCCCTATCTGCTCCCTCCCACTTCCCGCCCCCTGACTGCTCCCCTCAGAACCTCCGACCCATGCCAGAAGGTCAGGCTAAACCGGATCTGTGGCTCAATGGAGGAGTTTGGCCTCCAGCAGTGTCCGATATGGTCAGGATCCATTTCCACAGGCAGGTGCAGTGTGGAGACGTACCATACCTCCCTGTGCCTCTCGCGCTAGGCTCTTCGCTCCGTGTCCTTCTGGCAGGGCCACTGCCTGACGTGGAGCTGCCTGAACAGAGCTGCAGCTGAGGCCTTCCAAGGTGCGTGGGAGGCGCTGCGTCTCCCCTGCCCCCATGCCAGGAGCTCTGTGCGCCCTCATTCTTCCTGTCCCCCCATTTTCCCTTCCCCCTCCATCCTAGGGCCCCCCAGTCTCCTCCCTGGCAGGGGCTGTGTGTGTCCCCCCTTTCTCCCCACCCTTCTTTCCACCTGGGAAGCCAGTCATTGGGGTGTCACCCTGCGGCGCTCTTGGGCGGCTGGGCAGAGAGGAATGGGGTATTGCTGGGTGCGGATAGGTACCATCAGCTGGTTGGTTGATCTCCCGTGGCAGTGAGGGGCTGGAGGCTGTGGCTCTGCTAAACCGATGGCAGGGGCTCGGCGCCCGCAGGCTCACTGAGCGTAGGGCCTGGCAAGCTCAGCCGCTAAGCCCACCGGCGTTCCACGGGGGTAACTGACGCGCGCTCTGCTTCTGCTCTCCCCGGCCAGTGCCCACTCCAGGAGTCGCTGATCGAATTCACCGACAGCTGCCTGAACAGAGCCGCAGCTGAGGCCTTCCAAGGTGCGTGGGAGGCGCTGCGTCTCCCCGGGGTGCTTGCGGGAGAGGGCACTGGGCTGCCTCCAGGCCTCGGTGGGAGGGGCCCTGGTACTGGGCCGGTTCATTTCCCCTGGCCTGTCATAGAATCACAGACTCTCACGGTTGGAAGGGACCTCAGGAGGTCATCTAGTCCCACCCCCTGCTCAAAGCAGGACCAATCCCCAATTTTTACCCCAGATCCCTAAATGGCCCCCTCAAGGATTAAACTCACAACCCTGGGTTTAGCAGGCCAATGCTCAAACCACTGAGCTATGCCTCCCTCGCTCCCCTTGTGCTGTTTAACCCCACAGAGGCAGGGTTCATTCCTGCCCTGGATCTCCGGGTGTCGGCCGCTCAGGGGTGTCTGAGACCAACATGCCCAGCAGGAGGCGGCCGCCTTGTGCCGTTGTCTGTTTCGTGGGATGCCCTAAAGCCCTGGGTTTGTTAGTGGGAGTCCAGCTGAAAATTCGACCACTTTTGAACCACCCCAACCCCTGCCCCACGCGGCCTGCCCACCGCCATCCTCTGCCCCACGCGGGGCTGGGGCAGTGAAGCTCAAAGACCTCATCCCAGGGTGGGGCACTGCAATCTCTGCTGCCCCTACTCAGGAGTGGGCTGAAGCCGGCCCTTGGGCCCAGATCTGGCAGTTTCTGTGGGGCTGGCAACCAGTGAGTCAGCGAGAAACCAAGAGTTCAAGAGCCAGCACTCCAGGTGGCCCCTGGAACTGGGGCTAGGGAGGGAGAGAGGAAGGGAGACAGGAGGTTTGGTGGCTCTGAGTCTCATTTGGACATCCTCCTCCCTACTGTGAACCCCTCAGCCCCTCCCCCCGTCTGGGGCACTGTGACCTGCTCTCCTCTGGGTCCCATGACCCACCCAGCGGGTCTGGAACTGGGAGAGCCACCCCCCTGCTCAGGGCGAGGGGAGGCAGAGTCTGTCACCGTTCATTGGTTTGTCATCCCTAGCTGTGATGAAGTTCATGGGCGACTGGCCTCTCAAGGGGCAGACAGAGCTGGAAGTCGTCTGTGCTGTGCTCAAGGTACCTCCCTGCCTGGGGAGCAGAGCAGGACCCCTGGGGGGCACTCTGGGTCAGTGGGGTGGGCCCTGCCCTGCAACCCTGGGGCCAGTGGTGGGTAGCGAGAGCAGTGCTCGGCTCGTGGACCTGCCTGCAGCTCCCAGCCCTAGAGCCCCTACCCCACAGTCTCCAGCCCAGCGGGGAGAAGGCTGAAGGTGGGAGCAGACGGCTGCATTTTGGCCAGTGCGGGAACAAGCCACGTGGCCCTGGAGAGGCCCCAGGAGCAGGCTGTAAACTGCACCCCTCTGAAATACCAGTGGGGGTCAGGGATGGCCGCCAGCACGGCGGACAAGTGGGTACAGCTGGAGGGGCAGGGGGCTCCCCAGCGCCAGGGTAGTGATGCCCACTGGTGCCTTTCTGTCTCCAGTTGTGCGCTGACCACGAGGTCATGAGGGATGAAGTGTATTGCCAGATCATCAAGCAGACCACGGACAACACTAGCCCCAAGATGTGAGTGAGTCCCTCTCCTTCCCGTGGCGAGGGGCCCCGGGCTGGCCTTCCAGTGCGGCGGCTCCTTCCTGCTCTTCCCCTGCCTGGCCAGCTGGCCTGGACTGTGTGGCCTCCCCAATGGGGAGTCTGTGGGGAGAATCCCAGTCGTTGGGAGCCTCCCACGTCCCCAGTCTGGTTGGGACTGGCTGATCCTGTCACTGCGTCACGATGGGCCTAGATGGGCCAATCTGGCCCCTGCCATCCTAGCCACCCTGGCAGCTGGGAGAGCCTTCCTTGACCATTGGAGGTCCCACCATGCCACCCCCCTTCCATGTTACAGCACCACTCCGGGCCCCTGCTCTCTCCCCTTCCCCTCGGCTCTCCTCCTCCTTCGCGTCTCCTTTTTATTCCTCCAATTCCTCTTCCTCGCCTTCTCCTCTCCCCACATACCAGAGCTGATTGGGCAGGGTCCCACCCGCCTGCCCGGAGGCCTGGCATGGAAGGGGCTAAGGGGCACAGGTTCCAGGCCTGTCCCAAAGCCTTTCTGGGGCCGAAGCTTTGCTGAGCAGGCTGGGTCTCTCCCACTCTGAGACCTCTTTCCCCCCCCCCCACCCCCGTCCCATGGCTTGGACAGGGACAGCTGTCAGAAGGGATGGAGACTGCTCTACATCCTGACTGCCTACTACAAGTGCTCGGAGGTCCTGAAGCCCTGTCTGCTGTGGCACCTCCAGGAGACCTGCAGGAGCCCTGGGGCGCAGTTCCAAGGTAGGATGCTCTGGACAAAATGCTCGTTCTGCAAAGCTGGGAACCCCGACCTGGCCTGGCCTGGGGGCCTGTTTCTCGTCAGCTCTTACCTGTATTTGATCATCTTCCATCCTCTCCTTATTAGGACATTTATAGATCCTCTCCTAAGGGATGCACATGCTCCTGTCGACTTTCCCCCAGCCCTTAGTTTAAAAACTGCTCTATGACCTTTTTAATTTTAAGCACCAACAATCTAGTTCCATTTTGGTTTAGGTGGAGCCCATCCTTCCTGTATAGGCTCCCCATTTCCCAAAAGTGTCCCCAGTTCCTAATAAATCTAAACCCCTCCTCCCTTCACCATCGTCTCATCCACGCATTGAGATCCTGCAGTTCTGCCTCTCGAACTGGCCCTGCGCATGGAACTGGAAGCATTTAAGAGAATGCTACCATGGAGGTCCTGGACTTCAATCTCTTACCTACCAACCTAAATTTGGCCTCCAGGACCTCTCTCCTGGCCTCCAGGACCTCTTCCCTATGTCATTGGTACCTATATCAAGGTACCTCCCTCCCTGAGGAGCAGAGCAGGACCCCCAGGGCAGTGCTCTGGGTCAGCAGGGTGGGCCCTGCCCCATAGCCCCAGGGCGGGTGGTGGATAGTGAGGGCAATGCTCAGCCTGTGGGCCTGCCTGCAGCTCCCAGCCCCTGAGCCCTCACCCTGCAGTCTCCAGCTAAGCTGGGAGGAAGCTGAAGGTGAAGGTCAGGTATCATCACTCCCCTTTACGGACAGGGAAGGTGAGGTACAGACCAGGGGAGCAATTCGCCCATGGGCACACCGGGATTTCTGGGCTCCATTAGATCACCCTGCCCCCATGCCCTGGGCCCCACCCCCTCCCAGGTTGTGCCAACATGTGTGTTTGATACCCCAGGCCTGCTCCTGGAAACCATCAGGCCAGCTCTTGTGTGCCAAGGCTCGGTGTAAACCCTACGCCGTGCTGTTGCCCATCCCCTCTGTCTGCGGGACGTCATGAGCTCAGCTGCTGTCCCAGCCAGGGTGACACTGCATGGAATACGCTCCGTCACCACATCAGTTTCCATAGCAGCAAACATGCTTCAAAGGAGCAGGGCAGGCACTTAATGCACACTGGAACCAGGCGCCTGCAAACCGGAAAGAGACGTGGAAGCAGGACAAAGCCAATAGAATCACAAGGACGGATGGGGCGCGTCAGGGATGTTCACGGAGCCCCTTTCCTCTGAACAACAGAGACGAGGGGCGGGGGCAGAGAGGTTAGAGGGACCCTCCAGGCTCAGCCATGTACAAGCCCAAACCTGAGGACCAGGGACTCTGGAATTTCAGACCCAGCTCTGACTCCAAACTCTCCGTCAACCTTGGGCAAGTCACGTACCCTCCCTGTGCCTCAGTTTCCACCTTGGCGAGAGCGGAATCTCAGGCTGGCTTCTCTTATTCAATCACTTGGATCACGGTGGCCCACACTGTGCAGCAGATGCTGCCCCTCCCTCCCCCTCCCCCCGACCTACTGCTGCATCAGGAACGAGTCTTAGAGCTGGTTTGCATGGTGCTGTAAGTGCCGGACAAAAAGCTGCACCTGTCATTGCCTGCGTGTGACCAAGGAGCCTTCATGAAGAGCAGGTTTAGGCTGTTCCCTGGGATGGGCGGGGTCTAGGGATCGTGGCGTTTGTCCAGCCCAGAGGAGTGGGGCTGCAAGGACGGGGAATTAGCAGCATTTACACCCAGCCTCAGAAATCCTGGCAGCTCCCTGTTTGGAAACAGTGCCAGGAGGGCTTGCCCACGCCTGTCCTAGAGCCATTAATAAATGGCAGCGCTGCCCATCTGTGAAGCCTTTATCAGCCAACCCGTGATTCCCAGCCCAGCCACCACTTATTTCCTCATTAAACGCTCCAGGCTTACAGCTGTTTAAATGGCTCTCGAGGTGGAGAACTGTCTGCAGTGATCGATTACCCCAGCCTGGCTCCCCACCAGACCCGCTTCAGCTGCGTTAATAGGACCTCCTCCCACAGGCTCTGCATCCAGGAGCGGCTGGGAGGGCAGGGCCCACTGGCACCAGGGCGAGGATGGAGACCGATCTGGTTAGGCTCACACCCTGATCCAAACCTGTTCTATGGAGCAGTGCAGGCAGCACTGTTGGACTATCTGGCTGCGCGGCACGTAGGGCAGGGACTGTCTTGTCATTATATGCCTGTGTACAGCTCCTAGCACAATGGGGCCCGACCACAAGATGCTACTGCAGTACAATCCTAATCCGAGCACCAGAGCCTCTGTCATGCCAGAGGCAACATGCCAGGCAAATAGGGGCGGGGAAGCGGGAAAAAGTGGGGATGGGAAATGAAATAAAGAGGGCTGTCAAGTGATTAAAAAAATTAATCGCATGATTAATCGCACTGTTAAACATTAATAGAATTCCATTTATTTACAATTTTTGGGATGTTTTCTACATTTTCAAATATATTGATTTCAATTACAACGCAGAATACAAAGTGTACCGTGCTCACTATATTTATTTTTGCTTATACGTATTTGCACCAACAGAATACAACACAGAATACAATATATATGAAAATGTAGAAAAACTGCAATTAATTGCAATTAATTTTTTTGAGTTAATCGCATGAGTGAACCGCGATGAATCAACAACCCTAGAAATAAACGTAACCTTCAATTACAGATAGGTGCTGTGATACCCCTGCCCCCCAACACCTCATGATTTTGGGTTTGTTTCCCCTCTGAACCAAACCTGAATTTCATTGTTAGCCGCTGTCTTTGTAGTGAGCCAAAGCCACGCTCTGGCTCTGACCTGCTTCCCCTGGTTTGGGGAAGTGGAGGCCTGGAACCCCACGCTGAGCCTGGGGCCCGTCTCTGCTTTGACGGGGCGCTGGTGTCCATATCTTTCAGGGATCGCAAAGGCCTGCGAGCAGAACCTCAGGAAGACCTTCCAGTTTGGCGGCCGGCGTGAATTTCCCAGCAGCATGGAGCTCAAAGCCATGGTGGTGAGTCCGAGCTCACGTAGGGCCCTGCAATGGTGGCACCAGGTGGGCACGTGGGGAGAAGGCTCTCTGAGGAGCTAGACGGGTTACAAACAGCTCACCTAGGGGGTGGCATGGGACTGTATCCCTTGAGCTCTCTGGGCCTACAAAGGCCGAGTTCCTCCGGGCACTCCACTTTCCGGGCCCCCACGCTGTTTGTCTGTGCCTTGCTTCCAGCTGGGAGGGCTAGAATGGGGTTGGGCAGGCGGCTACAACTGTGGGTGGCTGCAGCCAGGGTGTGTAACCCCTGTGATGCCTACGGTATGGCTGTGGGGAGGAGAACAGAGCCCTTTCCATGGTGGCAAGGGCTGAAATGGACAGGAACTTGCAAGGATGAGGATGTTATAGGCCTGATTTCCCTCCCCCATTGGCTGCAGCCAGAGCTGGAGGAGCTCAGCACTTCTGCAGGTCAGGCCACAGTTTTATCAAGGGGCTGGTGACTCAAGAGGCCTGGGGGGAGCCTCTTTATCAGGAAGCGCTGGACACCTGCCCTCTGGAAATGGGGCCCGGGAACAGAGGGGCCCAGGCTCATGAGTCACTTTTGCAAATGGTGGGCTTGCGAGTGCATTCTGAAGACGGCTTCCTGCCTCCTTGAGATGCTGCTGGTGTCTAACCAAGTGGTGTGGGCCCCACCTCACGGCACAGGGCAGGAAAAAGAGGGGTGCTGAAAACGCCTGGCGATTCCGCTAGGCAGAATGGGATGCCCCACAGGAGATCTCCCTGCACCTACGTGGAAGAATCTAGCCTGGGGTTTTTAGTGTGGCCCCTGGAGCCAATGGATGCTTTAGGGTTCGGAAACCTTCCTACTTCTCTGTGCTTTGCCCCCCAACCAAGGCCGGCCGGAGCGCCAAACGCCAGCTGTTTCTCCTGCCAGGAGGGATTGAGAGGCACCTGAAGATCAAAACGTGCTCGGTACGTCAGCACAAGGGCCCGGCGCTGCCCAGCTCCCCCTGCTCCCACTCGGGATGCTCCCTCAGAGCAGTGATGGAGACGGGTCTGCCTGACTCTCAGCGATAGCGCCGAGTACGGGAGCAGAGACAGCACAGAACAGGAGCTGAGCTCAGCCCCTCCCCAACAGCGGCATTAGGGAGAGCTCCCCAAAGTCGCTGATTTCCCTTGGGGGGTCTAGGGGGGAAGGAAACGCTTCCAGGCAGCATCCCTCCCTGGCGCAGTGCACATTGGAATCCTGCCAGGTGGCTGCAGCACTGGCCAGCTGTTCCTCCAGCTCTGCAGCACTTGGGGGGAACAGGGGGGCCGGCTAGGACACTCAGGGCTATTGGTTTCACCTCCAGCTGGGCCCAGGCTCCAAAGGTCAGCGCCGGGGTTCGCAGGGTCTGTAGGCTCAGGGGGCAGGAGGGGACAATGGCAGGGGAGTGGGGCTGATGTTTAAGTTTTGCCCAGAGTGGGGTGTTTTCTCGGAGCCCCAATTAACCCGAGGCGGCTGGCACCTGGCTGCCCCTCAAAGGCATATTCAGGTTCTTGTTTACCTGAGGCTGAGCCTGCTGCTCTCTCACCTGAGAGGGGGGAGAGATCCCATGGGGTTGCCAGCCCAGCCCTAGGATGGAGCTGCAAAGCACCCAAACTTCTGGCCACATCTCTGAACCCATCGGAGATTCCCCTGCTGCTCCTCCTCATGGCCTGCACCTTGCGGGATCAGGCCATCCAGGGGTTTGCTAGACAGCCAGGAAGAGGTGTCACTCCAGGAAGTCCCACCAGCAGTGCCGGGCAGAGACCACGGTGGTGGCGGGCACAATGCCAGCGCTAGAGCCTCCTTCCCAGCCTTTGAGGGGCTCAGCCGGGTGGTTTGCCCCTCTCTCTAGGTTGCGCTGGATGTGATCGAGGAGATGTGCTATGAAATGGGGCTGCATCAGCCTGAGGCCTTTGACGAATATATCATCTTCGCCGTTACCAACGGAGGTGAGCCATGGGGGCAGGCAGGGGTCGCTCTCCCCATTTTCTCCTCTGAAGTGGTCCCACCCCACCCCACAAGTCCTGCCCAGCGGCCTGCCTCTGCCATTGGCCATTCCCATATTGCATGCCCACCGACAGGCGGCCTGAGCTGACCAGCGTCTGGCTTCCCCAGGCCTGCGGGTGACATCAGAGCTGGTGATGCCACTCAGGTCCCAAATGCATTGAGGGGGGACTTTCTGGCTGACCCCATTTCCGTGGCCCGCCTCCAGAGACTAGCCGAGGGGAGCAGCCTCCTGAGCCCTGGTGCTCCCCCTCCTTCGGGGAGTAATGGCACAGGCCATTGTTCGGATCAAGACGCTGCCCCGTTAAGAGAAATGAAACCCCGTACGGACTGAAAACACAGGAGAGAGATTCACCGCCTCGCCCTGTTTAGTATTATTGCCTAGAAATCCCAGTTGAGCCATTGTACTAGGTGCTGGGCGAACATCTAGGCACAGACAGGCCCTGCCCAACAGAGGTTACAGTGTAAACGGGCAGAGTGTGGGAGGGGAAACTGAGGCACAGAGTGAACAAGTGACTTGGCCACTGTCCCGCAGCAGGTCCGCTGGGAATATCACCCTGGCCTCCTGATTCCCAGTGCAGCGCTCTGACCACTAGCCCACGTTGCCTCCCATTACACTTGTGTGAAAAGACAAGTGTAGGAGGCTTTCGCACCTGGCTAAACACCACTCAGCTCCTTGGCATTGGCTGAACAGTGTTGTGTCTTGCCTAATGAACCGGCCGTCGCTGCCGTTCACCACCGCAAAGTTAAACTGCTGCCCCAGGAGACTACTCAGGAGACACTGACTGGATTGCTTGTGAGGGATCTTTTTATCTTGACACTGTCCTGTTAAGCCCTTTGTGTGTCCAGAGGCTTAGCCCCGTGTGACGTGCATTCCCTGCGGGGGTGAAATACTGCACTGAGGCCCTGCCACCTCCCTGAAGAATGGGCAAACCGACCCAGACAGCCATTTCTGTACCAGGAGCTAGTCCCAGTGTCATTTATTCCTAACTGCCAGTGGCTGCCCGACAGTGGGAGCGCGAGGCAATCGCCAGTTGATCCAGCGCCCAGTGATCCTCCCTGGCACGAACCGGTTCTGGCTGAGCGAGGCCTGCCGTGAGCAGGGTCCTAGAGCACCCCTTTCTGGGCAACCTCTGGCAGTGCCAGGCCTTTCCAGACTGCGTGGGTGCTGAGCTGCCGGGCTTGGAAGCACAGAGAGGATGGAAAAGCCACAGGCCGTGACGAGAGGAGAAAGTCACCTGAGAACTGCGGGCTGCCAAGCTCTGGCCTTTCTCAGCGGAGCTCAGGGCGGGTGAATGGTGCCAGGGTCGCAGCCCTGGCATTTCTAGGCACAGGACGGGTGCAGCTCAGGGAGTAGCTGTGCAGGTTTCCACCTCACCCTGCCCCAGAGGAGTATCCCGTCCCCTGGGGCTGGCTGTGGGCTTGTGCTGCCTTTGAGGGGTGCCCTGCTTGGTATTTTTGCAGCACCTTGGCAGCTTCCCCATTGCCAGATTCCAGGGTGGTGCCAGGAACGGGGGCTGAGGATTATTGGCCTCAGCTTTCTTCTGAAACGCTGAAAAGGCAGGAAATGGTTCACGGTATCCCAGCGCTTCCTGGGGCCGAGCCCCGAATTTCCTGTCTGTGCCTCTCCACAGCTCCCGGCAGCCCTGTTGGCTTGGCTAGCCAGTGGCCTAGTTAAAGTGTGGGCGGGGAGGGTTGCAAAGGGACCGTTGGAAGGGCTGTGTGGACGGGCCCAGAACCTCCTGGAAATAGCATCTCTGAGTCATATCCTGCTTTCTGGGAAAGCACTGCATCACCCGAGGAATGTCACATGCCTTCTTTGCCTCACCAACCCGCTCACTCCCTCTCGGCTGCTTTTTATGGGGCTAGTTGGAAGCCTCTTCTTGGAAACGGAGCCCAGGGGCTCTGAATGTGGATTCTCCACAATCTGACCCCTGGCTGGGGGCTGTGCGATGTGAGGGAGTGGCACGGTCCAGTGACACGGGCTCGTGAGATCTAATCCTAGCCCTGCCTCCGACTTATTCTGTGACCTGGGGCAAATCAATCCACCTCCTCCTGCCTCAGTTTCCCCATCTATAAAATGGGGTTTATGACACCCACATTCATCCGTCTGCATAAGGGCTCTCCTGAACTTTGGAATTATAACGTGCTTTCAGGAGTTACATGGATGATTCCAAGTGCCCCAAATCCTGAAGCTTTTAGAGCCGACCTGCAGAAAGAAATGTGGACTCAGCTTGTGTCCTTTTGGGACGACATGTAAAGAAGGCCTGGACTTTTATTTTAAAGGTGTTTCATGGGTTTTTTTCTGCCTGTTCTTTGTATTAGAACTATCAAGAATGGTCAGTCTTGTCTTCCCTGTTTCTGACGGATGACTGAGGCTTGGTCTACACGTAAAACTTACCCCGGCGTAGCTATGTCACTCAGGGTAACGATGTCCCCTTGCCGCAGAGTAGACTCAGCTATGCCACCATCGCTAACGTATGGGAAGCTGGTGTCTGCCAGCAGGGTTAGGACAATCTCCTTCTGTCATTGTATGCTGTGCCTTCACGATGCCAGCGAAGATGTGCCAACGGCTACACCAGCATAGGCTCTGTCATGTAGACATAGCCTCAGAGATGGGGACTGGCAGCTTTCTCGACTTTCAGTGGAACGGGCTGGGTTGTTGAATCCTAAACAAAGAGAGCTGTTCTCCCAAGGGTTAAGTAGGTGTGGACACAAACCAAAGTGTCAAAGAGTAGCAATGACAGGTTTCAGAGTAGCAGCCATGTTAGTCTGTATTCGCAAAAAGAAAAGGAGGACTTGTGGCACCTTAGAGACTAACAAATTTATTTGAGCATAAGCTTTCGAGAGCTACAGCTCACTTCATCAGATGAATCTGATTTCCTGCCTTCAGTATCTCTGCTCTGCATACACCATTCAGTTCTCCAGCCACCTTTACCTTTTTACATTGTAAAGGAGCAAAACCAGAGCAGCCCGGCTGGCTTTTCCTTGCCTGGTGACCTTTAAAATCAGAGCCATGCAGTTGACTCTTCCCCTGTGCTCCCCATAGGTCAGAATGTCCACCCCTTGAGCAGACGGGAGTATATCCTTGACGTGGCCACGGAGATGGAGCAAGTGGACAGCAGCTACATGTTCTGGTACCGGCGTGTCATCTGGACCCAGGCACTGAAATTTGACAATGAGCTGTATGTCACCATGCACTATAACCAGGTAGCAGCTCAGAACCAGCCAGGGGCAGAGGGTCAGTTGCCTTAGTTTAAGGAGGGCCTCTTCCTCCTCCCTTCCCTGGAGTGTGAGCTCATGGGTGTCTGAGGAGCAGTCTTTCATAAAACCAAGCTCCTGACCTCTCGTGGGTATTAAAGATCCCCTGGCCCTTTTCTGGCGGAGCAGCGGGGTTAGCCCTGGTGTCCCAGCCAGATTCCATTGCCAGGTAATTAGATTCTGTTTTCCTAAACACCCCCCCGTCTGGAAAAACGACGTTAAGAGAACATTAAACAGGTTGCAAAGCCAAGCACCCAAAAGTTAGGAAGTGCCAGCACTGTGGGGCAGCGAGTTATATTTCCACCTGGTGCCTTGGCACCAGCAACATTCAGAGCCTAGGGGCCCAGCTCCACCAATATTTGGGGCCAGGTGTCCCCCCTGGCCCCACCTGCTGCCTCCCCTGAGTGTTCCCCGGCCCCCTCTTGCTGCCCCTGTCCCCCCACGCTCCTCCCCAGGCCTGGAGCAGAACGTCCCTGCCCCTGCCTCTTCCAGGCAGCTCCATGCTGCCTCCCTGCAGCCACTGCTGCTGCAGGGTCCTAGGGCCCCCATCTCCACTGCTAGGGCAGACTGACTCCGCCTGCCCTTCCCCCTCACGCCCTTCCCTTTTCCGGCGGGACCCTCCACCAGCATGGGGGCCCCTTTGCCCGCTGTCACCGCTCCTGCCCCTTGCCCAGCATGGGGCATCCTTCACCCCCAGTGAGGCTACGGTCAGGGGCAACAGCAGGGGGGAGGTGCACGCAGCACCCCCCGGCACCCACCACGTGAGAGGCGAGGGAGATTCCTGGACCTGAGAGGGGCCCTAGGAGCACATGCAGTGACAGTGGCGGGGGTGAGTGTGCTGCTGGGGGGATGGGAAAGGGGGGCTCCTCCCCCAGAGCTCGCTGCTGCCGGAAGGGAAAGGTTTGGGGGGAGTCCTCCTCTCTGGGCTCTGGCCTGGAGCAGCCTTCCTGCACCCCAAACTCATCTCCAGCCCTGCCCCACCCCAGAGCCCAGACCCCCCGCCAGAGCTTTCACCCTCCCACCGCACCCTCTGCTCCAGCCCTGAGCCCCCTCCAACACCACAAACCCCTCATCCCCAGCCCCAGCCAGAGCCCTCATCCCCCCGCACCCTAACCCTCTGCCTCAGCCCTGAGCCTCTCTAACCCCCAAACCCCCCAGCCCCCCAGCCCCAGACAGAGCCCTCACCCGTACAGTTGCCCTGAGCCCCTCCCATACCCCAAACCCCTCATCTGCTGCCACACCCCACAGCCCTCACCCCTGCACTCCCTCCCAGAACCTGCACCCCCTCCCTCCGCCCCCTCCTATCCCCAAAATCCCTCCCAGAACCTGCACCCCAATCCCCTACCCCAGCCTAGCGCCTGCACCCCAGACCTCCTTCAGCACCCAAACTCCCTCCCAGAGCCTTGGGCAGGTGGGGGGCGGAGTTTGGGCAGGGGCGGGTTCTGGGCACCACCAAAATTTCTACAAACCTGCCCCCCCGGAACTGATTCTGCCCGTGTGCAGTCATTGTTCAGCCAGCTTGTGCCCATGCATTATGGTACAGCCTTTCCTAACCTGATCATGTACTATTTTTCCCACAGGACACGGCCTCATTCAGTGCACAGGATGGATGGTTTTCACTTACTGAGGAGCTATTCAATATTTCGGTTTCTCCATGTTGTTCAGAGTCTGGCCCCAGGCCTTAGCTGCATGCTGTCCAAACCCAGCTCTGAAGACAGAATTATTCATTTCCTCATGGGCTTTTCTCTGGCGCTCATCACTGTAGTATCTGATCACTTCGCAGACATTAGTGGATTTATCTTTATTCCTGTGACCCCATTTTACAGCTGGGGAATTGAGGCACAGAGAGATTAAGGTAAACAATTTCCACTAACTTTGGGTGCCCAATTTGGGACACTTCAGCCCTGGTTTTCCAGAGTCCTTAGCTCTGTGTGTTCAAAGCCCAGCTCCCATTGACTTCAGTTGCAGTTGTTAGCACACAGCACATCTGCAAATCAGACCCCAGGGTATCAAGTTGGGCACCCAGAAAATAAAGCATACACAACCACACCTCTGAAAAGTTTGGTTTAAGGGACTTGCCCAGAATCACAAAGAAATTCTGTGGCAGAGGCAGGGATAGAATCCAGTTCTCCAAGGCAGCTTTCAACCGCCTTAACCGTGAGATCCTCCTTTCTCTTCCTGCAATCCCCTGCCTGGGTCACTACAGACCTTTTCACTTCTGCAGCAAATAAATCAGGATTCAATGGACAACAGCCTCCTTCATTACACAGCCCTGACTCATCCCTGGGGCAGATCCATCCTGGGCATTGAATGAGGCAGGAGGCCTGTGGAAAAGATAAGATGTGTTCATGTAATTATCCACTGTATCATACTGTGCATGCACAAGGGAGCCACATTAAGGCTGCAAAGGCCCCCTTAATTCTGGCATTTTCTTTTTAAAGAGATTATTAGTAGTATTTTATTATTTAAACTGTACTTTGTATTTATTTGTTGATTCTGGCATTTTCTAACTTGTATGCTTGACTTGGCATCCTTAACAATGTTCTTTGAATGTCATTTGGTGTGTGCAATTTACTCGGTTTATTAACAAGCAAACTGAAAAAAACCAGCAATTCCCTCATGTGGCATCATATTGCCACCTGTGTGGGTCATCGGCAGGGTCGGAACCTTTAGATCCATCGCCCAGACCTCTGCCATGTGTGCTAATGGAGTTACTGGAGTACGGCAGTAGCAGGTTGTCATCTTCTGTGTGGACCAGCACTAGAGGGCGTTGGGACTCTTAGCCAGAGGGTTTCATGGATATTTGCTGACAGTGGAGGAATGGTGAGACTCAGGAACCTTGGGTTCCATTCCAGCCTCTGGAGGGGAGTGTGCTCTAGTGGGCACAGCCTCTATGCCTATTTCCCTCAAGCTAGACTCCTGCTGATCCTTTCCCTCCAACATATCCACGTTCTTCTCCTTGCCCCACTCTGTCCCACACCCAGTCTCCTTGCCCAGCCAGTCCCAGAATTCCCCTAATTCCTCCGCAGATCTCAGGTGCCCCCCCTCTTCCCTGGGCATCCCTCCCTGACACTTCAAAGTGTCCCCCCCGAAGAGTGGGTGCGCGTGCAGGTACAGTCTAAGACCGTGATTCAGGAAAGCATCTCTGCTCAGGAAGGTACTCAAGCCCCCACGCTTCTCTTTGAAGTCCGTGTGAAGTTACGTGCTTTGTGTGCATCGTGTGTTATGCCATGGCCCTCTCCGTGGTATCTGACTGCCTGTATGTGTATGAACGCATTCGCACCAGTCTGTGCATTTCCTGAGCACGTCCCATGCAGCCCAGCAGCTCCCAGATCAGCTCCCGTTTACTCCTGATGAGAAAGTGTGACAAAGCCATGCCTGGCATGCTCTGTATCTTCTTTCAGGTCCTGCCCGATTATCTCAAGGGGCTCTTCTACATCCTACCTCCCCTGCATCCCAGCGAACAGCAGTGCCAGCAGGTGTCCAAACTGGCAGCCCTCCAGCACCGGGCCAAGGACAGCATGTACCTGCCCACTGTGTAGGTACCCTGGGCATGGTGGCGCTTGGGTGCTACCCTGCTTACCACGGCTTGTGTCCCATCATGTTGTGTGCGCACCGTAGTGAGAAGGGAGCCCCAGCTAGTTGCTGGAGCAGAGCAGCCAGAACTCCTGGGTTCTATTCCACACTTCGCTGCTTACTCGTTGTGTGACCTTGGGCGAGTCACTTAACTTCTCTCTGCCTAATGTTCCTTAGCTCTAAAACGTATGTGTGATACGTACTGCCACCTCCCAGAGCTGCTTGGCTCCATTGTTTGCAGAGTGCCTCCAGGTCCTCAGAGGGCATGTGGCATGCTATAGACAGACGAGGTGTCATCGGCATCAGTATGACCTGACAGGCCACCCCAGAGTCTGTCTTCTCTGCAGTCAGCCCAGTGTCTTCCCTGGGTGTTGCTCCTAACCCGTCTCCCATCCACACACACACAACCTCTCGGCTGAGTCTAGTGGCACTTTCAACCCAGGCTAGCCAGCCTCACTGGGGCTCTGGGTTAGAGTCCAGATTCTGCTTCCACTCAGGCTGCTAACGTACCCACTCTGCAGCGAGGACACTGGCTAAAGAGTGCGGATAGTCCTCCAGTACTTTCCCACAATTCCCCCGCATGCCCAGAAGGACAGACAAGTTCTCCCACGGTTCACTGGGAAAGAATTGTAGAGCAGCTCAGCTGACTGCAGCACCAAGAACAACCCCCGCGGGGTGGCCCGAGGGGAGAGGAGAGGTGGGAGACTTTCTACCACTTACATAAGACCTAAATGAGAAGAAAGATGAACTCACATAGGAATTTCAGTTTCAGACCAAATACCAAGGACTGAGGGGCTGTTGGCCTACGGCTGCTTTATGAACTTGGGTTTCCTGGTAGCAGTGACCTTGTGGCTCAACTCCAAAGTCCTCCAGTCTTATTAAATTGAGTGCATAGCTGACTGTGGCCCTTCCCCTGAAATCTGATCCATGTGGGTATGCCGTTGCAGAGCCCCACTGACATCAGTGAGATTCCCAACAGGTGCCAGGGTCAGCTTGCAGGATCTGGGCCTAGGTTTGCAATGTATTCAGACTGAACTCTGTATATATGTGCTTGTCTCTGGGTGTCAAGCATAGGACCCTGCATGCAGGTGCAGAGATGTTCTGCTGACTCTCCCTGGTAACCAGACCAGGTGAGTCTTATTAGTGCCACTAAGGAGCAGAGCTGCTCTGCTGCAAGAGACAGCTAGTGGGAAGGGTAGGAGTCCTGTAGGGGGAAACACTCATCAGCCTGCTCAAGAAGGAAGCCCCAGTCCCTGAAAGACTTTTGCATGTGATTTAACTGGGTTCATAAAACTAAGCGTGTGCGTGAGTCTTTGCAGAATGGGGACCTATTCTTGTAAGCACACTCCTGCTGTATGGTTTTGTTATTAATGGAGGCAGAGCCCCAGGACGGGTGGGGTGGGACGGGACCGAGGCTGGACAATACCCGTGGTGAATGTGCTGCATTAGGAGTGGGGTGGGGAGTCCCCCCACTGTCACTGGATGAGAACGATCCAGGGATGAGGGACTCCCCACCTCAGCAAGACACCATGGGACCTGCAGGTCAGGAGCCCGCTCAGGGCTGAGCCCTGATTGCTATTACCCAAGGAGGGGTCTTTGTTCTTCTCCGCACCGGGGTTCTCTGCTGCCCTGGAGCTGGGTGATGGGTGGGCAGCGCTCTTCCGCGGCGGGTTTTCTGTCCTGCGACATGGACAGGGAGGCATTTACCTGGGGCTGGCTGTGACCTTTCCCTGGGTCTCTCCCCACGCAGCCGTGAGGTGCAGGGTTACGTCCCGCCCCAGTTCTGCCGAGCGCTGAAGGCTCAGTCATGGCTCAACGTGGTGTTGCAGCATCTGCCGCAGGTCCAGGCCCTGAGCGCCCACCAGGCCAGAGCTCAGTTCCTAGGTAAGCCCCCGCTTTCTCCTCCCCCAGGGACCGGGGGCAGGCAACACGGCCAGGCTCACGAGTGAGCCGCTGCTGGGAGTCGGCCAAGCCTGGGATTTGGGAGCTTTTTTAGATCAGAGGGGAACATGGTCAAAGGTGGGGCAGGGCCAGGAGCAGAAGCAGTTGAGCCCTGCCCTGGTGTAGAGGGGCACAGCAACAGAGATGAGCCCCTCTCTCCCGCACCCCATGCCATGGCTGGGCCTTTGCAGCAACAGCTCTGGGTGGGTCTCAGCAGTGCCCCCCAGGCACTTGCCATGCCCTCGGCGCGGCCTCGGGCGTCCTGGCTTCTGTTCTTTCATCAGCGATGCAAAATGTTGCTGCCCAAACCGATTCCCAAGCCTGTGGCAGAGGGTGGGGAGGAAGCAGGAGAGGCTCTTGCTCTGGAGGAGACAGTGTGTGGGTGCTGGGTACTGGCATGTTGAGGGAGGGGTGAGTTAGAGCCGCCCTGCCGTGCCCCCCCGACATGCTCTCAGCCAGGTCTCCAGCAGGCTCAAAGAGCTCAGTTAACCCCACGCCCATGCTCCATGGTTAGGTCCCGGCCTCTACTGGCGTAAACCTTCACGAAGAGCCTCGTGTGGGACGACCTTCCCCTCCACTGGGGGCACGTGGGAGCCCAGAGGGGGTGGGGCTGTTTAGAGGGGGGGTGTGGCCAAACGCAATGATTGATCATCTCACTCCCTTAGCAGCTCCACCAGCAGGGCTGCAGGACCGAATGCTGCCTCCCCGTGCAGGGCAGTGGCAGTACTACCGCCTGCCCCGATGGGGAGGATCTCCCTGTCCTGGAGAGGACCCCCTTGTGGCTATGTCCCAGCTGATCATCACGGTTCAGCCCTAGGGTCGGGTTCCTGGCTGCGCCCTGGGCAGGTCCCTGGCTTTGCTGACTGCATGTCGTCTCCGCAGGGCTGCTGAGCGCCTTCCCCATGTTTGGCTCTTCCTTCTTCTACATCCAGAGCTGCAGTAACAACGCCATCATCTCGCCATGCATCCTGGCCGTCAACCAGAATGGCCTCAACTTCCTCAACAAGGACACCCACGTAGGTGTAGGGGGCAGCAGGCCAGCCCCTCGCCCGGTCCCTCCAGGAGGTGCTTGCTTCTCACGTTCAGGGTGCAGTTGCAGCATGTCGGCAAGGCCCATTGGCTGCCGGGTGACCTCTGCCCTGGGAGGGCTGGATCTGAGAGTGGAATCCATTGGGACTGGCATCCTGTGGGTTGGGAGTGGGGCCGTGTGCGCTAATACATCACAGAGAGTCCCCCTCGCCCCGGTTTAGCCGTGTGCCTCCTAATATGGCAGTGGCCCGTGTGTTAGACACCAGAGCCTTCGCTCTGTCGTGCACTGGATTCAGGTGATAGCTTAATTCTGCTGTTGCTGTGACCCTGGCTGTTGGACCGGGCTAGTGGGCTAACCCCAGTGGCCCGGAGGGGGAGGATGTCCTGTACATAGAGTGCCCACCCCATTCTCGGTCTGCCTCTCAGTGCAAAGCTGTTGCCTCATGATCCACGGCAATTTTTCCAAAGACTAATGGAGATGAATTATTCAAGGGGCCCAAGGCAGGGATAGCTATTATTGCCTCATTGTTTCCTTGTGCTCCCCCGTCCCTCTGTCTGTATCCATCTGTTGTTTCCTGTCCTGTGCTTAGATTGGAAGCTCTTTGGGGCAGGGCTGTCCCGTTTTTCTGGGTTCGTACAGTGCCTAGCACAGAGGAGTCCTGATCCATGACTCAGGCTCCTAGGCACGATTGCAGTGCGAATGATAAATGACAGTAGCCGGGAAGGATGGGATGAACTGGTAGGAAAGAGCTCATAGTCTGTACACTGGGGCCGGGTCCCTGGTGGGGCATGCGTATGAAGGAGCTGTGCATCCATCCCCAGGAGCTGATTGTGAAGTTCTCACTGAAGGAGATTCAGTCCACGAGGACCCAGCGGCCCATAGCCGGCTCCAGCTACCCCTACGTGGAGATCATGCTGGGAGACTTGATGTCACAGAGGATGACGCAGCTGCAGCTGGAGCAGGTATGGAGTGCAGTTAAGCAGCTTGCCTTTCCCCCTCTTTAAACCCCTCGGCCCTGCCTTGATTCAAGGCCTGGGGCAGGGTAATGCCAGGATGTGCTTAGGGGATGGGAGGGCCACGGCGAAGGCTCCTGTGGTGTTATTGCCTCCCCTGAATTAACATGGCCATGTAGGCTCTTAAACTTAGACTGTAATGTGACTCCTGATGGTTGGCTCCCCGGGGATTTGTGGGTTGAATGGCACGGACCTTCATTGCCGAGACCCCGCTCCCCAGCCATGGGGCTGGCGGGATGCAGCCCAGCCTTCCTGGTTCCCCTTTGCAGGGGGCAGGATGCCAGGAGCCCATCCCACCCCACCCCACCGCACAAAGCACCGATGAAGGGTTTCTTTGGGCTCTGGGAGCGGGGAGTGAAGGGTGTGGAGCTAGCTTGCCCCCTCCCCACAAATGAGATGAACTCCAGAGAGCAACATGAGCCCTCTATATTGCACTTGTGAGACACCAAGCCCCTGTATTACAACACAGTAAAGACAGCAGTGTCCCTGGCCAGTGGGTTTGGGGAGCACAGAACCCCACCAGGGTGAGGTTCAGGGAGGGGAACGCAGCTGGGGAACCTGTGTCTCAGCAGGACAATCCCCCTCAGAAGACGTGCCATGTGATTCATCCTCTCTCCAGCCCCCTTAATTCTCTCCTTGTCGCTTCTCTTCCTACTGTCTGCTTTTGGCTTTCCTCCTGGCTTCTCCATCCGGATCTCTGAAGCTAAATCTTCAGATGGTAGGTAGCTGCTGCTCCCAGAAAGAATGCTCGTGGGTTGTATTTGGAGAGGGTACAGAAATACAGTAAAGCCAACACCATCTCCAGCCTGTCTCTTCCAAGATCAATGCACAAAAGTTCTCCTGTACCACATACTCCACATCAGCAAACTAAGAGACACATCTTCAGACAAGTTAGGTGTGCAGCAGCACACGCAGTGAGTGTGTGTTTGTGCTAAGCAGGCTGGTCTCTGCGCTTGTGGTTACCCACTTTTCAGATTCAGTCCTGGTAACTCCGCACACAAACTAAGCACATCATTGCAAGCAGATTTCCTCATGACAGGGTTTGTTTTTCCCTGCCTAACTTGCTTGAACAACCAGCATATGGAGGCAGTTGCTTAAATACAAGGGAATCCTAGTGAGTAAAAACTCGGGGTGCATCTGTGCTGCAGTCAGTGGTGTGACTGCAGCCTGCATGTTAGCTTCGATCAAAGCCAGCCTGAGTAACAACAGCAGTGAAGCTGTGACGACACAGACTTCAGCATGGGCTACTTGCTCAAGTGTCTACCCAGAGCCTTGGGCAGGGTTGTGCCCCCCAGGCTGCCGCGGCTTCGCTGCTGGTGTTACTCAAGCTGGCTAGATTAAAGCTATCCCAGTTACATCTACCCGCGCTGCAGTCAGACCCCCTGATTGCAATCTAGATGTATCCTCAGAGTCTAAAACCCAATCAAATCCTGGCTCTGCCAGATGTCCAGCTGGCCCAGCAGTGTCCAAAGTCTAATGCACCATTGCATTCGCCTTTTAACTGCAACGTGAGGACTGAGTAGATCATACAGGTTTTTATTGCTGGTGGACTCCTGCAAGGAGCAATTTCTATGCATCTCTCCAGGATGCGGAGGGGAAGGTGGCCTCATGGTTTAAAGCCCAGGACTGGGAGGCAAGAGAACAGGGGCTCATTATTACACCTTTCCGACGGTCTCGCTACCAGTGTTCGGAGGTGCTCAGTGTCCCTTCTTGAAGCAGGGGCATGTTACGCTGTGTGTAGTTTTGTAGCTCAGGGGCACTGCCAGATATGGGGACGTGGGAGAAGCAGGGGATGCTCTGGTGCTGCCTATTGTGCTGGGCAAAAGGCACCTCCAGTGCTGCCTCATGTACAAGGCCAGCGTGAGGGCGATTCATAGAGAGTCCAGTCAAGTGCCAATGGGAGGCCACAGTGGAACAGTAACTAGAGGGAAGGACCAGCAGGAGGAGGAGCAGAAAATCGGAGGAGCTGGGTATTGGTAACCATGATGGCCTTAGGCCTGGGAAGTGCTCCCAGCGACAGCAGTAAGCGTGGGTGGCGCTCCGCACCCGGCAGGAGGCACTCAGCAGCTCTCAGGATTGGGCCCTGTGAGTACAACTGGCTCACACAGCGTTGTGCCCCTGCAGGCAGACACCATTTTCATTCCAATGCAACAAAAGAGTGGGTCCAAGGCAGCAGAGCCCCCTTGCTTTCCTTGGCTCGGCGCAGGTACTCGGGAGGTGTCTACAAAGGGATTGGCATTCGGCTTTCACCATTGCAAGACCGGACGCTACACAACAAAATGGCCCCAGCAAATTTCAGCACAGCAGTGCAATTCATTCTAAGTCAGGCTAGGGGGTACTAATGCTTGGAGGGGCGGTAACCAGAGTTAAAATGCTGTAATGCTCCCTTGTGCTTCCTTCCCTCTTTAGGGCCTAGAGTTGTGTCGCGTGATCGCCACCCACATGGAAAGTCTGTTGAACGCTCGCGAGAAGAGACTCACCCTCCCTCCCAGTGAGATTACGCTGCTCTGATCAGGCATGTTACACACTCGCACACTCCCTCCCTAACCGCTACTTGAGTGAAAGCCAGCATGGAGATAAGCAAATATCTCCATGTCCTGGGAGACACAACATAGACTAAATATAGAGACTGATGGGACAGATTCCCAGCTGGTTCGAGTCAGCGTAGCCCCACTGATTTCAGTGGCCTGGGTCTGACGTACATCTGCTGAGGTGCTGGGACGGGGGACTTACAGACCGTATGTGAGGTCTGAGGAGTTAAGAGCGTGGGGAATGCAGTCTGGCCAGTTAACAGGCGAACACAGATGCCTTAATTTCTGTTTAATAACTGCCCTCCTGGACATAGGTCATGACCTTTTTCCAGAATCAGGTGTATTTAATCCATTCTTTTAGTAGCAACATATTAACTGATTGTCCTTGAGCAGGACACATCCAGTTTTGCACATCTGCCTGTACCGAGGACCCAGCAATCTAACAGTTTGCATGCTGCATACACTGGATGGTTTTTATTTGTGTTCGCTCCCGGTGTTTTGGTCTTGTTTGTGGATCTAATTCTCATTTTTATAAGTGTCATTGGCACCTGCATTTGTATACTGGTCCGTAGTGCTAGCCCTGTAAATGGCTTCCCGTTTTTGTAACGTTTTGCACTCAACATTGCTTTGAGATTTTATTTTTGTTTCTAATTTGTGCAAAATTAAAAATTCCTTTTAAGTCCAAAGCCGCCTGTTGTTTGGGTGTGCTGGTTTGTGCTGGGGAACAAAGTTGTTTCTCTTTCCTCAACCCAGGATTTGTGTAGAGCAGGGGTTCTCAAACTTCATTGCACCACGACCCCCTTCTGACAACAAGAATTACTACAGGATCCCAGGAGGGGGGACCGAAGCCTGACTAGACTAATATTTACAATCGTGTTCATAAATTGGCTGTCAGTTAAAGCAAGTTAAAAGAGGCCCCCAAACTCTAATCTAGATGGATCCCCTCAGAACAGTGGAGCCCTCAATGGTCATATTTGCACTCAGGTTCTGGTGAAATTCAAGGATCACTACAGCTTCTCTGATGCTAGCAACAGAGGCGGTGCTAGCCTAGACCAGCCACAAGTGTTTACCACCATGGCAACTAGGCCTTGAGAAACTGCAATTTGTACACTGCGATTCACCGAATCCAGTCAGGCCTTTCATCTGAATCACCGCAGTTCTTTACACGACAGATGATCATGTGGTTAAGGCACAGGACCAGGACTCCGGATTACGTTCGTGGCCCTGCCAGACTTTCCACGTGACTTTGGACATGTCCCCAGGGGATTACTGTGGCATTTAAAGCCGCATCCAAGCTGCAGCGATATAGTGAGCGGTTGCCAACTGAGCCCCTGCCCTAATGTAAACACAGAACTGAGACGAGCCTGGGTTGATGACACGGCAGATTGTCTGGAAGGGACTCAAAAGTCAAAGGCTGCCACAAACTCGCCGGAACCAGCATCAGCCAAAACGTTAACAGCAACTCCCAAGAACCGAATCAGATAGCTTTGCATAGCATGACCTCTGTGTTCACCACAGACAGGCCTAACTATTACTTGAGCAGCCAGGTGCCCAGGGAGTTCTGAAATTCCCACTAGGAGCCTAGCTGCCTCTTTAGGCACCTAAAACCTGGCCCCAGGAGCTCATAAGCCAGTGAGTTCCTTGAGGCCAACGCAGAGGCTCTGGTTTCACATGATACTGTTGGCATGGAGAGGGCTGGGGCTGGAGTAGGTTTGCTTTGCAACGTTATACAGCTAGAGGCTGGGTGTGACAAGTGGAGTGGAATTCCCGCAATGCTGAGAGAGATGGAGAGTCTGAGCTGGGGCACTGGCTCAGACCCAGCTTGAAAGCAAACTTGTGTAACACACAGTTTTTGCAGCCTGGAAGGCAGGATGGTCTAGTGGGACGGGTGCTGGCATGTGACTCAGGAAACCAAGGTTCAGTTCCTCATTTACCAAACTTCCAGTGTGATCTTGGGCAAGTCACTTAATCTGTCAGAGGGATAAAGCACTTCTGTGCCTGACAATGGTGTTGTGGGGAATTGGTGACCGGGAGGTATTCGGACACTACCGAGACGAGGGCCATCCAAGTACTCAGGTAGAGAGATTAGCTCTCTTCTCCATTGCCTTTAAAAGACCTGCCCAGCCTTGCTCCCACTGAAGTCCAGGACAAAGCTCTTATCGGTCTCAGCTGCAGGATAGGTCCCAAAATGTACTTTGTCTGGTATAAAATTTGGGACCAAAATTGGAAGGGATGGGGTGTTACCAGAACTCAGGACACCAGCAAGTCACTGCGGGTGCCTCTCCCAGGCTGGCTGGACTGTGCAGCCTTTTTGAAGGAGAGAAGGATTGATGCGGTGCTGGTTCACCCCGCCGCTGATAATCTCAACAAGTGGGTCTGTTTGTTGGCAGCTGCAGAGTGGAGCTAGTTTTGGACTCAACTTCTGTAGTGACTCACTGGCAGGAGAGGGGTTGGATCCCACAGGGTCTCTTCTCCTGCCTTTAATCAGTTAACCACCGAAACGAAATATTTTTAATCATTTAAATGTTTAACTTTTTAAACGGTATTTACATTCCTATTGCTTACGGTGAATCCTTGGCTCACAAAACAGGCCTCAGGACAAGTTCTGAAGCCATCTGCCTGGTATTGGTCTTCTAATCTCTTCCTAGGTCTCTGAAGTTACTTTCTTAGTCTGCTCAACCCTTACCATTGTCACTTCCCTTCCCATTAGGTATGGACAGTGAGGAGAGGATCTTAACCAGCCTTCTTCAGGGTAGATGGAGAAGGAAAATACTAGAGAAGGGTAGAATAAAGTGGCCCAAGACAGGTTCTATCAGATGCTCAGCTGATGCTATATTTCACCCTTGCAGGCTGAGGAAAAGCAATCCATGACTTCTTGTAGCCCCTAAGAGCCAGTGCGTGCTCCATCCTATTTCTCCTGTCTGTGTTCTAGTCCATCCTCTCTGCAGTAGTCACTGATGCTGATTAACTGCTGCCTTCTCTTAAACACCACCACTTGTCCTTCTCCTGTGTCTTTTAATTAATCATTTACTATTCAAGTAACATCCTTGCGTATGGCATGCCCAATCCGAAGGGAGAGGAACCAAAAGTGCAACATCAAACACCTCTAGTGTAACTTTACATGGTTGTGTGGGAAGCTAGGACAAAAATGTGATCAAGTTCCTAGCCCTAATTCAGCCAGTGCTCGTTTCCTATATATGATCCGTGCCTCAGGATGGGTTCATTTAGAAACAGGAAATGAATCTATTGACAGGTAATATTGTTCTGTCTTGTTTCCCAACTAAATTCCAGAGCATGGCTGTACACAATGAACAATAGCGTATCATCTGGGTCTGGAGTCTATAGCTTTTATGGGAAGCCCGACCTTCTATAAAATGTTCTGTTTTAAGTGGGTTTTATCTCAGTAGGTTTCAAAGTAGCTTTTCTCCATCAAGAGAAAGATCCCAAAATTTGACTTATAACACCATTCCAAAATAGAACTGTTACTATAAGTTGTCTTGTTTGCAAGAATCAGGGCATCACTTCTAAGTTTCTCCTGTTTATTTTTAATTTTGTTGACAGCAGCATGTTGAGTGACTGGTTGTTGGGAACCCCTATCCCCTCTCCCCCGAGACACTGGCTATTTTTATAGGATTTTGGTGTCCAACTTTCTGGTCCCATCATGTCATCTCAAAGCCATCTCAAAACAGGTCTTCTGTGTGCGGAACTTTGATTTTTTGGAGGGGAGTCACAGACACCAGTCCCTGCAGTATGCAAAACTTCAAATATTTTTGTAATTGCTGGCCTTAAGTGGGCCTCTCCCCAAAATTGACGCTCACTATGGATGACCTAATTCAAACCTGATTAGCCCAAGTTGGCCTTGCACCTGATTTGTGCAAAGGTCTTGGAGGGAGGCGTTACAAGGCAGAGTAAGTGAAGTTCGCAAACCATAAGGCTAAGAAGCCTCGCCTTTCAGGTCAACAAGCCATTAGAGGGAAGAGTGACCTTCCAAAATCCCCAAGAGCAGCCACCTTCTGGAGAGGAAGTCAGGACATCAAGGTCCAGCCCACTCCTTTGACCAGTCTGCTCCTGCATCTGAAGGCCTGTTAGCGACAAGTGCTGTGCCAGCAGCATATCGCTGACTGGTTCCTTCACTGCAGCCCCAGCTCCTACCCTAAGCATTCAGAAGACTGCAAGAACTCTTAAACCCCTGATACCTCAAGTATCTAGTTTTTCTGGTTTTGTCTGTTGTTTTTAATTAGCCGGCTGACGTCCTAGCTATTCAGCCTTTTTATTGTTAGGGTGTGCAAGTGAACGCATGGCTGTGTGTGAGTGTAAACCCCCAGAAAGTCCACATGGGACAGGTATCTGAAAGAAAAGTTCTCCAGGGTTAAACAGCTCTAAATATTGTCTCATAAAATTACTCACTGAAGTGTGATTGTCACCTGTAATTTCTAGAAAATAATGGTTGTCAAACTGTGATATATCAAGACTGTTTTGTTAAAGTCTGTGTTATAGGAGGACAGAAGGAAAGGGTTAATCACCAGGAAAGAATGGAAATCTAAGAGGAAGTTTTATAATTGGCCCTGAGGCTGTGGCTCAGCCTTTAGATAATAATTTGGTTTCCATATTTAAGATATTTAGCCAGCTCCAGGTTACAGACTGGATGACTTTCGTAAAATCCTTTAATTGTATAACCAAACAGGCAGCTACCTTCTTAGAATCCTCTTTATAATTTGAAGGTTGATTTTTTTTTAATTAACTTGACCATTTAACTAATTTGATGATTTAATTTCAATCCAACATTGAGACTAATTTGTCAACTTGACCTTGATTTGATATTGATTTGATAGCTGTGTTGCTTGAGTCCATAGTTTAATATTATTAACACAAGCTTAGCTTTGCGACTATGTTTTCTTGATTTAATTTTTAAGTTTTGGAGTAAACATTTGTAAAAAGATGAGTCACATTTCTTTCAATGAGCAGCGTGGATCCAGAACTTCTGAAGACCTGGGAAGAGACCAGCTGGTCAACCTGAAAGTCACAGAGACCTAAAAGCCTGACCTCCTCCCCCTAATTAGTTCTCTCTGTCTGGGGCAAGTCTTCAGATCAGCTCTGGAGCCTGACAGGCGCAGCCAGGGCAGGAGAGTTCTTCCCTGCCAAGAGGTAGGTGTGTGAATCATTTTCAGTCTAATCTTTATGGAGATGACAGCTCCAAGATGCTAATCCCTCCCCCCAACCCTTCCAGGGCAGCAGCAGCAGCTTGTTCTTCCTCAGCAGAGACATGTTCCTTTCTTTTCCACTTATTTTCCTCCATTCTGACTCATGTGGTGGGTGGTTCAACTTGTTTTTCACTGGCCACTCGCACATCAACCCAAAGACTGAAGCAGTGTGTTCTCAATGCTGCAACCGAACCGAGCGTAATTCCAGGATTGGCTGGCAACGCACAGACTTTGGCTAGCCACCTTCATGGCATGCAGGGCTATTTTCATCAAGTTGGGTTGTTTTCTGGAGCCACATGACATGAGGGTCTCTGCATGTATAGCAAGACTCAACACTCTTGCCTGGCCTGCCAAATCACTGCTGTTACACAGTATGTACAAAGGGTAAGCTTCATCATTCTGGGCTATTACCAAAAGGGAAATGAGGAACCAACCTGGAAGAGCGGGTATCTGGCAGTTGCAGTGTTCCTCTGGCAGGAGATGGAGTATTTGTTCCCTCGCCTTTGTTTGCAGCAGAGTTGATTTCTGCTGTTAGTACTGACCAGCACTCGTTTGCATAGGCTGCCTCCAGTGGGAGAGTCTATTCCATTGAGCAGGCTGTGGGACGGCTCTGCAGTGGGGAAAGGCTACTAGCTAGCACCGCAAAACGGTACAACCACCCTCATTGCCATCACAGCCAGCTCTGCCTTTCCCGCTCACAGCTTAGCGCGCAGCTCATTCTCCAGCCTGCACATCCAGACGCGAGGCCCACTGGGGCCAGCGGAAAGAAGGCCGGAGTTGCACAGCCTCTTGTGGCAAAGGTGGGCCCCTGCCACTGGAGGGGTAAAATAGTCCCTCCGCATACCATGCTTTTGCCGTGGGAGGCATAGAGCTATCTCGATATTACTTGTTAAACTTGGACAGTTTGCTTGGGTTTGTGCAAGGCTATGCCTGGAAAGCAAACGGTCTGAAAGACAACCAGGAGTAGGCAGGGGCACTGGGCAGTGCAGTGGGGGGGGGTAACCAGCCATGTCTTGCTGTAGGGACTGAAATAGCAGAATTTGGACGGAAGGGGGAGCTGTAGTGAGATGGCCCAGCTTGTCATTCACAGCAGCCAAGTGCTGGCCAGCCGTTGTCACGTGCACACAAACTCGCCGGCAGGTGGGTATTCATTATAGGTGCCGACTCCATGGGTGCTCCAAGAAATAAATTAATGGATGCTTGGCAGCCACCTCCCCCTCTAGCACCTCCCATCTGCCGGCGGCCCCACCGATCAACTCCTGCCCCTCCCTCCCAGCACATCCTTCCCGCCACAATCAGCTATTCCATGGTGTGCAGGAGGTGCTAGGGGAGCAGCAGGGATGGGTAGTGCTCAGGGGAGGGGGTGGAACTGGGTGGAAAGAGGTGGGGCAGGGGTGGAGCGGGAGTGGGGGAAGAGGGCGGGGGGCAGGGCCTGGGATGGTATGGAGGGGTTGAGTACCCCTGGGTCCTGGAGGAAGCTGGTGCCTGTATTATTAATGTCCCCATTTCACAGAGTGAAACACAGAGAAGTAAAAGGATGGGCCACAAGCAGCAGAGCTGGGATTAAAACCCAGGCAGCTACACTGTGGAGACAAGGCAAAGCAAAATAAGAACAAAGCCAAGAACGCCCATGGAAGACGAGATCAGAGGACTAAAAAAGGGCAAATATAGTGCCAATCTATCAAAAGGGGAATAAGGAAAACCTGGGGAACTACAGACCAGTCAGTTTAACTTCCGTACCCAGAGAGATATTGGAGCAAATAATTAAGCAATCAATTTGCAAAAACCTAGAAGATTATAGGGTGATAAGTAACCGGCAGCATGTACCATTCTGGCACATGCCATCCTTTGGGCCTTGCCAGCTTGAGTGCAATGGTACCCACTCCAGAAGAACAGGATGTGGGTATAGGGGGATGTCAACCTCCAGCGATGATGTGGTGGACTAAGGTCTGTACCAGGCTCCTGGGGACAGGCACAGAAAGTGAGCTGGGCACTGACTAGCAAAAGAGATGCAATTGGGTGAAACCAAAAGGAACCACTGCTGGAGATAACCCTTCCCACCACTCCTGTTTGTACATGGTGGAGATGCAGCAGGACCATCTTACATCCACGCTGAATTTGGCCCTGCCTTTGCAAAGCACTTTGAAGACAGGAAGTGCACTTGGCGGTGATGATCGTTTCCTATAAAGGGTCTTTGAACTCCCAACACTGAGCAGGAAAGCTCCACAGCATGACAAACTACCTGCCGTGTTGGACTGCCAGCTGATCTGCCCCTCCCAACCATGCATGTCTCAGTATCCAAATGCTAGAGCCTGATTTACACAGGCCATTTACCTACACTGCCCACCGTGTACTGAACGAGCCACGCTGGAGGGGTAACCCAGGCAGACGTTCATCTCTCACCATCACAAGGGTGGAAGGCCTAACTCGACCGAGTGTGTGGGGGGGGTGTCTCTCCACAATGGGGGCCTCAATGGCATGACAGCAGCACAAACCTGCCAGAGCATATTAAGGAGCCAGTTACACTGTGTTAATTGAACTGGCAGGCAAGCGAGAAAGAAAGAAGTTTTACAAGGGTCACAGCAGGCCTGCTGCAGAACCTGCAATCAGGGGTTAGCAGGTCACTTATTTCTGGTGCTCCAAGCTTTAAAGATAATGATTCCCAAAGGGCAGTAAGAGACTAGGGCAGAGGCTAAATTAAATTCTGGGCTTTCCGTGTGACCTGTTTTTTCCTCTCACGTTCTTGCTCTTTTATTTAATTTATTTATTTATATATATATATATATTACAAATACCATATGTGAAGATTTCCAATGTGTGTGAAGAATCCCACTGCACACCGCACGCTCAGCACTTTGAGAGATATAAAGCGCTATATACGTGCTAAGTGGCTAGAACCTGGCACCGGGAGCCCTGAGACTTGTATACTGGTCCCAGTTTGGCCATGCAATGGCTGTGTCCCCAGGGGTGATTCCCTATCCCACTCTGTGCCTCAGTTTTCCCACTGTCCAGTGAGGATAACAATACATACTTCGCAAAGTGCTTTGAGATCTTTGGATGACAAGTGCTATAGAAGTGTGAAGTATTATTAAATATTGGTGCCAGGATATTCCAGGGAGAGGCAGAGGAGAAATTATACACTGAGAAATGAAATAACTCTACATACATCTGGTTCAGAGCATTACTTAGCCTAAGGGACAAGGAGATATCATGAGGTGATACAGTTAGTGAACCTTATTCCCCATGCTCTTCCTAGCTCACAAAAACCCTTTCCTCTATTTCCTTTTAGTCTCTCCCCTTCAAGTTTACAGTGATAGTGATGTCATGATTGTGCCCAGTAATAATAACCTACTTTGCCATCTCTCCATGCACTGCAGTATTAGAAAGCCACTTAATTGTCCAGTGCCCTACTAATCCCCACCCACCAGCCCCTCAAACCTGCGGACTCCTAAGAAACACAATTGCTGCAATGCGAGGTTGTCCAGAAGCTTAGCGATTCTGAATGCTTCCAAGTAGGCCATGGACAGAATTAGCTATCCAGTGTTGTTGGGGTTTGCACACACACAGCCTTTGACTGTAGCCAGATTAACACCATGAGTCCCAGAAGAGACAATGTGAAAAGCTCAGTATGTCATCTAGGACAGCGATTCCCCCCTTTGGGACGAGTCAGTCTGAAATGGAGCAACAGTCAGAGGTCAGAAATCTTGCTGAAAAAAATCCCATGAAAGCCAATCCCTCTGAGAAAAGGAAAACCAAGAAACATCAGTTCTCTTTGCCCAGCATTTCCTTGGAGGGTGAGTTAAAAGAGTTAGAGCCTCTTGAAAGGAAATGTGGCTGCAACGAAGAGACTGAGAGTCCTTGGAATGAAACAAAGTGGGGAACAGGTGACATGGGTCTCCTCAACTGCAGACAGATCCCTTAGGGATCTAAAGATTTGCACACTTGGGCTTAAGACACCTAGAAGATCATCTAAAGCTCTGGGATGAGAGCCACAATTGACAACGCTACTTCTCCGGCACACTGAACTTTCTACTATACGGATATAGCTCATCTGTGGCAAGAGACTGAGCTCTCTTCGGGGCTGGCCCAAAACGGTGGAATGAACTCCCTTAGGAACCAAGAACCGTCCTACGCCTCCCCACCTTCTGCTCCAAGTGCAAGGGGCACTTCTTTGGCCTGCCTTCACACAAAGCTGTATGTACAGTTAAAAACCAAACGCAACCCTACCACACCAAAATACTCCACTGCACATACAACTCTCCCCCAGGGCGAGGATGGAAGAAGAAGTCATGGGTGACAGATGTCAGTCATGTCACTTAATGCTCTACTGGAAGGCACTCAGATGCCACGGTGATGAAGGCGGGATAAGAACCTGCACAGAATAGAATAGGGAAATGCCGCAACCATTGGCCCCGCTGGTGCCAGTCACTTGAAAGAAGTCCATATGCTGCCCACTGGCTCCCTTGGGCAGGTTAGTGCAGCAGAGACCCCAGGCTGAACTATGAGAACCATCAATACGTTATCATCACAGGTTAAACTGAGGGGGAGGAGCAATGATACTTTACCGAACTCCACTGAGTTGAGACCCCATTCACAGCAGATTGTGCTTGTTTTCATAATATGATGATCCCCTTCCTTTCTTTGATCAGCAGAGAAATAATTAACATCATTGACATTAAATGATGAGCATTGGACAGTCCAGTTAAAACACTCCATTGGGCTGAATGGGACAGTTCTCACCTCTCAGAGCCATTGTTTCTGCAAACTGAGGCATGCATCAGCGCATCGGTTATGGTTGGTTCACATTTTGAACTAAAGGTTTTCTTCTAAATCCTAAGGGCTGGAAACATGCTTCTTTTAAAATGAAAGCTGAGTTTCTGGAGCACAAGATGGTAGCTTGATGGCAGTGGTGGTACACTATATACTCACGTATCTCCCTAAGTGGGCCCTGATTATGATTCATTTCTGAGCACTGTAGAAACTAGACACAGGCCAGGAAAGTGCTGTTCTGATCCAGGTTAGGTTAAAGCAAAGGTTTGGGGTTTGCGTTCAAGGCTGAATCAAGAGGATGGGTCTGATTTGCTAACAAAATCCCACAAGCTGCATTGCTGTCCGTATCCTCCAGCTGTCCTGGAGATAACCCTCTCTCTTGCTCTGATTTCTGAAATCAGAGGATGTCATCATGACAAATCCTCAAGGGAAGATGAGCTTCTTGAGGCTTAATCCAGCTAAAACTGATGTGATGATGGAGGGCTGGCGAGAATGATAACTTGCACCCTTGGTTGCATGTGTGTCTGCCATCTTGAGCTGCAATCTCATTGTATTAGCCACAGAGCTGCTCTAGGAATATCAGATATCAGGAGTAGCCAAAAAACATTCCGAACCCACAGAGAGATGAAAGGTTTATTCATCAGCATGGGACATCAGTCCATAACTACAACCTATCTATCTGAGCTACTTCTATGGCCCTCATCACAGTAGTATCTGAGCACCTCCTAATCTTTAGTGTATGTATCCTCATAGTATCTTGATGAGGTAGGGCAGTGCTGTAATCCCCATTTTACAGACAGGGAATTGAAGCTCAGAGAGACTAAGTCACTTGCCAAAATCAGCCCAGAAATCTGTGGTGAAACAGGGCATTGAAACCAGGTGTCCCAAGTTAGCACACTAACCACTAGACCATCCTTCCTCTCTGAACCTTACTTTCCAAACCTTTTATTTTACCTCTGAACCTCAACAGCTTGCAGAAAAATGGCAAATACATGTTCTCACAACAGTTTCTTCTTCAGTGGCCTTGTCAGGGTCAGCCTCTAAGGTAAATTTGCCATCTGGAGCCTGTTTTTGTGACTTGTGGTGTTTTTCATTGTCAGTGACTTAGTGAGAGAGTTACTGTTCTTGGCATACGAATACAGTCAGTGGCATTCTGGATGTCTTCAAGAAACTGAGAGCTCCTGTCCTCTTTGCTTCTGTTCAGCTGATTTCTGTTCCTCCACTAGCATACTAGAGATAACAGGTAATCTGGTGCAGGTTATATAACTGTAACCTTTGCATGTCACCAAAAGCCACTTTCTGTTTGGAATCTAACATTCTAACCCACTTGCAACGTGGGGAACTATTCAGAATTCTTATCAGCCTTTTTCTGTTCTAGTTCCCTAGACTAATACAGGGGTTTGTAACTACTTCACAGTTCATACCCTTGGGCTCATGAAAACAGTTACCGCAGATGTTGGCACAAAGGTTTACGTCCTCCAGCCCCTAAGTCTCTAAACGGATGATCCCAATAAAGCACAGTGAGATGGGTTGCAATATTATAACAATGCTCTGAGCGGATCTCTTGAATCTACCAGGGCTTTTTAAAAAGCAAGTTCTTTGCTACTCCAAAGGGCTTGATGCTTCTGAGATGTGTAATACAGCTGAGTTGCACAGCACTGCTTGAGAGGAGAATGAACATGTGCAGAGACTCCCCTGACCTAGGCCAGTAGCGTAAAGGTCATTACCTCTATCCCAGGTCGATGCTCTGTCTCCAAAGCAAGGGTGGGAGGCGCTACCCATACCTCAGTGGTGGGTACCAATCCCCTCGAGTTCATGCCTATTCCTTGTGCCCTGGGGGTGGTAGTGTGGGTGCCTATCCCCTGTGCCCTGGGGTGGGGGGGGCATGGCCTGTCCCATCATTTCCCCCCTTACTCCTGGCAGAACTGCCAGTGCCATGTGGCAGCCATACAGTGCGCAGCAGATGCTCCAGGGCTCGGCTGTCCTGCCTGATGCCTGATTCTTTTTGCCCATCCCCACCAGACTGCTCCCATCTACCCGCCATCGCCCGCCCTGCTATCCGGTAAAGAGCTCGTTTCTAGGCCCCTCTCTCAACTCCAACCTAATCAGGCACCTCTTAAGCCACCCCAATAACTCCTCTCAGAGGGGTCCTCCGCTCTCCCGCACAGTTCTACGCAACTTGCTGCACAAGAAGGACCTCCATCTCACAACTGCCAATCAACTAGAGTTTTCCTTTTGGGCCCGCCTCAACAGAGTAGCTCACCCAATCAGCATCGAGCCGGGGGAAAAGGTAGGGTAGGTGGTACCGTAACGGGGGGAGGGGGATATTGAGGTATCGGTGACGCCCTCAGAGAACGATATCCCCCCCCCCCAGTCACTCACTCAGCCCAGCTCGGCCCCCCCCCGCCTTCCGGGCCACCCCGACCAAACAGCCCCAGCGGCTTTGCCGAGCGGCGGCGGCGGCGGCTCCGAAGTGCGTCGGCCGCAAAGACGCGGCCGGGCCTAGCGCGCATGCGCCTGCGGGGGAGGCCCTCGGCGCGGGCGCAGTCGGACGGCTCCGGGACCGCGCCTGCGCACTGCGCGGCCTGCGCTCGAGGCTGCCCCTGAGTTATTTATAACGTCGGGCGGGGGCCTGGTGACGTAGCGAGGAGTCCGAGCGGCGTCTGCGAGCGCGTCGGAGCCCCCGCCCCCCCCCCCCCCCCCCCCGCGGCTGCTGTGATGGGGAGAGAGGCGGCGGCGGCCCGGGGGCTGCCGGGAGCCGGGGCAGCAGCAGCAGCAGCAGCAGCTGGGCATGTGCCAGGCGCCGCCACCGCCTGAGGCAGAGCCCCATGGGCGGCGGGCTCCCGGCGCAGAGCGTGGGGCCCAGCAGCTGACAGCCCGTGGGCGGCCCGGAGGCCTCGCCCGGCCCGGCGGCGGCTTCACCGTGCCTGGAGGGAGGCTGGCCGCGTGGCCCCGCGGAGCCGAGCCCTGCTCCCACGCTGGCCCGGCCGTGAGTTTGGCCGCGGGCGGCTGGGGGAACTGCGCGCTCCCGCCCCGGGAAGACCCGGGGACCCGAGCTGCCTAGCCCCCCCCTGCCAACCAGCAAGTGGCGGGGGGACCGAGCTAGCCCCCCCCCCCCCGCCCTAGGAAAGAAGAGAGGAGGCTTGGCCCTGTGTTGCCTGCCCGTCTCCTCCTCCCTTTTCCCTACGCAGTAGCCAGAGAAGAGCCTGCTCGCATAGACGGAGGTGAGCTTCCTAATTCTCTGCCCCCCCTACACACACGCACTCACACACGCGTGTCAGGAAGGAGGGGGGGCACCCTACGTGGAAGTTTAGAGCAGAACAAGATACGTCTCTTGTTTTGCTACCCAAAAGAAGGGGGGGGAGGGAACTTCCCGTTTTGGAGCAGAGCACGTCCCTCTCCCCTCCAAGGGGTCAGGGCCCTTATGGAAGAGTGGAGCTGAGCTACCTGTATCAAAGGTTCCTACCCCCCACCAAAGGAGAGAGAGAGAGAGAGTTGGGTGGGTGCCCTGTATGTGGAAGTGTGAATATAGAATCCACTCCGTATACCTCCTTCCTTTTGGAACTATCCCAGCAGGACGGTGGAGGCCATGAATAGCAGCAGCACTTCCCACTCTCTCGCCCAAAGAGTCGTGCACAGAGGAGATCAATAGAGGAGGTGGGTTGCAAGCACACCATGGCGGGAAGTGGCTACACAGACCTGCGAGAGAAGCTGAAGTCCATGATGCCTTATCGGGACAACTACAAAGGCAGCAGCCTGCGGGATCCTACAGAGTCCCCCTATGGGAAAGTTGGGGGGGCCGCTGCTGCGGAGCGAAAACGCAAGTACCATGAGGACTCTGACTCTGAGCCCAGTGACTACGAGGAGGAGCAGCAGCAGCAGCAGAAAGAGGAGGAGGAGGCCCGGAAAGTCAAAAGTGGTATCCGGCAGCTTCGTCTCTTCAGCCCAGACGAGTGTGCCAAGATTGAAGCCCGGATTGAGGATGTGGTATCTAGAGCTGAGAAAGGCCTCTACAAAGAGCATACGGTGGACAGGGCCCCTCTTCGCAACAAGTATTTCTTTGGGGAGGGCTACACATATGGGTCCCAGCTGCAGAGACGAGGCCCTGGTCAGGAAAGGCTGTACCCTCAGGGGGAGGTGGATGCCATTCCTGAGTGGGTGCATGACCTGGTGATCCGGAAGCTAGTGGAGCACAGGGTGATCCCTGAGGGCTTTGTGAACAGTGCGGTGATCAACGACTACCAGCCTGGTGGCTGCATTGTCTCCCATGTGGACCCTATCCACATCTTTGAGAGACCCATCGTCTCTGTGTCTTTCTTCAGCGACTCTGCACTCTGCTTTGGGTGTAAGTTCCAGTTCAAGCCCATCAGAGTCTCCGAACCTGTCTTGTTCCTGCCAGTGAGGAGAGGGAGTGTCACTGTGCTAAGGTAACTAAGTGGAAGGTCTCTGAGTTTCAGCAACTAAACTGAGACTCCTTAGTAGTTTGTTTATGTAACTTGTTATCAATACCGAACATCAGCAAAAACACATGCCTGAGTTGTTTATATAGCATCCTAGATACAGGGCTTTACACTGACTGAGTAGGAGGACTAAGGAAGGAAACTTGGGATTGAGGCATTATGGTCGGTGGGGGTCTGGCTGGAGCAGTGATTCAGCTCGGGCAGCAGGCAGTGACGGTGACACAGCTAGGCTTGGGAGGAAGACAAGCCCATCTGCAGGGGCCTCAATGAAAATTTCTGTGCATGAAACATTGGTGGATTGAAACTCGCTCCTGTCTATGATTAGAATACACAGTAAAACATAAAATGGAGCCCCTCTCCAATAGTGTGTCAGTGGTAAAGCAGCTGATTTAGCAGCTAGGACTCCTGGGTTCTATTCTTAGCTTGTTCACTGACTTCCTGTGTGACTGTAAACAGAGGTGAGGTGACTGGCCTCGTTTTTCTCTATCTGTATAGTGGGGATATTAAATCTTAGCTGTCTTTGTAGAATGCTCTGAGATCTCCTGTGAAACATAGCTTGCAAGTGCAAGTCATGTAGCACTTCATAGCTTCCAAGCACTGTGTGCACAGCAGCCCTGTATGGTAGGTACAGTATGGTCCTGTCCCCTCACCCCCCCATCTTACAGGTGGGGAAACAGCCATAGAAGTCAAATGACCTGCCCAAGGTCAAGCAGCAAGTCACTGGTAAAGCCAGGATTGGGTCTTGAAAGTGCCTACCTTCTAATCTCTTTCCCTGTCCCCGGGTCATGCTGCCTCTCTAACAACATACCGAATGTTGAGACAAGCACAGGTAGCGGCCAGTTAAGTTACATTTGGGGATTGGTGCATGTGGCTTTGTGGAGCAGGTGGGCTTTTAGGTGTCACTGAAGGGAGGAAGTCAGATGCTGGGGGCTGCATAATTTTATGATCAATGTTTATAGTCCTGAAGCTAAGGGCAGTTCTGCAGAATTCATTTTGACAGTCAAATACCCCTAACTTTTTCAACATTGCTAAAGGGAAGTATTTTAGCTATTCTATTGTCTGAGTTGGTAAATGTGCATGTTAGCCAAAAGGCTGTCTGTGGGTAACACAATCTCATGCTTTGGCTTGAAAAATTATTGCTGCAGGGGATCAGGAAGGATTTTACCCCCTCACACACACACACACACACACACAGCATTGTACAATTGACCAGGTGCATTAAAAACAGATACATTGAGCACTTGCATTGCTTTTTATCTCTAAACTTCTGCACAAACATTAAGTAATTCTCCCAGTACCCCTTGTGATAGGCGATTTTCAGATCGGAGGGGGTAGAAAATTGACATGTAAGTGGGCACAGCTCTCTGAGAGCTAACAAAATTCTACCTGCTTATTCCATTGGTGAATATTGGCCTGAGGTAAGGTACTAGAGACTGACAGGCAGGATAACCAGCCTTGATGGACCAGATGTTTGATGTGGAATGGTAAATCTTACATTGCTACAAAGCATTCTAACTGGGCAGGTGTAAAAGGAAAGAATATGGGCCTGTTCCTGCTCCCAATTAAGTTAATGGCAAAACTTTCATTGCCTCATATTGGAGGACGTCAGCTCTGTATTGACAAATAACTTCAGTGGGTGAGACAAGCATAGAACTGAAACAAAAGATTTCTGAATAGTGCTTTGAGGATTTCTTGTTACTGAACCCATGCTGGAATTCATTTGCTTAATCCAAGATAAGAGATTAGTTTCCAGTAAAAATATATTTTAAAATAGGGATTATTTCTATTTAAATGTAGCAGTTAATAAATACTTAGCACTTACAGGACATTCTGCCAGAGGGATTGGTTTGTGATCCAGGATGGATCAAAGTTGTAATGACTTATTAAAGTTGCCAGGTTAGAAAGAGAATGAACATGACTTGCAAGTCTTCTAGGTCCTGCTAAAGGTGATGCCTAAGATCCAACCCTCTCAGGCACATTGAAGAGTCAGTTCTCCAAAGTCAAAGGGAGGAAAAATCCAAGTAAATAGTTTCTGAAGGCAGTTGCTCTGAAAATAGAGAAACTGTGTGGATAGAAGTAACATGCTAGTAAAAATGTCTGTGTGACTCGAGCATTGCTGTGTCAGTGGCTGTTCTTGGCAGGACTGTGTTCCTGGGAGGCCAGTGTAACAGCGTTTCTTTGGCTGCATGTATTGGATCTATGTGGGGACCATCAAAGAGTCTAGGGGAAAAAAAGCTGCATCTCTCCCTCTCATTTTAACTCACTTTTCCACTTCTCTTTGTCCCTCCCCATGTCACCTTTACTGTGTTGTTCCTACTAATATCAACAGTGACTGTCTTCCTGGCTTTCAGAGCTCTCTGTTAAGTTGTTTCATTGTCTGACCTTGTAGCCACCTATTCCCCCTTTGGCTAAGTATTGTATCATTCTCTGCAGTAGAGTTTTTAGAGGCTTTTATCTTTTTGTGGGGCAGGGGAAGGGGTCCATCTTGCTATGTCATCTCCCTCCCTGCAAGGTATAATGGTACTTCCTTACTTGTTTAAAGTTGACCTTTTTTAAACCTCTCTTTCTCTCCAACTTTCAACCGATAGCTGAATTTCTTTTCCCAGTAGGAAGACTAAGTCAATCTTGGTGTAAATACTATGTACCTTTAATTTCAATGCCACTCTTTATAGGCTAGAGTTGTGTAGGTGATGCTGTTGACTATTGACTCAGCCATATTAGAGTTTCCTTTTTAAAGGAATCCGATGAGTATCAGTAGGATAGAACTAGTGTGCATGAGGCAGTAGGAATACAACTGTTTCCCAGTCTTTCTGAGGAGAATTTGTCTTGATGGGGGGGAGAATACTTAAACTGCAAAAAAAAAAAAAAAAAAAAAAACTAAAAAAAATTAGAGCAAAGTGGGGGAGCTACATTATATCTAACAATATATCTTGATAGCTACTGTTATATCACCATGAATATTAGACTATTCGTAAATGTGTTGATCTTTGCAGGGTACAAAATTCAGCAGAAGGCAGATCTTTCTCCTTATTGCTAACAACGATACATCTTTCAGCTTGGGTCTTGAGAACAAATTATTAGGTTGCTATTAACTAGAGGAATAGTGAGAGATCATTAACAAGAGATGTGTGAGGCGGGATGGACACTAGTGAGCTTCATGAGCAATGCCCACATGAGAAGTCCAGCAACTGGAGTTAGGTGCTATCTCTGAACTTTGCTGGGGTGGCGGAACTACATCACTTCTATCAGTCTTAGGGTAATGATGACCCCACCCAGTCCCCATCTGGATGCTGGAAAGGAGGGGGGGGTGGGCTTACTTCCTACTTTTGATCCCTGGCACCTCCTGGCTGCTATGAGGGGAAGACCTCTAATGCTCTTGCCTTCCCCGTGTCATTCTTTGGGCTCTCCTCCTCCATATATGCTCCACTTCTTGCTGACCAGTTCTGAAACTCGCCAAGATGTTAGTTTCACTCTCCTGCTGCTGGGCAAGACTCTAAATAGCAGAGGCACTAGAGCTGGCTGCAGACTGGGGATGAGCCTGCTTTCCTTGTTGCAAGAAATCCTTAGTTGTTCAGGCTAGAAATTTATTTTTAAAAGAGAGCTTAAACTTCAGAAATTGGTGTAGATCCCCTTATCAGAGGAAACTTCATGCCAATGGTGAGTCGGCATGTGGATTTTTCAAGCTCTGCTTCAACCTGTAGAGTCCAATCAGCTGAGTCAGTGAGGGAGGGCTCCTTCAAAACCACTGATCACTGAAAATAGGCTGAAGCCTTAAACCCAATTGCCACTGATTTGAAATCTATAGATATCTTATGGTGATTGTCCAAATATGCTGACATCTTCAAATGCATCTTGTCTAGTACGCTGGTGACTTGCACTGGCAGTATCAAGTACACAGCCTATGTCTGTCTTCCCAGCAGGGTGTTGAGGTTGGAGCAGTGTGTAGGGAATATGCTCAGCTCCAGCAGAGATGAGTACCTCATTGCTCAGCAGCAACTCCTTTGACTAAGGAAGGGCAGTGTCTGAGTGCAACTCAATTAGGAGCATTTCCCTGTTGGGGTGAGTGGCTCTGATATGCCCTCTAATGGACAAGGAATGAGACTGGGATGGGCAATTCACTTAACCAGGCAGTGCCTCAGTTTCCCTATCTAAAAAATTAGGGTGAAACTTCTGCTTATACTAGATGATTGAGAATCTCAAATCACTTCAGACAATAAATTAAGCCTCTCTTCACCCCTGTGAGGTAGGTATTAACTTCATTTTACAGATATGTAAACAGAGTTTAAGGGATTTGACCAAAGTCCCGGAGGAAGCCTTCAGAAGAACAAGGAATAGAATTCAGATGCTCTCACAAAGATATGATGAGGAATGAATGTTTGCTTTATAGCTTCAGTAGTAGTGGTGTTGAGAGGCTCAGGGATGTAGCTGACTGACCTTGGCAAAACAGAAAGTGACTTTGTTTTGTCTCACCCTGATGATCATATTCAGAATGGAGTGACAGAGCATTCTCTTTTGCCATTTCAAATATAACTTTTATTTCAGTCTGCATAGAGCTTGGGCTGACCAGCTTTGGGTACTTATTGCTGCCATCTTCTTGGCACATGCTTCTTGAAGCAGGGAGGCAGAATATCTAGGTTTATAATCTTTGCACCAATACTTGGTGCCTGTCTGTGGCCATGAGCACTGTCCCCTCTAAGGTGTGCACGCGCGCACGCACAGATCCTAAACCCTGTGCACATGGCAAAACACCGTGTGCACAAAGATTTGCACAGAAGCACAACAGTTTGCACAGAAGAAATTTTTTGCGCACACGACCCATCAAAAATTAGAGGGAACATTGGCCATGAGTCCTATTAGATTCAAGTTGGCATTAAACTCCTCTGTGAAATAGGTTCCCGCCCAGCAAATCAAATACACAGCCTGTTTGACATCTTATGGAGTGTTCCCATTTAGAAATTGGCTTGTTCTCTTAAGTTAAAGGCATTGTTAGGGTTCTGTTAAGATGAACACTAATGTGGGTGATCTGATCTTAATTGATTCACTGGAGCTTGAAGCAAAGATACTGAAACATAATAGAACCCTATAATAAGCCCACTTGCATAACTCTTCTTTGTGATACACCTGAATAAAACACACTGATCTTCTCTCCAGAATTTATCTCAGTCCTAGAAACAATAGAAGCTGTATCTTGGAAGGAGTGAAAGGTAGCGCTCTCTTTTGGGGAGAATTACAGTCTCATCTACTGGGTAACTCCATGCATGTAGAAGGGGCTGTCCTGTGCCATCTAGCCTTCTCTGGATAGACCTACTTGAGTAACCTACAGCCCACTGAGACAGGCTATGCAATTTTAGAATGCTTACTGGTGACTACTGGACTTTGCAATGAGGAAGGCATAGGGTTAGAGCTTTGCTTTGGGGAGGGTATGCACTGTCATCCCACCCAGTCTCTAAGCACTTGGGAGATGAGAGCACAGATTTCTAAAAAGAAAATGAAAATAGAAGCCTCTTATAGAGTCACTCAATTATGGAATGATGTGGATGCATTGCAGAATGTTACATTTAAGTGCCTCCGTGTTATCCAGCATGAAATCATTAACGCTAACCTTGCTGGCCAAGCTCAAACTTGCTGCATTTATACTATAAGTGCAAGCTGTCTGTGTTAAGTTTTAAAGAGGAGATGGGAGAGTGGCCCATAGTATTAAAGAGGTGAGTTCACAAATGTGTTTCTGCTTTTTTTTTTTTTTAAATCCTGGACACACACATTCTGTAGTGTTTTCTCCTGAGCCAGATGTAGTGCCCACTCTGATCTCTACACTCTGTTCTCAAGACCCCTTAGAAATCCTTTGAATCCTTGAAAGCCCCTGCCATCTATTTTAGAACATTCTGAAAGGCTTTTATCTTGCCAGAAATGCCCTCTTAAGTCACATTCAGGCGTGGGGCACTCTGGGCTGGGAAGGGGATTCAGTCTGTGCCTCCAGAATGCTCTAGAAGAAACCAAGCAGGAGAAGCATTGGCATGGTGCGTTCCCTTCCCTCCCAGTCTGAGTTGGGTTTGTTTCTTACCTTCAGTTAACATCCTAAGAATGTCCTATCATAATGCTTTTATTTCCAGAAATTCTTACAAGGTAACTTGTCTAAGCAGATGTTGCCTGCAATCATCCATATTAATATAAAGCGTGGCCCTGCTCAGGGAAACCTCAAACTACACACCTTGCTGATTGCACTGAACTCTGAAAACTATACTTTTCAACAAAAAGGCAACCATAAGAACAGAATTCTAAAGAGAATGTTGATACCTGTACTATTTGATAGCGCCAACAATACATCTCAAATGCTTCTGAATACTCATAGTATGTAGCTCTTAGGACAGTAGCTTGTTTTACAGAAATTAGTCTAAAGACACAAGTCTAGCTAAGTTTCAGAGTAGCAGCCATGTTAGTCTATATTCGCAAAAAGAAAAGGAGTACTTGTGGCATCTTAAAGACTAATCCATTTATTTGAGCATAAGCTTTCATGAGCACCAGCTCACTTCATCGGATGCATTCAGCCTAGCTAAATCATCTTCATGCATGCTTCTCTGACTGGGCCTTGATAACTCCAGCAGTAGAATCTCTGTGTGGTTACATAGGAGGGCAGTCTGTGCTGCTTGCTTGGGGCAGCCGAGCAGGGAGTGGTTGTGGAATGCAGGGAAGTATCTGAACTTGTTGGGGAAATAGAAAGGTGGTTTTTTTTCAAGCACAGGAGCAGTTGTTCTCTGACTCCTTGCCGCTCTGCTTTTCATCAGGCTAAAAATTCACCTGTGATCCCAAAGTCACAACACTTAAGGGAAACTCAAAAGGGAGAATAGGATCTTCCAGTAATCAGTAGCAATTGTCTATAGCTTGCCCGCATTTATCTCCATTATAATTTAGATGGCTTTCTATGGAGGGAATTACATGGGAATATCCCTTTTGGTAATGTGGTGGTATTATGTTGCTCATTTAAATTCTCCTGATCATACTTCACTAAATGAGGTTGCTGACTTTACACTCTGTGGTCACACTTTAATTGTCACTTTAACACGAGCCATAGATTCGTAAATAATTTTCTTTTGATGTGTACTTCAGAAACAGAAAATGACCAGGACCAGCCTTCCTGAACTTTAATGTTATCAGCCTTATGTAATTTTTGCTTTAATTTGTTTTCAGAACCGTGTGAAGTTTAGGAACTGCACCATGAAAGTTAGAGTAGGTGGCAGTGCTTGATTCTCTGAAACTGGGAATCATTTGCTTATCAGCCTGCTCATAGTTCTTGGTTTTTTGTTTTTGTTTTGTTTTTGTTTTTACAGTGGATATGCAGCTGACGAAATTACGCACTGCATTCGACCGCAGGACATCAAGGAGAGGAGAGCTGTCATCATCCTTAGAAAGTAAGTGTTAAAGCATTTTGGGTGATCAAGGAAGAAAGAATAAAGTTGATACCTTAGCACTCTGTCATTTCAGAACATTTTTAAAGGGACATTATCAGGTGGTAAATCACTTGTTATAAAACACTAGATTATTCAATATTTTAAATTTTAAATATCTGATTATTTACTACACTAGTTTTGAACAATGAAAATAGACTGCCTGGTTCTGACCTCTTCTTCGTTACTGTAAATTCTTAGGTTCATTTTCTGACTCCTTCAAAAGCATATTTTTTGTAATGTTTGAAAACACTTCAGAGGGTACGTTCACATCCCAACCGCTGTCTTTCATTGGCTGCCTTATTTTTAACAAATAAAGCCAGCCTTGTAAAAACCTAAATTTTTGGCCTCAATTTAAGGCCTGTTTACATGATGTGGTCTCTTCAAGTTGATATTGTCCGTATCAATTTATGTAGGGGCATCTTTTATAAGGCAGAGAAATTCTTTTCCTCTGGGAGGAGGATGACTCATTTTCAACAGGGAAATAAAAATGCTGATGTCTGAGACGCATGGATTACAGAACTAGGCCTATAAATGGATCTTTAGGGATTGGCAGCGTGAAGTAGTGCCCTGTACATTTTCTCATCACCCATGACACTATCTTATAACACCATGTTATTCAATAGATGGCATTTCTTCTGGCCAGTGTTTGTCCCTATAGCTTTAAAGTTTCATCAGCAAAGAAATTAAATTAATTCTTTGCATGGAATGTGAGGGAGGTTCCCACACCTGAGCCATTCTTTTTAAGTGACAAATCTGAGGAACTTTCCCCGATTGAGGTGTCAGTATAGGAGTTATTGGAACAAATTGATAGATTAAACATTAATAAGTCACCAGAACCAGATGGTATTTACCCAAGAGATCTGAAGAAACTCAAATATGAAATTGCCGAACTAACAACTGTGGTATGTAACCTATCACTTGAATCTGCCTCTGTACCAGATGACTGAAGGGTAGCTAATGTTATGCTGATTTTAAAAAAAGCTCTAAAGGTGATCCTGGCAATTACAGGCTAGTAAGCCTAATTTCAGCCTTAGGCAAACTGGTTGAAGCTAAAGAACAAAGTTATCATACACAGATAAACGCAGTATGTTGAAGAGTCAGCATAGTTTTTGTAAAGGGAAATCATGCCTCACTAATCTATTAGAATTCTTTGAGGGTATCAACAATCAAGTGGATAACGGTGATGTAGTATATTTAGACTGTCAAAGTCTTTGACAAGGTCCTATGCCAAAGGCTCTTTCGCAAAGTAACCTGTCATGGGATAAGAGGGAAGGTTCTCTCATGGATCAGTAAGTGGTTAAAAGACTGGAAACAAAGGGTAGGAATAAAAGGTCAGCTCTCAGAAATGAGAGAGGTAAACAGCAGGGTCCCCCACAGATCTGTACTGGGGCTGGTGCTTTTAGCATACTCCTAAATGATCTGAAAAAAGTGGTAAACAGCAAGGCGCAAAGCTTAGCAGATGATACTAAATTACTCAAGATGGTTAAGTCAAGAGTTACAAATGGAGCTCACAAAACTGGGTGACTGGGCAACAAAAGGGCAGATGAAATTCAGTGTTAGTAAGTGCAAACTACTGCACACTGAAAAACATCCCAACTATACATGCAAAATGAGGGAGTCTAAATTAGCTATTAACACTCAAGAAAGATCTTGGAGTTATGATGGATAGTTCTCCAAAAACATCCACTTAATGTGCAGTGGCAGTCAAAAGCTGACAATGTTAGGAACCCTTAGGAAAGGGATAGATAAGACAGTAAATACATAATGCCACTATATAAATCCATGGGGCACCCATGTCTTCAATACGATGTGCAGTTCTGGTTGCCCTGTCTCAGAAAAGATGTATTAGAATTGGAACAGGTGCAGAGAAGGGCACAAAAATTATTCGGGGTGTGGAACAACTTCCATATGAGGAGCAATTAAAAAGACTGGGACAGGTCAGCTTAGAAAAGAGAGGACTAAGGGGGGTATAATAGAGGTCTGTAACATCGTGAAAGGAGGGAGAAAGTGAATAAGAAGGGGTAACAATACTTCCATAGAACACAAGATCCAGGGGTCAACTGATGAAATTAATAAGCCACAGATTTAAAATAAACATAAGGAAGCACTTATTCACATAGTGCGCAGTCAACCTGTGGAACTCATTGCCAGGGGATGTTGTGAAGGCCAGAAGTATAACTGAGTTGAAAAAAGAATTGGATGAGTTCATGGAGGATGGATCCATCAATGGCTATTAGCCAAGATGTTCAGGGCTGCAACCCCATACTCTGCTGTCCCTAAACTTCCAACTGCCAGAAGCTGGAATTGGACAACAGAGGATTGATCACTCTGTAATTGTTCTGCTCGTTTCCTCTTAGGCATCTGGCACTGGCCACTGTCAGAAGACAGGTTCCTGGGCTAGATGGATCATTGTGTCTGACCCTCTGTCGCCGTTCTTCGGTTCTTAATTCCCCACTTCCCCCGAGTATCTGTTGTTTTATTGGGTCCTTGTAGCAGAAACAACACTTTTGAATAACTTGAAATTACATTGAGGAGTCTTGTGGCACCTTAAAGACTAACAAATTTATTCGCGCATAAGCTTTCGTAGGCTATGACCCATTTAGCCCACGAAAGCTTATCCGCTAATAAATTTTTTTAGTTTTTAAGGTGCCACAAGACTCCTCGTTTTTGCTGAAACAGACTAATACAGCTACCCTCTGAAACTTGAAAATACATGGCAGCCACTGTTTTTAAAACTTGTTGTGGGGTCGTTCCTTCCATGGGGTGTACAACTAGTAATTCCACTGTCAACAGATCCCCTTACGAGAATAGTGCAAACCAATGGAGCCCTTCTGGCTTAAAGTACTGAAAACCCAGAAGGAAGTAGACACAATGGCAGACTGCTGGAATTGCAGCCCAGGCAAGAGTGAGGCTAGTTCTCAGAAATCTGGCTCCAGATCCTCTGAGCTTTCAAGCAGCTTAGCTGGTTTCAAGGAAACCTAGCCTCATGGAAGATGTGGCACAGTGCCAGTTAGATCAACTCAGGGGCAAAGTGAAGACTCTGACATCTGGTTAGAGAGAAGCCATGAAATGAGACCAGGAAAGGCAGCAGCCCTGAGACATTAGTGAGGCAGAATCACCTTGTGGAGACACAGGGCAGAGGTGTGAAGTAGGGGCAGATGACAAAGCAAGATCACATTGATCCCTTCTGGTCCTGGAATCTATGAAGTAAAGAGAGAGAAGCTATTGTGTGTTTAATTTATCATGTATTGTACATAAACATGGCAAAGCAATTCTAATAGGAATCAAAAGGCTGCTGCAGTTGAAACCAGCAAGGGTGAGAGTATTTGCTGCCAGAGAAGCAAAGCCAATCTGGACTAGTGCCACTAAGGGTGCTCTCACAAATTTCTGTAGCTGTTGAAATATTTGAAGGGGCACGGGGGTACTGTGAGGCAGGATTGAGGTGCATTGGCAGGCCAGAGAAATGGGCTTCCAGACTTCAGAACATAAGTGGCCATACTGGATCAGGCCAGTGGTCCCTCTAGCCCAATATCCTGCCTTCGAGAGTGGCTGGTGATTTGTCTGTGCTAGAGAAGAGCATTGGGTTAACTAAATAGATTTAAACTAGCTAAACAGGGAGAAACCTATAATGGAGACATACTTGAAGTGTTTTTATCTCTAGCTTATGTTTTTGTTTAGTTCAATAATTAGATAGCGCAGCTTAAAGGATGGTTTGGGGGTTTTGGGTTGGGGGGGTTGGGGTTTTTTTACACCGCAGTTTAAATATATTTGAACTGAATATTAAACCAGTGCACTTGTCTATACTAGAAGAGGCCAAGGAGGGCAGGGATTTGCATATCTTGGCAGAACTGTGTTGGGAATGCTTGCATAATAGTGCCTCTAGAGCTTGTTTTTTAGTCAGTGTAATTGAATTCTCTTGTGTATCTGAGCATCCTGCACTCTGCCTCACTCAAGGTTAGGACAGAGAGCACAATGAGAACTTCTATGCCTTTACTGAGTAAGATTCTGATAGCTACTTGACTGCCTGATGTGGTGAAGGATGCTGTTATATCCTTCCTTTTAGACAGAGTGGAATCCCCCTTTTCCCAGTCTTTATAGCACCTACCAGGCCTGATCCCTAAAATGCATATATACCACTTTGCAAAAGGGTACATTATGGACATTGCACACTACAGCTTATTTAGCTATTGCATATCCATTGTAATGCTAAAACATTTGCTCCTTGTCGAACCTGGTCTGCATCCATACGCAGCAGGACTGCAGTGACCCTTTGTAAACACTTGCATTCCATAGTGCGGATTGCTATGGTGAAGTTTATCACATCCTGTATCACATGACTGTTGCAGATTTAAATAGTGTGTTATGCAACCAGGAGAATATCTATTTCCCCTTTAGGTAGTCTGTCGCTAGCATAATATTGACGTCATAAAGCACGTTCTTTCTGTAGGGTCTGCTTGGGTAGCCAGAGAATCTGATTCTCACCAAGATAAATGTATTATGGCATGGGTGCTTAGCTTTAGACTTTGGTATAGTTAGGAACTAGTACATGAAGCCATGTGGTGAAGGGCCCAACCGGCAAAACTTTAGGGCTTGAGTCTCTGTTCCTGAATACGTTCTCTGTATGAAGCTCTAGATGCTCTGTACTTATTTGGCAGGGAGTGTAGAACAAAAGTATTTGTATTGGAGAAATGCTCTGACATTTGATCAGTTTTGTGGAATATTTTGAGAGCAGCATGATTACCAAGTAGGTCATAAATGCTTCAGTGCAGTTAGAACATAATGATATTTGCAGTGTTCCCTGTGTACTTGAGTACAGGGCTGCAACAGCACCAGAAAGGGCTGGAATTTATCTTCAGCTTAAGAGGTTGGAGGCCCTGAGGGGACTAAAACTCCTAAATTTAAAAAACCTCTACCCTTTTTTATTTATTTTTTAAGCATAACTCTAACCAGGGAAATAAGCAGTGTGTTAGTGAAACCTAATGAGACCTGCTCAAACAGGCTTTGGAACTTCCAAATGACAGTTCAAGCTCTTTGTAATACTTCTTGCATATTGTACCCATACAATACATTAGAAGAAACCTATGTTAAACAATGTTAGCTTTGTATAATTTACTTGCCTGTGTGTGTCTTTCCTTTTTAGTGTCCTCTTCTGCCTAGCTACATTTTAAGACCTAAAAACTCAACAGCTCAAGCCAAGATTTTATGCTCTCTTTTAATCCAGTTAAAACTTTAAATATGATTGGAAATGCAAGTCTATATTTCTGCGCAAAATGTTTTTGTTTTTTTTAATTCATTAACGTTAGGGGGTGGCTATATCATCCCACACCTTCAGAAGCTTTATTCCCCCTCCAAAAATTGACTCTTTTGAAAAATAATTTTTGTGTGAGCCATCATGAAGTGCTTGGGATTGAGGAAAAACTGAGATTCTGTTGCCAAGCTTATGATGGCTGTCAGAACACTGATTATAGCATTCATTAATCAGAAGCAGACAACTTGTGTTATATTTGGCATATTTGTGAGTAGTGTTGGAATGGCAATAAACTGGTTCAGCCTAGGACCTGCCATCATTTCTGCATTCAGTGTTCTAACTAGGATTAGTTCACTTATTGATTTGGATCTGAATTCCAGTAGGATACTGGCAGGTAAACTGGATTCTTATTAGTCTGACAAAAACCTACTTCCTGTTTACAGTGCAGCTGGCAGACCTCCATACTCTGTATGGACATGCCTTATTCATGTGTCAACACATTATACGTGCAGCAAAGAGAGTAAGCTGGTGAGGGTTGGTGGAGAGGACAGTTTGCTCTGCAACTGCAAACAGCTTGTAATTGGAGTTTGAAAGGATCTGAAGGGTTTTTGTTTTTTTTGTTTTTTTCCCATATCCTGTCCAAATCAAGCTTGCAAAACTTAGGTTCAAGAATAACCTCAAAGCTAATTTCCCCTTTCTTACAGCCCAACCCCATGACCTGATTTTTAGCAAACTTCCCATATGGGAGATGCACATTGTAAAATATTAAGAAGCAGCAGGAATCTGTAGCCATCCTTCTTTCATGAAGATTGCATGGATCATTTCCACTACACGCACTGCTCTAAGCACTGATACCTTTTCGTCTTGCATCCTTTCAATGCTAGGGCTTGGGTCCATGTTTTGAAACTATGCACTGCTGAATCCAAAAGCTTGTGTCTGTGCATAGCAGTGAGGCAACCACATTAAGAATCTGTACTATTGAGTGTTCTGTAGGATAGCTTCTGTTAGCTCTGTTATTTCCTGGACACACAAACTGAGCCAGATACAGCTGTGTCTGAGCAAACGGTGCTGTTGGACAGAATTATTCTGTTTTAGCTGAACTGTGCTTGCCCAGACCCTATTGCACATTGATGTAACTATTAGCGTGGTTCCCTTATAGTGTGGACTAGAGCTTGAATATTTTAGTTGAGATACCACATTGCAGCTTGCTTGCTTGGACTTCCTTCCAGACCTTCACCTGACGACGATTGGATATTTTTTTGTTGAGTTAGTCAGAAAATCTCCAGCCAAACTCTGTTGATTTGCACAGGTGTGCTCTCCTGATCCCACCGAGAGAGCTAGATATGCAGTGAGAGCACAGAGGTGATGCTAGACACTGTAGTATGGATCAGAAATGAGAATTTTGCTTCATCACTTCTAGATACTTTATCCAGGGTTTTAAGTTGCTGAACAGTCATTAACCCTCAGAATTAATAGTTGAGTTAATATAGGCCAATATATCAGACTGTATGCTAGATCCCATGCAAACGTTTTTTTAATAGGGAAGTGGGAGTTTGAAGGGGAGGATTGCAATTTTTGTCCTGCTTGTCACTTAACCTTGCTGGTGGGCCTGGATCAGGGAATCTACTTCAGTTTGACTAGATAGAATAGCTACTTTGATATGTCAGCACTCTTTGGAAACACTTGTCTTTTAACATTCACAGAACAAGACTAGATGCTCCTCGATTGGAAACAAAATCGCTGAGTAGCTCTGTGTTGCCACCAGGTTACACCTCTGACCGTCTATCAGGAAGCAACAGGGACCAGATCCTGAAACCAAAGCGGTCGCATCGCAAAGCAGATCCTGATGCTGCTCACAGGTAGGATGATAGCTTGTGAAAGCAGTGATCTGGCTGCAGTGCTTCTGGTCTCAGTGAAATGCAAAGTTTTGTGGCATGTTGCAAAACAGTGGTAAATGCCACCCACCCACCAATCAGCCTGGTAGTAATCACAGTTGCTAGAACAGCCCCTTTCATAGGCCTTGGTGTGATTCTTGCAAAGATAATGCAGCATCATTCCTATAATGCTATTGTGTAACAACTTAACCTCTGTCCTATTTAGTTGGGCTTTTTTTTTTTTTTTTTTTTTCTTGTGCAGTAAAGTTCTGCTTAAGTTTTCTCCCCTTTCCTGCCTCAGGGCTGCCTACTGCACACATGCTTTCTAGGCAATATAGGTCTGTTTAATCAAATGACTTTAGCATTTTTTTTTTATTAGAGCCAGACCTGTAAACTTAAAGCTGACCTTGGATTTTAAGCTATTTGTTTTTGTGTTTTGGTTTTTTTTGTTTTTGTTTTTTTGTCAAATGGTAGGCAGGATTGAGAAGCAATAGATTCAGCTTCCTCTTGGTAATGCACTCATTCAGAACAATAAAGTTCCCCTGCAGCTAATTTTGACCTTTATTGCCAAGCTATTGTATAAAATGAAATGAATTTTCAACAAGATAAAAGGTTTCACTGACAGGGACGAGGGGGGAATTAATGCATGATGTTTCTCATGCTTGCTGTGGGCCCAATCCTGCATTCCTTGCATACCCAAACTCTTGGTTAACTCTTGCAGGATTTGGTTTCAAGAGGGATTTGGACACTGACTCCTTCCTGGAAGTGGTCCAGTTAGTCTAGCAGTGCCAGAAGATGAGCCAGTCTTTTAGAGTGTGTTTATGGAAACCTGTCCATAATGAGATTTCACCTGTGACTACAGTGATGCATTTGGCCTATATAATGGTTTCTAGCCAGGAGTGGTAACTCCTCTTATAGAAGAAAAGGGGAAAAAAAATGTTGGCACACTTCAATGGCGGTGCAGAATCAGCTGTCCCATGTAAGGTCTAACCAGTATTCCTGGTACCCAGGGGTATCTCTGAGCCTTTGCAAGGGTTAAGACGACTTCTCAACATCATGTAAAACCAAAAGATTGGCCTGGTTTCAAGATTGGCCTGGTGTCAGCAAGGTCCAGCCCATGCTGCAGCCAGTCACTTGAGGGGAGTCTTATTTGTGTAACATCCCACTCAAGTCCCAGACTAACTGTATGAGCATAAGCCAAGAAGAGAAACACATCTACAAATGTAGCGTGACATCTAATGGTACTGCAAACTAGTGTGGAGTAAATGTACAACATAAATGCAATTGATCATACAGAAAACAGTTTTATAGAACCACAAGTGTTGCTATGTCTGTACAACATGGGTGGTCATGGGAAGGTTTTCTCTTTAACCTGAAGGTTACGTTCTTAGTCTGTCACTTCTGTCCAATACTGTTTGCGTCTTCTAAAATCAAATGGGCCTTTCCCCTTACGTAGCCTAAAAGACTCTAGTATAGTACATGCATAATCCATGGATGTCAACATGATGCATTTGTTATGGGGACAATAGCTATTGCTGTACTGGATCAGATGATTGGACCATGTAGTCTTGTATTTTGCCATTGACAGTGGCCAGTACCAGATGCTTTGGGGTGGGGGGGAAGAGGGAGAGCAAGAAACCTTGCCCCACAAACAACCCTCATGGAACAGTAAACTAGCTTCTAAAAGACCAAGGGAATATGGAGTCCTGCTCCCATTAAAAACAATGGCAAAAATCCCATTGACTTGAAAGGAATCATGCCCTTAATGCTGACATTCTTTACCTGTGCTTATCACGGAGGGAATCTCCCATAAAAGGGGTAATGTTTGGTACAATTGGCTACACCTAGGAAGGAATGACAGAGCGGTTGCATAGTTTGGTAGTTTCTCTTGTAGTTTAACAGCTTCACTGTAGGACAAGAGTAAAGAAAGAGCCTTTAAATAACTTGTAATGTAGATTCAGAAAGAACAGGCATCACTACAGGCAAAATGCTCCCCTCGGCATTCGTGTGGCTTTATAGTCTGCTGCTTTGGCTGCGTTGGACTCCACAGGAGTTCTGTACTTGTAGGAATAACAAAGCATTGGAAGTCCGCTCGTCCATGTGGTCCATTTGTTCAAAATATTCAAGAAATTGTAGCTTAAATAACACAGCTAGTCTGAGACATCTCTTAAATTCTCAACTGGCTGTCTGCTCCAAATGTTTCTCTTCTTTTCCGTAGGCCGCGGATTTTAGAAATGGATAAGGAGGAGAACAGGCGCTCGGTCCTCTTACCAAAACATAGGAGACGGAGCAACTTCAGCTCTGAGAACTATTGGCGAAGGTCTTACGAGTATACAGAGGACTATGACGAGGAGGAGGAGGATGGAAGTCCAGCCCGCAAAGTTAAAATGAGGCGACATTGAGGCATGAGCTTTCCAGAGTCTCAAAGCTGAAGAGATTGGCCTCCAGTTTATGAAAACTCCCCCTCCTTCCCTCCCCTCCCCTCCCCTCCTGACCCCAGCTATTTCTCATCTAGCTTCAGTTTTGTTGTTTCCTTTCAGGCTGAAGAGTAACTGGGAAGTATCTGGCTATTTGTTTTTATGAATGGAGTAGTACTGAGGCATAAATATTGGTGGAATGTGTAAGGTGCCACCTGCAGTTTCCAAAGGGGTGTGTCAGATGGGCATCCCCTCCCTCATGAAGTGGATATTATTCATGCTGCACCAGGCTGCCTGGCCTGTATTTTTGAAAACACCAAAAAGTTAACTGTTTCGTTACTGAAGACTTAAGAAATTAATTTTTCCTTTGCTTTATTTAACTAAGTTTCTTTTTAAAATGTTCTAAATATCTTGTTTGACCCCAAGAGTTGAAACTCTTTGTAGTGGCCTCATGCTCCATGCTACACCAAAGGGCTCCTAAATTCCTACGTCTGCTATTACATAGTTTGGGTTTTTTGTTTTTAAAGGTGTCCTGCAGCAACTGGAAGTTTTGAAGCTTTGCAGGCACCTCTTACTGCAATCGATTACAAAGTATTTAGAATATTTGTTGCACTTTAGTAACAGCTTTTAATGCCCTATGCTTCCCTCCACTTCCCCCTCAGCTAGTTTGGGCTTGCAAGCATCTTGTTTTCTGCACTGCTGACTAGAGGGTGTATTCTCTCTGCGAAGGCCATACATAAGCTCTTGCTCACATCAGTGGTGGTTTTGAGGGGCTCCTCGAGGAGAGAATAGGCTTGTTTGAAGGAGGGAGGAATGTTGGACTTGAAGTTGCTCCATCCACTTGACGCATCTCACTAACAGCATCATTACAATTTTTCAGAAGTATATTGAAGTGTTTGGGGGTGGTTTTTTTGTTTTTGTTTTTTGTTTGTTAAATCTCTGGATAAGTGTTTTAACTGGCTTTATTGAGGCCTGTAAAGCTACGGGACTTTGAGTCTAAAAGTTTGTGTGTGTGTGGTGTGTGTTTTTGGATACCTGCTTTATCCTTCTCAAAGATAGAGAATAGCCAGAACAATGTGTAGGGCTAGCAGATCGCACTTGTGAGGGAATGCGACTTGGCAACACCCTGGGAAGGGCTGTCTTTATGCTGGCTGGCATCTTGGTGGAAGTGGATCTCTCCCTTCTTGGTTCAGGAGGAAAAGGATCCAGACTGTTATCTCTGGAGTACCCTAGTGGAGGATGCTTCAGAGCATTGCAGCAGCTTGAAGAATCTGTCAGATTTCTCAGCCACAAAGATGTGCTGATGCATAGAAGTGCGTGATATTGTCACCCCAGTAGAACTAGAAGACTTGGGGATGTGGGGGGGGGGGTTGGCCGTTTGAGGCAGGAACCCTCTGCGTAGGTGTCAGATGACTCCCATTTATCTTGCATAGCACAGTCTGTTCCTAGCCTCAACAAATATCACAACTGTTCTGTGTCCCTCTTCTATTTACTGAGAGACGCTAGGAATTCCGGTGCCATGAGCCTCTTGGCCAACTACTTAAAGTGCTGAGAATAAGATTCCTAGAGTCCAAGGAGTTAATAGGAGAATTTAGATATTCTAATATGTGTTTCTGATCATCTTTCCACATTCAGTCTGCATTATCCTGGCTTGAAGCCTCAATGAGTTGTCAAAGTTTGGGGTCTAATAACTTATTTAGTACCCTAATTTTAATAAATAAATATTAACTGTCTTCTCCATTTGATTCCTTGAATCCAAATGTCAGCAATTCCAAATATTGGTCTTTATTTTTAAGTTTGGTTGTTTTTTTTTGTTTTTTTGTTTTTTACAGCTTTGCCTTTCCTAAACACTTTTTTTTTTTTTGGTAGTTTTCTTTGGTAGCGTGTCTTGAACACTAGCTATGGTCTATGTACTTTACAATAAAAAGATCTAATATATTTTGAAACATGTCTGGTGCTGTCATGAGGAGTTTTCAGTCCAGAAACCAAGCATTGTTCCTCGTGTGCTGTTTGTTGGAAATCTTGTATGTTTACTAACCATCTGACTCGTGTGGTTCTCCTACCCCAAAATGTACAGGTGGTTCCTCTTGAATGCTGAGACTATTTAAAACTAGATCCACCATTGGTCATAATGCAAACAAAACTACTACAGACTTCAGTAGAAGTTTTATCTGCATAAGGATTACTAGACCTAGGGTTGTCTTTTTGTGGCAGGTTGTTGTGGTTTTTTTTTGTTTTGTTTTTTTTCTTCCTGGTTAAGAACTTCAGTTGGCATCGCTCAAAGTTGAGAATAGTCTTTCGCCAGCCCCCCCTTTTTTTTTTTAAACTCCACCTCTGCCCAGAGTTCTAAAAGTTCATGCTTCTGGCTGTCTTTAAAATGTAAATTGCATTTGAAAATAAGCTGTTAAATCAGAACTGCTATTACTCTGTCTCCTAGCTTGTGGATGAGAATAGCAATCCAGTTCCAAGACCAGCTTAACAATCTCAAAGGAAAAACTTTTCCCTTTTGGTTTCTCATGCTGGATATGCAGTCTTGTCTGTCTATTGCTGGCCTTGTGAATGTCACTGTTATAAGATGGTGACTTCTAGCAGGAGGCTGAGGATTGGTTTTAATTAGAACACTCTTGGATTCACAATTTAAATGCTGCTAAAATGCCCTGTGTGCTTCTAGGATGCTGAGTACATCATTCTTTTAAATAGTAGCGTTCTGATTCGCTTAAACGTAGCTCTGGCTGGATAAATAGCAGAAACCATAGTGATCTGTGCCTCTATTTCCTCTTTCCTGTGACAGTTCTCTTATGATATGCAGTGCCCCACCCCCCCCAACACGCTACGTTAAGTCTACCTCTGCAGTAAGGATACTGTGTTCTGGCTCCTCAACTTAAAAAGAAGTTGGTTGCAATTGTGCCTCTTTTGTGATGTGATATTAGTGGCTCCCAAATCAGCACTTGATAGAGCAAGGTTTGCTGTGTGACACAGATGGGAATGAGGTGCTGGATTTGTCTTAAAGGAGCTCAAGACCGACTAATGCATTATGTAATAGAGGTCTCTCCTCCAACATGGTACAAATGACACCTCATTCTGACTCTTTTATGCATTCTATGTAGACAACAGGTACCTTTACTTCAGATTTATTTTTGTATTCTTCAGTGCAACTTTTTCCTCTTTTCCATCATTGCTGTTTGTTCAGTTCTACAGGTTTTGCTCAAGTGGTCAGGAAAGCCTTTGAGAGTTGATCTCAAAGTCTGGTTGTGGGATTATTTGGTGTGGTGTTTTGGTTTTGTTTTTTTTCTTAAACTGACTGCAATATTGATGCACGGAGAGATTGGGGCACAACTAATTGGACTCAAGGCATCTTTCTCTTTAGGGCAGATGTCACTCTGTGTATTGAGAGGCCATCCTCCCCAGTTGTACAGATATTTTATATAGACACACGTATGTATATCTGTAGATACATGTTTTTTAACTTTTTGCACTGATCATCACTCAAAGTGAAACCTTGAATTTAAAAAATGGAGAATTTACATTTTCACACAGATTTAAATGTCTAGAGAACCTACTGTCTTTTATTTGATGGAACAATGGCTCAAGGTGTTAGTGACACCCACATGTACTCTGTAGCTGGCTTGCAGTGGCCTATGGGGCTGCTTGCAAGTCCCACGTCAGACTTGCATTCGCTTTCCTAACCTAGAGAATGTCCAGATGTGAGGCGAGTTCTGGCAACTCTGGTTTGGTTAATAGCTGCCCCATCCCACCTCTTTTCATCTCTGGGGCCGGGGGGGTGGAACTTGGGTCATTACCAGCTGCTCAGAAATGGAAGATAGAGCCAGGTGGCTTCTAACAAGGCTTTATTCACAGACTTGACCAATTTGGCTTTAAAATCTTTCCTAGTCTGGTACAGTAATGTGGTACATTACATTAGTCTGGTACAGTAATGTCCAAATTCCTCTCTGTAAAGTTGCATGTAGTATGCAGAATTCAATAAATTATCATCTAAATCAAAGACACAGTAAAATTACCCCCCCAAAACACCCCTAAACATAGACCATGACAGCATATTTCTTACCTAAGGAAAGTAGATGCTTTTTGCTTCTCTGCAAACAAAGGCTGGGGAAGAAATTTTATTTTTGCTACATGTGGCTATATGTAGCTGAAATGAATCTGTTCTAGTGATGGAATCAAAACTCTGAGCCCATTGCATGGGCTTGGTGTGTCCATAGGAAGAGTGAAAAGGTTTGCTAGTAACAGAAGAGAAGTGTTAGCACAAGGATTCCTTTAGATTCCTTCTTAAGTTTGATGCTCTAGGCAGAACATTGCTTTGCTTCTTAAGCATCTGGCAACCTCAGCAGGTCCACTTAACAGCATCTAGGTAAATGACACAATGGTCGGAAGATGTGAGTTGGCACATCTGGCTTTTACCACCTGCTAAATTCTAATCCAGCTGTTGTAAATAAATTGAGTTGTGGCACACACGATCTGTAATCCAAAGGCTTGGTTCATCTTGAAGGTTAGCCTATGAGTTTAATATTTTGGCAACTGACATGCACGCTTCTGAGTTAGTCGATCAGGGAGCTTCTACTGTAACATTCTCTCACACACACGCAGGCGTAATATTTTGTTTCTTCTTCAAGTTCTCAAAGTTCTCTTTTCCAGGGTTCCTGTGCAGGGAAAGGGAAGAGCTCTATTTCTTGGTTTTTATTGTTAGTATGAGATTTTTTTGATAGCAGTGCTCACTGGAGATGGATCTAAACCAAAACCCCTAGATCCAAACAGCCCTGAAATTTTGGGGGAAGTTCAGAGCGGGACCCGAACCCTGTGGCTTGGACCCACCTCTAGTGATAAGTAGTTTTATATGCCAAATGCCGTTTCCCTTTTTGAGACGGAAAGGGAATGCTAATCTGATGCTCTGACAAGCGCCACGGTACCCCTTCCCTCATCTTCTCCCCCCTCCCCCCCCACACTCACGCTCTTAACAGAGTTCTGGCTGACTTAAATTTTGTTTTTTTTTTAAAGATTCTAACGTTTTGTTACAAATAAAAAGTGGCAATATTTTTTTCTGTAATTTTTTCATAGGAAAGCGTCGTTTGTAACAAAGTTGTACAGTTCTGAAGTTTGAGATACAAAAGAAGTACTGTGTGGAACGCTGTAAATGGGGCAGAGATTATTTTATGTACAGTACCATGGGGGGAAATCTTTTAATTCTGGTTGATTCTTAGGAAGAATTTAGTTCTTCACTGTCAGGGTTTGGAATTTCATGGATTTTTTTTCTTGTATAGAATGCTGCATTTAATTGAATAAAAGCAGAAAGCATCACTTGACTGTGTGGGATTTTCTGTGTGGGATTTTTTTGGGGGGGGGGGTACACTTCAGTTCTGATCCCAGCTAGGCTGTTGACTTGCTGTGTTGTCTACAATGAGTTGCTTAGGCTCATACTGCTTCAGGGACCCTAAGGGAACAACTGCTCTTCAGCTGAAGTCGCTGGTATTCAGCACTTCTGAATATTGGGCCCTTTAATCTCTGAGCTTTGCATACCCATATGTGGGGAGGAAAGGAGAGAATATTACTTACCGTCTCTACAAAGGAGTATCTACTTTCCAGATCCCTGAACAAACAGTATCATACGTGCAAAGAAGCATTCATCCACTCTGGTGCTATGCTAGAATCTAGACTTGGAAAGGTCCTTTTTGGTGGACATGAATCATTCCCCTGCCCCCGTACGCTACTAGTGCGTCTTGTCACAATGGGAATTCACCAGTTCACTTCTCTTGGATAGAAAGTGCCATGGCCTACAAATTGCTTGGAAGATTGTTTCCATTCTCTACTTGTATCCCATATGGTAGTCAGGAAGAAGGAAAAAATAGATGGGTGGAGCACTTCAGAAGTGCAAGGGAGCTCAGGGACCACACAAGCCTGGAGGGAGGGGAAGGGCAAGGTCCAAGGGAATCGTCAAATCAAAGGTGAGCGAGCCACTCCTAGTAGCCATGTATTTGCTGACATTCTTTTCAGGCTCTATGCAAAGTCTTGGGGTGTGTAGCGGCAGCTGTGCTCGCTCCTCCCATTCAGTCAGGAGGGTCCCAGATTTATAAACTGGGAGTTGCTGGTGGTGGTTCTGCTGTGAGGCCACCTCATGGCTTGTGTGGTTTGTTTGTTTGTTTTTTGCTTTACCTTTTGAGGTACCCATGTCTGTATAGTAATATCAGAATTCCCCCCCCCATACCTTACATCTGCAAGGTAACGGGCCAATCACAGGACACCTGTTACACCTGCTCCAGCTCCTTAGGGAGTGCTAGAGCTTGTGCTTAGAGGTCAGGGGACCTGGGTTCTGCCCCCAACTCCCTAACTGGCTCCTGGTGTGACCTCATGTGAATTAGGTTCCTTCTGTGCCTCATTTTTCCCCCCCCCCGCCCCAATGGGAAGGGCTGTATTATGAAGGAGCAGTGTTCAGCATCCGCCGCTCCCCCAGGAGGTAAACGGAGGTGAGACCCACCAACTGGGTTTTTAGGGGTTGGGAAAGGATGGTGGAGGCGAATTCTCAACAGTAGAGCGCTACATTTACATACCTTCCTCTCTGCGTAACCCTACTGAGACTTGGCCCTTTTCTCCATCGAAGCCAATTGGTGGCTGTTACCCAAGCTCTCGGAATCTCCCAAAAGAGGGGGCCAACCAAGAAGCAGCAGCACCTGCTCACGGGCAAACGAAGCAGGCCACCAGCCACAATTGTTTTTTTCGTGCCAGTCTCCTCACGATGCTGCATCCAAGGATGCCAAAGGCCTGACTTACTGCCCCAGGTTTTAAGGTTCAACTCCTAAATCCATGTTTAGCACCTACCAGAAGTGGCCTGCAGCTGCAGAGGGAGTTGTGGGGCCTGCACTTTGGAAAATTGGGCCACCAGGCCTCATGGTCGCTTTCTCCATCCACTGACCATTTCTAAATGTGACTTTTTGTTTTTTCCCTAAAGCTCTGCTCTAGGAATTTTTGTGGGGAAGTCCTATGGCCTGTGCTGTGCAGGAGGTCAGACTAGAGGCTCACACTGGTCCTGTCTGGCCTTCGAATCTATGGATTTAAGAATCTGACTTCAGTCAGCCAGGTTTGACAGTCTGGGCCCCAACGGGCAGGCTCAAGAGGCCACCCGCATAGACCTTGGAGCCTTTCAGAGTGGAAATAAACCTGGCTTTGCCCTTTCCTCTCATGGGTTTGGCAGACCTTCTGTTTGCCCTTTGGAGACAAGCGCTTTGTCCTATTGCACCAGGCAGGCATGGCTAGTCCCTGTGCCGCACTGGGGCTCCCCCAAAGCAAATACAACCATTTTATCTGGGTATCCACTCTTCTGCTACACTGCATTAAAAATGCTTCTCTACCTGGCCCTGCCCTTGGTATCAAGACAATATCTTGTGACCTGCTCATGAAACTCTTAACTTCTTCGGCTCATGACAGCCTTGGCCCTCACTTAAGAACATAAGAATGGCCACTCTGGGTCAGACCAAAGGTCCATCTAGCCCAGTATCCTGTCTTCTGACAGTGGCCAGTGACAGGTGCCCAGAGGGAATGACCAGAACAGGGAATCAAGTGATCCATCCCCGGTCACCCATTCCCAGCTTCTGGCAAACAGAGGCTTGTGTCACCATCCTGGCTAATAGCTATTGATGGACCAATCCTCCATGATGGATGCTCAAAGGCAGTCTATGGAGGAAGCAAAAATCCAGCTTGGAAGAGATTGTCATTTAGCACAAATGCTGTTTCCAGTTGACTCTGCAGAGGGAATTGAGGTAGGTGCAGTTCCTTGTACCCTGATGTGGTTGCTAGGGGTGGGGTCAGCTTTTTCCTTCATTCCTAGACAGCTCTCAGGAATCAGCTTATCTTGACACTCATCAATCTAGTTGAGTTGGACAGGGAGAATTGTCCTTGCTGGCATTCCCTGGACCCGAGAACGCCATACACAGCAAGCTATTGAGCAGGCAGCAGTTTCATATCTCTCCGAGCGGCCTTTAAAAGGGTCTATTGCAGTGATCTCTGGGATGGGATACACTGCACGTTAATCTGCCCCGTGGAGGCTGAAGGTGTAAGAAGCAGGTTTGACTTCCTGGTTGGAAGCAGGGCTTGGGAGGTCTCTGGGTGTTGCCTGGTTAGGAGGGGAAGTGTTAATACCACCCAAGAAGTGTGTGAATGCTTCCTGGTGCTTGTACTGAATGCTACTGTCTTATAATGAGTGCAGCGCACTATGCGGGGTTGGGATGGGATTCAAGGCTATTGCCCACTATTGATCAGAGTTATTGCCCAAGGCTATTGATCAGATGTGGTACAGTCGGGGCGGGGGGAATGCAAAAGCCATGGTACTCTGACAACTCCCTTTGTTGTCTCTAGCACTGAGTGACATTGGAGGCTGCCAGGAAGGGGAACTGTGCATCAGACCTGGGTAGAAAGGTGCTGTAATAGGCAGTGATGGCTGTGAGAGGAAAAAGTCAGCAGGTGGTGCTCGCTGGCTGATTCATTACCCAGTCAGTGCCCCCCAGGTGTGTGGTGGTGATAGAAGTGATGCTCATCATGAAATTGTGCTGTTTGAAAGTATTAACCCCCATGTGGTGGCTAACTTCCACCACAGATAACTCCATCCTGCAACTGAAATTCCTCCTCCTGTTTTAAATGGCTGCTGGTGTGTTCCACCCTAGAACTAGCTGTGCTCCAATGACTGGGAACAATAAAATCCCGGTGTAAAGTCATGTGGGCTGGAAGCTGCCATATGCATGTATGTTACTTTTTACACCCATGTCAAATACCTGAGTTTGTGGTGCAAACATCCAAGGAAGTTTGGATTGCAAAGTGAGCCATGTGCGTTTGTGCTCTTGCCCTGCAGTTGCTCACCTTGGGGTGTGTATGCCATTGACTGACTGGTTCTTGACAATGGTTGCAGTTAGATTTTCACCTTCCATCCTGTTCCTGAGTTCTCCCAAAGCCTTTGCTGGCATTCTAGGGTGGCTCACATGCCACTAGGCCAGCTCTTGGCTGAGACATCCCTGTGATGTGCCTCTTTCCTTCTCATTAACTATTCTGGTTCTGCCCACGGGGTCTGCTGGTTTGCAAGGAATGTAAATTCAGCATCTGTCTCCCTAGAATTTAAGGCTGAGTCATCCAGCTGTGATTCACACTCCCAGAATTAAATGTCATGTTGCCTTTTGAGCTCCCCCCCCCCCCCCCATCGCTTCTACAATAATATACAACACCACCCTGGCAACGCAGTAAATTGCAGGCTGTAGTTTGGACTGCATCCTGTCAGCTGCAATGCCCCATTGCCCCCACACGATGGAGGCAGAAGCAAAGATAAGGAACTGCAGTGGAAAAGCTTCATTGAAAGTGAATCCTATTGAAGTACAGTAGTCGAGGGGTATGGCTTTGTGCCCTCTGTGTTTTGATATGGATCAATGCAACAGTGACTGCAAATCCCCCTCTCATTGGCCAAGTCTATGACTGGATTCTCCTTTGCATTTAGGGTTCTTCCCTCCCTCCACCCTGGGACTAATGGCTGAAATCCACCCTGTGGTGACCTCTTATCACAAGGCTTTCAAGCCAGCCCTGTACGGTAGGGCCTGAAAGTTGTTCCCAATTTGTGTCCCCCTGTAGAAGTGCAGTGAGTTGGGTGAGTCTCAGCCAAACTCCTAGTGGGTAGGTACCATCATCAGGCAACTGTTGGGATTATTATTAATATAGGATACTACCACGACACCCATTTAACCCAAAATTCCTTTATTACATCTTAAGGCCAAATGGCACTTCTACAATTGCTCTAAACAGTCTAAAAATCCTAAATATTAAGCAGTGTGCTATATAAAAACAGTGACAAAATACTTATAAGCATTGGATTAAAAATAGTTACAAAGAGGCTAAACCCATTTTGGGCTTAGGCCCACATTGGTTGGCACCACTGTGGGCAGGCAGGTGTCACGTTCCGGTTTGCAATCCAAACCAGTAAGAGGTTGTCACCAACTGCCCTGTAACCTGGGCTGCCTTCAGACATAGGCTCACAGCAGCCATTAGCAGTGTCATTAGAGTTTACCTTTTTATACCCTCTTAACAAACAAGTGATATCCTTCCCATTATCAGACCTTTGCTAAGGCCAAAGGAAGTGAGGGGTTTTTTTTTTTTTTTGTAATATATTAAACTTATCTGGGCACTTATTTACTACAACTGGTAGCCAATTAACTGTGTTTTATTTCTATTTCTTCAGCCCAGTCCTTAAATAAGATAATCCTGGTATTTCGAAGGGTCGCACTCACTTTAACGCAACTACTCTTCTTTCTCCTGATCTCTTTCTGGTTCCTATTTGCTTTGGGCCTATTGCTCATGCTAATGTCCCAATTCAATTCAAAACCATCATTCACCCAACTCTAATGCGGGCTTCTGTGCCTACAGCAACCCCCAGCAAGTAGCGCTAGCCCCATCCCCCAGCAGTAGTCTCATCAGAAGGATCCAGATGGAATGGGCCACAGAGGCTAAGCTACTCGTTTCCCAGCTGTCCCTCGAGGTCTGGGGTGGGGGCAGGGCTGGGGGGAGCTCGCTGTTTGACTGCTCATGCTGCATCTGTTCTTGGTACTAATCCCAAGCGGTGCAGTTGTTCCAGGCTCTGAGCTGGACAGCAGATGGGTAAATAGATGTTTGCAGGGCTGTCAATCCGGCCCCTTTCCCCAAGGCCAGGCTCTCAGACTTGCTACTTTGGGAAATGCATTTAAACACATGCCTCCTTCCCATGCAAAGCGGGGCTGGGCCTGGGGTCAGGGTTTCCGGTTGCACCTGCTGAGCCTGAATTAGGACTACTGCCTCTTTAAATCTGGTGAACTTCAAGCTGCCACCTGTTTGAGTTGGCTCTCTCTTCCAGAGCTCTTCACATAGATCTCCTGGTGCCATACCACCGCAGGGATGCTCAGTTCTGGTGCCTGAACCAGCAGATCTCAGAGGAATGGTTGGGAGCAGGCTGATCCTCAGCTTCCCCCTCCCTTTGGTCTGCCAGAGCTTCACTGTGTCTGTCTGCTGCCTCCCAGGTCATGCTGCAGGATCTATCAGCCTTTCGTGGAGGAGGGGCTGCCTGTGGCTGACCTAAGCAGGGGAGAGTAGGGAAGGCCTTGCTCGCTGTGGGAGGGATGGTGAAAGGCTGAATGATTGGGGTCTGCAGTGGTTGCACGTTTGCCCAGGTGTTTTCGAGAAGGGCATTTAACATAGTCAAGCTGGGGAAGACTCCCTGTGTCTCTCGTTTCCCATCCCCAGAAACTAGTGATGAAATCCCATGAGAAATGAAGTGAGCGAACCCCTGTTCCCTACAGCCTGGCTTAGGAGTGGTTGTACTGAGCAAAGGAGGGGGGAAGATATTATTCCCCAGGAAGTTCTCAGCCCTCCGTAAGGGCTCCACCTTGAACAGCCACTAAGGATAGGCAGAGAGAACAATGGCTCGCACCCAATATTCAGAGCCTCTCGTGCCTTATTAGAGCATTACGGGCCCCTGGGAACAGAGGAGTGTCTGACTTCAGCTTGAGTTCCCCAGGCTGGCCCAGCCAGGGGCCTGAGCCCTATGCTAGAGGTGATCTGCCTTGCACGTCACAGAATGCAGTGCCAGGGTAAACTGAGGTCCCTGACACATGGAGAGCAAGTCTGCTTAGGGAACAGCCTCTGATGATCTACTGCTTCCCTCTGTGACATGTCTGGGTCACGGATCAATCCAGCCCCGCCTTGTACTCTTGGCTAATACTTTGCACGGCTGTCTGAAACACGTTGTAAACTGCAGCACCACAGAATAAATCTCCTGGCTGGCTCTGTGGTTGGGTCTTCACATCCCATCAGAGTCTATCCATCCTCCAGATCAACGTGCAGCACTAGCTCCATGTCGACCTTCCATTGTTCCTCAACGGGGGAGAGTGCTACTGTTCTTCTCAGAGGCTTTGGTAGCCTAGCAGGGGCTGGCTGGCCTAGGGGAGAGCTCATTAGCACTGGAGATGCTTTTTCACCCCTACAGTGGGTCTCCAGTTCAAATCCCACCCCAGCCTGGTAATGCTCTTGGATGGCTCCTGTGTGAAATTAGTTTGGGGGTCTCAAGAGACTTCCAACATCACAAACAGGCTCTCACAGCTGGCAGGCCAAGTCTGTACTATGCCCTTGTGCAAGCACAACTGTCAGGGGGGCGGGGTGTTCTCTGATGGATGCAAGGGCCCTAGCATCTACGCAGGGTTTTTGCCAGTTGCTGGAGCAAGCTGTGTCTACCCTAGGAGCTTTTGGCTGGTGTAGTAGATGGGGATAGCTGTCCCAGCAAAGTGCTCCTCCCATAGACTTATGCAGTCTCAGAAGCCAGGGCTAGAACTAGCTCTTAATTAAATGTCAGTAGTCCTGGGGGAAGCCTGCTTTGACACTATCTGTGCTGTGCAGCTAAATAACAAGCTTCCCTTCATCCATTCTATCATTTTTTTTTTTTACCTGTCCTTAATTGGAGCATGGTCTCGTGAGCTAAACCTCGATTGGGAACCCGGAGCTTGTGAGTTCTAAGCCAGCTCCTGGCTTGCTGCGTGACCTGCAGCTGGTCCCTGCTCTGTGCTTTGTTTTCCCACCGGTAAAACAGGGATAACACCCACGTCACAGGGCTGCAGGAGCCTTATTTAATTAATGCTCCATCAGCGCTTAGCCAACATAAGTGTCACTCAGAGCACTTCATGGCCTTACACGAGGCAAAGGCTTGGGGCTTTCATAGCAGAGACGGAGTTTCTAGGTGCATGGAGCCAACATCTCTGCTCCAGGTTCAGGAGTAGCTAGTTTTCTTCAGGGCTGGGCCTGAGGCCGCTGAGCGGAGCCTTTCAGGAGCAGAGTCTTGCCTCGCTTCTCTGCTGAGAGATCATCATTCCGCACAGTTCACTCTACGCAGGGAGAAGCAGAGCTGCCAGCTCGTTCCTAAGATCCCCACAGACGTGCCCCCTAACCCTGGAAAGCTGTGCCTGTTTGGGGACAGGCAAAGGGGCCAGGGGCAATGAGGGGGTGGGGCACCAGGTACTGGGCCTTTCGCTGGGGCAGAAGCCCTCTCTCTGCTGCCACTTCCTGTGCAAGTTGTGTTCTGTGCAAATTCTGGCTTTCTGCTTTGGCAGAGACACCGGCCTATATACTTGGGAGCTTTAAAAACATCCCGAGCCCCCACATGAAAGCATTTCCCTGGGATTAATACAGTCAGTGTCTTCAGCTTTGCTTAACAAACCGCAGGAACATCTGCTTCATTCTCAACCCCTCGGGCAGGAGGGGAGCTGCTCGAGCCACTCAGGCAACCAAATTCAGATACTTCCCCCCCCCCCACCCCCCGCCACGCAGCCTCTGTGCTGCTTCAGGAAGGATGGGTTCTAGCCGGAGCTGTAGGATACAAGCTGTGAGTGAGAAACCAAGTGCCCAGCTAGGGGGCTGAGAGAGGAAGGATAAGAAGGAGGGTGCAAAGCAGAAGGAGGTGACCCTAGGCGAAAGGGGCCGTGTGAGGGAACAAGGGGGGCTGGATATCTTTGGGGGATCCTGGCTCTATCTACCCCGAGCCCTGCTCCGTGGTAGGGCAGGGGTGAGGAGCAGAGGAAACTGACGTGAAAGGCCGGGACAGCTCCTGGTGGAAACTGACGTGAGCCACCCTGCCTTTTGGTGCCTGCAGCTGGATATCGTTTGTGAGAGGAGGTGTGGACACCACTGCCTGGCTCAGCCTCTGCGGGATGGGGCCTGACAGCGTGTGGCTGACGTGGGAGGGTGGGGGCGGAGGAAGGGAAAATCCACCCAATTAATTTTAAAAAGCTGTCGTGGCTCGGGCCCAAGCTCAGGTCATGCCTGGGCTGGGGGCACCCAGCAGGCCAGGGAGTAGCTGTGTCTGCCAATTGCTGAGCCCAGACCCAGCGTGGCGTGAACTCCAGCCAAGGCTGGGGGAGCCTGCTTGCTACAGAAAAGCCGCCTCACCCCAGCGACTAGAAAGCAGCCGAGCAAAGAGCCTCTCTCTCTTTCCCCAGCCAGCTGGAAGGGACTGGCCCACGGTTCGCCTCAGTCTCTCTTTTTAGGGAATACTGCTTAGGTGTGCGAGCACCAGGCCATGAGACGGAAGGGCTCTGGTACGTGCCCAGAGGCACTAGGATGCCCCACTGCAGTGTGCGCTAAAGATGCCAGCATCACGCCTCTATCACAGTAGCGCCTGGAGGCCCCCTGTATGTAGGCAAAACACAGCACTTAACCATTGCCTCCCTAACTAGCCAATCCTCGGAGCCCCCAGGGGGGCTGGCCAGTGAGCACCAGCCAAACCATTTTAAGGGGGGAAACTGAGGCACGGAGAGAGGAAATGGCTTTGCTCAAGGCTGTTGCATGAGTCAGAGTGCCCCGTACAGAAAGGGTTTGGACAAATTGGAGAGAGTCCAGCGGAGAGCAATGGAAAAGATCAGGGGCCTGAGGCTCATGACTTACAAGGAGACGCTGAGGGAACTGGGCTTGTTGAGTCTGCAGAAGAGAAGAGTGGGGGGGGGCGGGATTTGATAGCAGCCTTCAACTACTTGAAGGGGGGTTCCAAAGAGGATGGAGCTCGGCTGTTCTCAGTAGTGGCAGATGACAGAACAAGGAGCAATGGTCTCAAGTTGCAGTGGGGGAGGTCTAGGTTGGATATTCGGAAACACTATTTCACTAGGAGGGTGGTGAAGCACTGGAATGGGTTACCTAGGGAGGTGGTGGAATCTCCTTCCTTAGACGTTTTTAAGGCCCAGCTTGACAAAGCCCTGGCTGGGATGATTTAGTTGGGGTTTGTCCTGCTTTGAGCAGGGGGTTGGACTAGATGACATCCTGAGGTCTCTGCCAGCCCTGACCTTCTATGATTAGAAGATCTGGTTCTCAGTCCGGTGCACAAACCAGGGCAGAGTTTCAGATAAAGGGTTAAGCATCCTGCATCGGAGGGGTACCTGCCATGCTGCTGGCTGTGGGTTCCATCTTTCCCTGCAGCACCGAGTGGCCAGCTGTTGGGGATGGCGCTCTGGGCTAGATCATGGCTTTTCTATGGCTATGGCTAGCGTTCGCTATGTCTCATGCGAGCAGCATGGTGAGCTTCCTCACAGAGCGCCTCTCCTCTGACCCGGGGCTCAGCAGGGATGTCCGTTCCTCTGCCTTTCTGCTGAGGCTGCCACCAGGCCTGCCAGCTCCCACTGTGCTTGGGGGCAGTAGATTGAATCATGCCCCTGCTCCTCTGCTAGGTGGAGACCTGTCCCATGTGCCCCCGAGTCCAGTGGTGACTTTACCAGACCCACAGGGGCCAGCTGTCAGATGCTAACAGCTGCCACAGGGTGTTTGTCTCAATCATTCCAAATCCCCTAACTCGGGCGTTTCCCTCACTAACAGACCTTTCCGACTGCGAGTAGAACCAGGGAACTTCCAAGGGAAGCAGTGGGGGCAAAAGATCTATCTGGTTTTAAGATTCTACTCGATAAGTTTATGGAGGAGATGGTATGATGGGATAATGGGATTTTGGTAAGTAATTGATCTTTAAATATTCAGGGTATATAGGCCAAATCCCCTGAGATGGGATATTAGATGGATGGGATCTGAGTTACCCAGGAAAGAATTTTCTGTAGTATGTGGCTGGTGAATCTTGCCCATATGCTCAGGGTTTAGCTGATCGCCATATTTGCGGTCGGGAAGGAATTTTCCTCCAGGGCAGATTGGAGAGGCCCTGGAGGTTTTTCGCCTTCCTCTGTAGCATGGGGCATGGTTGACTTGAGGGAGGCTTCTCTGCTCCTTGAAGTCTTTAAACCATGATTTAAGGACTTCAATAGCTCAGACATGGGTGAGGTTTTTCATAGGAGTGGCTGGGTGAGATTCTGTGGCCTGCGTTGTGCAGGAGGTCAGACTAGATGATCAGAATGGTCCCTTCTGACCTTAGTATCTATGAATCTAACTGTTGGGCTGGAAGGGACCTCGAGAGGACATCTAGTCCAGCCCCACTGCGCTGAGACAGGACCAAGAAATCCTAGTCCATCCCCCACAGGTATTTGTTCTTAAAAACCGCCAATGATACCCTTCTGAGGTAACCCGTATGGTTGTGCTTTAGTAGAGTGAGAGAGTTTTCCCCCGCCTCTAACCTAAATCTCCCTGGCTGCAGATTAAGCCCTTTACTTCGTGTCCGACCTTCAGTGGATAAGGAGAGCAACTGATCACGGTCCTTTTTATAGCAGCCCTTGCGTGATGTCATCCCCTGAGCATTTTGTCTCGAAGTGCAGAGACCAGCAGCCTGTTCATTTATTACTGCACAGCTCGGTTAATTAAAGGCCTTTGATCTTTGACCTTGTGTCTCACGCCACCTCACACTGTGCCCTTCAGTCGCTCAGAAATGTGTCACCTCTGCTGTAGCTGTCGGGGCGTTTTAGCTCATTTATTACCACAGAGGTCTCGGTTGCAATGAGCCATTCTAGGGTGGGAAATGGACAAAGAATTTTAGAAGCTCAGTTAGTCTTTTAATAACTAGCTCTTGATAATAACGCTTGGCACCGAGATGGCAGTTTTTACCCGGAGATCTCAAAGCACTTTAGAAAGAGGTGGAATATCATCAGCGGGGGGAAACTGAGGCACGGAGGAATGAAGTGACTTGCACAGCGAGTCGGGGCAGAGCTGGGAAAAGAGCCCCAGAGTCCTGTCTCCCAGTCTCATGATAAATGGCTAGACCACAAAACCCTGCCTCAAATCCTTGTGGCATTAACTGGGATGGAACATTCCTGGGGGCTGCCAGTTGCCCTGACGTGAGGGCTCTGTGTTTCCTCTCAGCTATTTTCCCCTTCTCTCACCAGGTCCCACCCCAGCCACAGCTGGTTTTTCAGCCAGTGACACAGGCTCCCTCCCGTGATGTCATTTCTGCCCTAACCTTCTCCATCCTACCCAGGGCTAAGGAGTTCCCAGGGAAATTCCAGCTACAGCTGCTGCTTTGGCCTCCAAGTGGGACTATTCTCAGAAACTCAGAAAATATCCAGAGATCTGCCTGATGCTGTCTTAACCTGCTCGGATCTTTCTGCTTTAGCATGTCAGCGTGTTGACGGAAGTTTGTGGGATGAGAATGGATGGCTCAAGGGTTTAGAGAGAGGCTCCTGTGTCCTGGCCAAACCCTGGCCAAGGTGGAGAAGACCTTGGGGCCTACCTAACTGCCCTCAGACAGGGACAGTCTCCTCCTTCGCTTCGTGCCCTACACCCTGCTGTTGCACCTTTAGGAGCAATTCCTGGCTGTAGCTAGTGATGTGCAGTGCCGGGGGGGCAGAGTGCAGGGGGCTGTGCGAGGCAGTGAGTGTGCATCTGGCTACAAGGCCTGGGCTGAGCTATTGCTTCCAGCACAAGGCCGCAGGGAAGGGCAGCAGGAGGGAGCTATCCAAGAATGAGGTGACCAGGTCGTTCTCCTGCTCAGTTCCACAGCAATAGCGCGTCTGGCCACTCACCTGGCCCATAGGAAACTCCCTGCACCATTTCTGCTCTCTAGTCAATAACCCCAAGCTGGCAGGACAGGGAGAGAACCATTGTCAAAGAGCTCGCAGCTGGAGAGAGATGGGAATATCCTTCCCACTGCCAATCACCAGCCCACATCCTGGATGCAGGGTCAGTTGGGTATCTGGGGAAGAGCACGCCAGCCACTCGCTGGCGAGGCCTGGCACCACAGTGGTGCTTATGTCCCTGCTCCAGTCCTCGAGGGCTCTTCACACATCCCCTGATGGCGAGCGGCTGTGATTAGTCCTGCTAAAAATATCTACGAGGGACTGACTGCTTGTGGGCCACCTCAAATCCTTCCCAGGAGCCAGGAAGCGCTTTTAAGGCCAAAGAACTAGGAAACAGAGCGCATGGCCAGATTGAGGCAGCTGGGGCTAGACAAAGTGATCTTGATGCAGGAGCTAGAGTTTGACTGGGCAGCACAGAGATCTTGCACGTAGAATTAAACTAGCCTGTCGATTAGCCAGATCCCTTGCCTGGCATTCTAGAAGCAGGTTCTTGATTTGGCTGGGTGCTCAGTCTTTGGCACCTGGAGAAGATTATCTCCAGACTGGAAAAGCTCAGCAGCATGCGTGGCCAGCATTGGGGTAACATGGCTGTCCCTGAGCACTGCATAATTGCTGTGTGTCCCCACATCATGGCTTTACGCTGTGAAGTGGTATTTTCGATGGGTTGAAATGGGGTGGCCAACCTGAGCGTGGGAAAGAGCCAGAATTTATCAATGGACATTGCCAAAGAGCCACAGTAATACCTCAGCAGTCCCACATCAGCTCCCCCCCCCACTGCCCCACTCCTAGCACCTTCCTCCCACCAGCCCCACTGAGCAGCGCCTCCCGATCAGCTGTTTCCTGGCATGCAGGAGGCAGGGGTGGGGGAATGGGGGGAGGAGCGAGATCATGGCAGGCTCAGGGGAGGGGGAGGGAAGGGGTGGAGTGGGGGGCAGGGCCTGTGGCAGAGCCAGGGGTTGAGCAGTGAGCACCCCCCGGTACCTTGGAAAGTTGGTGCCTCTAGCTCCTGCCCCGGAGTCGGTGCCTGTACAAGGAGCCGCATAGTAACTTCTAAAGAGCCGCATGTGGCTCCGGAACCACGGGCTGGCCACCCCTGGGTCGAAATATACCTCTGTAGCCAGAGAGACCCCCCTGCACATCACGTATAACCCCCCGCTTGGGAATTCTGCACCCAATCTCAGGCTGCTTCAAATGACCTCTTGCTATGAATCAAAAAGAGGAAGGATGGTCTTGCAGTTAAGGCCCTGGATGCAGCGCAGAGTTCAAATCTCATCTCTAGAATCTGCATAGTTTTGAGATTCAGCGGTCATATAGTCTGTTTTTTAAAAGACTTCATGGATGACTGGAGAACTGGTAGGTCTGTGACATTGTGCATTTATTTCAGTTTGAGTTGGTTTGTGGACACTCTTATTTTGGAATGAAAGTGATTAAAATTAATTTACCTAAGGATGCATATATGTGTAGTTTTTGCACTGATCTCACCAACTCGGAAAGAAAACAGATCAGTTAAATGGGTGCATTTGGCTAGAGGGGATGCAGTTATATCGATTTCTAAGTGTTTACATCAGTTTAGTCCATTTCAGCATTTATCAGAACAGCTTGCATCATATGGACACAATACATTTAAACTTGCAACCAATAGCAACGCTTTGAAATTGATATAACTGTGTCCACTGTAGGGGTTTGCATGAATGTATCTGTTTTTCTTCCCATTTCCAGGAGTGATGTGAAATTGCTGGAGACATTTCACCATGGAGACCAGGCTTTAGGTTGGACACAAACTGCCTTGAGCTAAATCAACTTTAACCCTTTTCAGTCCAAAACAAAAGTATCCACCCACAGACTTGCCCCAAAATAACGAAATCAGGTGAAATTCACACCTTTTTGTTATTTCTGAACAAATGTGTGTGTAAACCAGCCCAGTGATCCCCTTGTCAAATCATTAAAAAAACTGAAATGTAGATAACAGCCTGACAGTATCACCTTCATTATTAGACTTGTTTCCATGAACACAATCGTCCCTGTCAATGGTACATACACAGCCCCCGTTCCCCTGGTATCTGAGCACCTCTCAGTCCTTGGTTAATTTCTCTTCACAACCCCATGTCAGGCAGGGCAGGGCTGTTATCTCTACATTGGAAACTGAGGCGCGGACAGTCATGCCCAAGGTCACATAAGAAGTCTGTGGCAGAGTGAGGAACTAAGCATGGGTGTTTGGTTAGCACTCTGATCATACCCCATGCCCATTTCCAATAGCTGGTGCTACCCATCAGGGCGTATGCAGGGGCAATCAAAACTGTCTCAGGTCAGATGTACACTGCAGGCTGGCAGGTATTATGAGTTGGGTGAAACCCTCTTATGGATTGGGTTAAAACCCCATTGAGGTTGATAGGTGTGAACTCACCCTGCAGTTAACCCCCGTAAATGTAACCCCTATTGAAGACAAAAGGTGTGTGTGAACCTGCCAGGAGCTTTCGGGCTGAGTGTTGTTTTGGGTAGGTGTGTATGGGAGTGAACATACAGATGATAAGATCACAGACAAGAACAAAAAGAGAGGCAGTCAGAAGAAAAGAGGCAAGAAAGCCAAGCAGGAGCCTGTGCAACCAAGGAAAAAGAGAAAGAGAGAGAGAGCTTTTGGGTCTCCTGTTGGCTAAAGAAGCTTGGGGAGGTGTGTGGGGGAGAGGGTGTAGAGCTAAGAAACTGCTGCTTTTCTTTTTCTATGCAATCAGTGTTGTTGTTGTTGTAGTGATAGTCCCAGGATATTAGAGACGGGGAAGGTAATATCTTTTATTGGACAAGTTTCTCTCTCCCACTGACAGAAGTTGGTCCAGTAAAAGACATTGCCTCACCCACCTTGTTTCTTCTGTTTTTGATGCCTTCTGTTTTCAGAGACACAGGACTTTGTCAGGTTTCAGAGTAGCAGCCGTGTTAGTCTGTATTCGCAAAAAGAAAAGGAGTACTTGTGGCACCTTAGAGACTAACAAATGTATTAGAGCATAAGCTTTCGTGAGCTACAGCTCACTTCATCGGATGCATTACAGGACTTTGTATATTCCTTGTAAATAATCAAGAGCGCATCAAAGAAAACACCCAGCTCCTGTCAATTTCTGCTCCCAGCTAGACCATCCACAGAACTCTGAACTTCTGACTAACTGCTTTGGTCGAAATGGGGCAACACTGGCATAACTACACCAGCCAACCCCAGCCAAAAGGAGATGCACCTTTTCTAGCAAAAAAAGTGCTTTGGCTAGTGCAGCTGATGCCAGTTCCCTGAGCAAAATAAGCTATGCTAGCAAAAGGACTTCCATGCTGGGATAATGGCATCTGTGCTAGGGGTTGGGCCAGCATAGAAATGGCGGGGCGGGGGAATCACACCCCAAACCAACTGTTATACTGGGCAAAATCTCTAGTGTAGGACTGGCCTGAGAGGAACATTTCAATGAATCTGTGAAGTCAGATGTGGATATAACTGTTATGCCTTTTTTCAGAGTAGCAGCCGTGTTAGTCTGTATCTGCAAAAGGAAAAGGAGGACTTGTGGCACCTTAGAGACTAACAAATTTATCTGAGCATAAGCTTTCCGAATACATCCGATGAAGTGAGCTGATATAAATCTCCCTACTGTATTTTCCACCGAATGCATCCGATAAAGTGAGCTGTAGCTCACGAAAGCTTATGCTCAAATAAATTTGTTAGTCTCTAAGGTGCCACAAGTCCTCCCTTTCTGTTACGCCTTTTGTTTTTTTTGTGCCATGTGTTTAAATCTCCAAGACTCTGCTAGATGCAGAAACAGGTGGTTATTTCTGGGTTCCGGTCAGTGCAGACTGGGACAGAGAGGAGAGACGCACACGCTGTGCTCTTGCCCACTGACACTTGGCATTGGTTCTTTCTTGGTTTGCTGTCAGTTATGATTTGGCTGAGAGGATGTGTTTATCATTTGTAGACAGAGAAAACGTACCAGGCCCAAAGCTACACTTAAACACTCCCCAGCCTCAGGGAAAGCCTGTGGAAATCAGTGTCCTGCATCCTGATGGACTGGAACAATAGCTCCAGCACAGTGCAAACGTCCCTCATTTCTTTTTAATGGGGTGTTAACTTCAAAGCGAATGCATCCGATTAAGTGAGCTGTAGCTCACGAAAGCTTATGCTCAAATAAATTTGTTAGTCTCTAAGGTGCCACAAGTCCTCCTTTTCTTTTTGCGAATACAGACTAACACGGCTGCTACTCTGAAACCTATTTAAATGCTAATGCTGCTGAAGCAAAACGCTCAGCTTGAAAGAAAGAAAAGGAGGACTTGTGGCACCTTAGAGACTAACAAATTTATTTGAGCATAAGCTTTTGTGAGCTACATTGAGTCATTGCAATGTAATGGTAAGGGCCAGCTGTGTCCCGTTTGACTGTGAGGAGCCATGTGAGCTATTCCCCCTTCAATCCCACCCTCACGCAGTCACACAGGCAGCGGCCGGTGAACGTGTCAAGCAAAACAAGGCATGTCTTCTTGGCTTGGCTTTTTATTTTTTAATAGCCGCTTCTAACCTTTTGTGTGGCTTGACAGGTGCGTGACCCTCCACTGAGGTGCAGTTACCCGCGAATATCTATTACAGCTGCAAGAGCGTGTACCCCTCCCCACCTCCCAAGAGCAAGGCCGGGGAGGGATGGGATCCAGCCCATCTCTGCCTCTGTTGCTAGGACATCTAGGCAACCTTTGAACAAGTGGCCCCAAATTAATGCTGCTTGGTTTAAACCAGTAGCTCTCAACCTTTCCAGACTACTTGCCCCTTTCACGAGTCTGATTTGTCTTGTGTACCCCCAAGTTTCAACTCACCTAAAACCTACTTGCTTACAAAATCAGACATAAAAATACAAAAGTGTCACAGCACACTCATACTGAACAATTGCTGACTTCCTCATTTTTACCATATTATAAAATGAAGCAATGGGAATATAAATAATGTCACTTAGATTTCAGTGGATAGAATATAGAGCAGTATAAATAAATCATTGTCTGTATGAAATTTTAGTTTGTATGACTTCACTTCACTACGGCTGCTACTTTGAAACCTGACTTCACTAAGGCTTTTTAGGTAGCCTGCTGTAAAAGTAGGTAAATATCTAGATGAGTTGATGTACCCCCAGGAAGACCTCTGGGTACCCCCAGGGGTACACATACCTCTGGCTGAGAACCACTGGTTTAAATGACCCACTTCATTAAACTGGGACAACTTAGTGTGTGGACATGCTTCTATTGGTTTCAAACTGGTTATACTTGTTCATTTCTCTGGCCTTGTCTACACTAGGAATTTGTCCCATTGTGACTGCACTATGTTAAAGCAGTGTATTCTTTCCCAGTGTGAATGCAGTGGTATCACTATGAAGGTGCTTTAGATTGGTATAGCTTATTGTGGTACAAGAAGGGGACTTTATCTTGGTTTAACTGTCTATGCCAGGGCATGGTATATTATTTACTATAATGGTAAATATCCGCTGCTCCCTGACATAGATAGTTACACCAGTACAAAAATGGTGTGTGCAATCTAAACCACTATAAAGCAGGATTAAATTCATTGAGCAGTGTCTACACACAAAGTGGCACCAGTGGCTCTAAATTGGTTCTGAATCCCGCCTTTAGTCTTTGGGTGTAGAGCAGGCCTTAGAAACCTCAAAATATGCTTCTGGGCACCAGTGAAAACACACTTAGTAATAAGGCCTTGCCCGCCGAGAACAACTTTCCTCTGAATGAGTCAAACAGTTTGCAGAGGGGCGGTAGTATTTTATGGATGGGGAAACTGAGGCACGGGATGTGCGCTGACTTGATCAAGGTCACACAAGAAGTTAGTGGCAGAACTGGGAATAGGACTCCGGAGTCTTGTTGCTCCTGCTCCTGCTCTAACCCCTATGTAATGCTGCCGCCCAACGAGTGCATTATTAAATGTGAGGCTTGTCTTCTGCTACACCCTGCTCCTGAGAAGCGCCCCCTCGTGCAGAGACGTGCACCCATCAGGCTAGGGCTACTTATTACAGTTTCAGGTTTCTGCCACTACGTTACCCATCCCCTTTTCACCTGCCACTGTTAAATACTACAGAACATGCTAGTGATTGCAAACAGCTAGGGACATGCAGCCAATCCCCAAGGGCTGTGACGAATGCATCTGAATCATTCACTTCCCCCATCAGAATTGTGCTGTACAGCGCCGGCAGGTACACGGCATCAGATGCACAACTACTGCTGCTGCGGTTAGCTGGTACGGCCGGGCCATAGTGGAATGTAAGCCCGTAAAATCACTGCCATGATTCACCACATCCCAGAAGTTGCCATCATGGGTGCCTGCAGCAAAGCTGGTTTCCTGTGCGTGGCCATTACATGGATTATTATCATTAGTTGTGCCCACTAGCACAGTGCCAGGTGCTTCCCAAATGGAACACAAGGCCCCGTTCCTGCCCCAGGCAGTACACAGCACAAAGACACACAGCAGCAGCGAGGGGACGGGGACAACGTGATCGCAACAGGGTGGCGGTGCTGCCTGACCACAGCTTGCTGATGTTCGAGTTGGGACCTAGGCCAGGGCCACTGCCAGCCGGTCATGGTGCCCGGGCAGCCCCGACATAGGCGCCGACTTCTGCTCCCACTGGTGGGCGCTCGACCTCTGCCCCCGGCCCCTGCCCCACCCCCATTCCATCTCCTTCCCCAAAGTCCCCACCCCAACTCCGTCCCTTCCCTGCCCCTATCCCAAATCCCCACGCCAGCCCCACCTCTTCCGTGTCTCCTCCCCTGAGCCCACCACGTTCCTGCTCTTCCCCTTCTCCCACTCCTGGAGTGGCCAAACAGCTGTTCGGCAGCGGCCAGGCGGGAAGGGAGGTGGAGGAGCGGGGACGTGGCGTGCTCAGGGCGGGAGGGGAGCTTGGCTGCCAGTGGGTGCAGAGCACCCATTCATTTTTCCCTGTGGGTGCTCCAGCCCCAGAGCACCCTGAGCACCACTACCTGAGCGCCACTGCTACGGTTTCAGGATCAGTATTAATCCAAGTGCTGCTTTTATTATTCATCTTCTGGTGGGGTGGAGAGGCCCTGCTCAGGGCGAGGGCTCTATGGGGCTAGGCACTGTACATGTATATGATGAAACACCGCTCTTGGCCCCATAAGAACTTACCACCGAAGGAAGTAGGAAGAGGTGGTTTTGTGCCACCAGGAAACCAATGTTATTATTATTCATTTGTGTGGTGGTAGCGCCGATGTGTGCCCCTGGCATGGAGCAGGCCCCCAGGGTGCCAGGCGTGGTACAAACCCAGAACAAGAAGAAGTGAGTCTCTGCCCCAATGAGCCTACAATCGAAATAAAGCCAGCACACTGCCAGCATTTGACTAGCGCCAGGGATCTCTGGGGGCACAAATGCACACAGCTACAGACTACAACCCCCCCCAGAAGGAGCTTTCACCAAAACCTGCCTCCCATGCAGTAGCTGTCCGGCCCAGATCCTCAGAAGGTATTTAGGCTTCAAAATGGACGTTAGGAGCCTAAATACCTTTGAGGCTCTGGGCCTTGCTCTCACTGACAAGCCTGTGCGAGGTCCACAGAGGGCAATTTTCCACAGAGCCTGGCTTGGTACAGCTCCTGCTGCCCACTCTGCTTTTGGCTCAGTTGGTGGAGCGGCTGCCCAGTGTGATCCCGGAATCTCTTTGGGGCACAGAGGGATTGCAGGGATCTCCTGGGGCTGGTATGTACATTTTGTTCACCAAAGAGAGGTTTCGAATAAAAACCAGTGTCGCACTGGCCTTCGATATAATCGCAAAATGCACGTCCGTGGATGGTGTCTGTACACTGAAAATTACATCCTTCAGGCCTGTGTCTAGGGACTGGGCACCAGCAAAGGTGAAAACCAGGTTTTCTGTCCGGACAAGAAATGTTTCTCCAGCTGAGTTAAGTATTATATAGTTCACAGTGTGTCTCCTCTCACCAGTCTGAACTGAATGCTAATGAAGGCTTGTGAAAACTTCAAAAAGAGAAAAGTAACAGGAAAAGCAAGCAGGGCAGGGGGAGGGAGCCTATCTTGAGGTGCACATCAAAGGTGTGCTCAAGTACATTTGAGGGTGAAAGCAGACACCCTGGCATTCTTCACCGACAAAGTAAAGAATCAGTGAGTTTGTGTCATGAAAAAGAGTCTCAACCAGGCATGGCTGAAGATGCTGGAGAGAACTTGGGGTGAGCTAAGCTTTAGACAGGGTAAATTATCATTGACATTTAGTCTCCAGGAAGCATGTTATGATTTTGTTTTATATATAACCATTGGCTTCCAATAGGTCTTGCTCCCTATCACTTGAATCTCAGTTCTTTGATAATAAGCATGCTTGTGTTCACTATCAATAGATCTCCGTGCTGTGGTGCAAAGCAAAGTGATGAGCCGGAGTTGACTCTGACAAGCTGGTGTGTCCAATTCCTTCGGGACCAGCAGGCCTGGGAACTCTGAATTATGTTGAGTGGCTAAGGGGCTGGATGCTGCAGGGCACGCTTTGGGGACTCGGGGGTTGGCGTGTGCCTGTCGTTCCCTGGACAGAGGGAGCCAGGTCTGCGGAGGCCAGGATGGCAGGACTTGTGCTGCCAGAGGCTGGTGGAATCAGGGAGCTGATCTACAGCAGGCACAGACAAGACCATGTCATGCCACAGCCAGGTGCCTCATAACCCGGGTCCCCTGAGCATCACCTTGGGGAGGGGGGGCTGCAGTAAGAAACACCACATGCTAATTGCCTGTCTGCTCCTGTGTGTGGCCACTAGCTGCAGCCACAAGAGGGCGGTGTGCTCACCACCCCCTTTCCTGTTAGCACTGGTACTCGCCCACCCAGTGAAGGCTAATCTACAAGGGGCAGAGACTTTCTCCACATTCACAGGGCCAGGTCGGGATGTGGATGGGTGTTTGGCACTGGCTGCCTGCAGATTTGGAGCCAGCACTGCCGCCGGGCCTGCTGGCTGGGTGGGCTTTGCAGCCAGAATGTCTCACAGCCTTTTTTTTTTTTTCCCCAATGAAAGCTCCCATGCCAGATAACTTGATGAATTTCTTGAAGCCCCAGCTCCTGGACTCTGGTGAGTATGCAAGGATGTCATCTTGCACTGGGGGAAAAAAACACAAAGCTTCCAGCCCTCTGGGGGTAGAGACCACTTGAGAAGGGGACCCCGAAAGACTAAGGCAAAGACAATGACCCCCCAATTATTATTTTTTTTTAAATCTTCTCCTTCTGAAGCTAATCTCATTTGGGGGACGGGGGACGGCTAGGGATTTGGAATGCGCAGGGTTGGCGATTCTGTGTGCTGGTGGATGCTGCGTTGGGCCAGTCCAACCCCTCCGGCGGCAGGGCTCTGAAAGCGGTTTATTACAGCCGTCAGGTGTGAGCAACTGAGTGGGGTTGGGGACTCTTCAGGATGGGGAGGGAAAGGGATTCATAGCAGGGAAGCTGGACCCAAACTGTGCCTTTGTAACATGCTGAAATTTTCCTTCCTGGGATAGTTTCAAAGACCAGGGCAGGGGGATTCTTTTTTTCTCCTTTAAATGGAACAGGTTTTTGGTAACCACCTGGGCCTGATTCCTCCAGTTGCACCCAGGATCCAGCTGGCCCTCGTGAGGAGATGTCAGTGTCTGAGGCAGAGGCACAGACATGTTCAACCAGTTGCCCCATAAACCTGTCTGGTGAATCATCCACTTCCGGTGTAATCACCTACGCTCTCGCTCCTGTTGGATTATTCTCTTTGTGAACAGCCAGCAGCTCCGCCAGCCTGGTACCCTGATTCATGGCACTTCTCAGTGCAGCCCGGCATGGTCCCGGCCTTGGGAATGGAGAGAGGTTTGCACTTAGCAGCCAGGGATGGAAACAGGCCAGGCCATGCTCTATGGTGATCCCTGCAGCCCATTAGCAGGTGGTCCATGCAGATCCCAGGTGGAATTCTGTCTAGTCCTCCTTGGTCAGGAGGAGGGTGAAGCTGGATGTGGGGGTGGGGGTAGTCAGGACTCTGGCAAAGATGGCAGCAAAGACTTGTTACTATCCCATAGCATTATTATTTCGATAATGCCACCTGTGTGCATGGGCTGCACAGCCGGGGACTCAGCAGGGCTTCTGCCCTGAGGCGCTTACAGGTAAATACACTGGGCAGCCCAGCATACAAAGGCCCCATTAGGCGGCAGGGAGGGGAGGAACATACACGACTCAGCATCTTCTGTCTCTGTGTTGGTTGTTTTGCACCTGGCACTTCAGGTTGCAGTCACCTGAGCCATCCTGATCGGTTCCCTTCTGGTGCGTGGTGATCTGCCCTGGCCCGGTGTGGGAGCAGCAGCCAGGACGAATGGCCACGGTTCCCAGCAACACAAGCAATGGGCCAGAATTTGTCCCCTGCCAGCACTCTGTGTCCCATGGGGAGACCTTGCCACATGCCCTCCTTGGGGTTTTTTTGGCCCGGGGAAGGCATCAAGTGACAGCCAGGCCTGCTAAGGAGCCCTGCCAGCAGAGGCTGCCCGTGGGGTATCCTGATACAGTGCATCTCCCAGCTAGCCTACGCAGGCTCCCGCCCATCCAGTGCCGTCCACTTTGAGGGCTGTGCTGACAAGCTGGGTGTTCCCCTGTGGAGGGCAGGTGGCAGCCCCTCTGCCCCTCTCTTCTCCCTTGTGTGGCGCTTTACCTCTGCGCACCATGGGGCTGTCAGTTTGAGGAACTGGCTGTATCTCAAATCAGAAAAACGGGTTCCCGGCAGGCTCAGCAGCGTGATCGGCGAGGGTGAGCGAGCGTGTTTCTAGGACTGGGAGCCAGCTCCCGCTATGGGTATTGTCTCTCTCGGGGCAGGGAGGGTCTGCAGAATGTGCTAAGGTTTGCAAAGATCAAGCCGCAGAGGAGCAGCTTCACCAGGGATCTGCAGCCGGAGGACGCAAATCCCTGATAGAGGCATCTTAAGATGAGACCTTGTTAAGGGAACAAATTGTGCCCAGGGCTGAAGGGACAGGGTGGCAAGAATAAAAAATCTTCCTTCCTCAGCCACAAAGCGTTTCATTCTATCATGCCTTCAATTATGGGTGCGATATTGGGGGTTGGGCGGTCACGGTCCTTTTCAAGCTGTCGAGTGTGACAGCTGCCTTCCATGCAGGCTCAATGATGGAACAATTAAATGCCCTTTCATTTAGTGATAGCTGAAACAATGAAAAATCACTGCCCAAGGACTAGACCATGTGGGGCAGTGGCTGGGCCATGTGGTCGAAGGGATTTCCTGGGGGTCCGATGACACATGCAGGGACAGAGGATTGATTGGATTGCAGCTCTGTGCATGTGCATGACTGAATGAAAGTGGGAGAGAGAGAGAAGCAGCACAAATGCCACGGAGGCACACAGAGAAGGCAGCAAGGAAGCCCCATGACAGCCCCATAAGTATTTGTAGCATGACCCTGAGAAAAAGCTTAAAGGAAGAGCTTGTGGGTAGAGTGCTGGCTGGGAAGAGGCTTGCAGCTGTGAGTAAATAACTGCCTCCTGCTCTTTGATTCCTGCTGTGTTCAGGGAAACAGGGCTTTATGTACATGCTTTGTAAATTAACAGGGTTGCAGCAGAGAAATCCCCAACTCCCTCGCTATTCTCTCCTCCTAATGGAAACAACGTGCAAGATCCCGAATTCTGGCTCTCGTTAAAAGGGCTAACACTGGGCGTAAGTCCCAGACTGAGATTTGGACACCAAGTTTTGGTTAGTTTGAATGGGAATTGGACAGCCAACTGCCCAAGGAAACTGTGAAAATCTCCTCTCAGATCTTTCCTTCAAGCCATCACCGACCTTCCTGGTATCTGTTTTCTAGCTGGAACAAAACCCAACCCCAAGGTCTGAATCACTGCAGAACTTTGAGGAAGTTGGGATCTGAAGCAAAATCCGAATCCAGATTTTTCAGCTAGCTCCTGTCATCTCTACAATGGAATTAATCAAAACCCTGGAGCCGAACTCCTGGGATGTTTGAATTTGTGGCTGATGTGAATTAGAAGAGTATGGCGAGCTGGCCTCTAGCCAGAGTAGAGTGGGGAGCAATCATGAGACAATAGACCGTCTTGTCCTTCTGGTCTATGTGCTTGTGATATGTTGTTTCATATCTCTGGCATCCTCATGTGAACAATAATCACTAATTAGGTGGTGTGGTCAAGTGGGTAGGGCCCTGGGTTGAGAATCAGGAGAGCTGGATTCTATTCCTGGCCCTGCCACTGGCCTGCTGGATGACGTTGGGTGAATCACTTTGACTCTCTGTGCTTCAGTTCCCCTCCCAACCTTTATTTGTCTTGTCAATTAGCCTGCAGGCACTTTGGGTTTCTCACTTTGGGGCTGTACACTTCCCAGCACTGTAGGAGCCTGAGCTGGGTTTGAAGGCTACTGCGATACAAATCATAATCTTTTAAATGACTTTTGGTGGCACCTCCTCCAAGGGAAACTAACGAGAGATCACAAAGAAAGCAAAGACCAATGAGTGTACCAGAGGGGGATGCTCCTACCCACACCCAGCAAATCACCCCCAAACTACGCAGTACAATCCTGCATCCTGCTTTAACACCTGCCCAAACCAGAGTCAGCCATAACCCCATAGCCCTCTGCGGGGGAGCTACAGGTGCTCAGCACCTCTGAATGTTAGGCTGTTGGGGTCTGGCTGAGTTCCCCCAAAACTGAGGGACCTAAAACCACTAGCCAGGTTGGAAAATGCTGCCTTTATTCTCGCCTTACAATTTCCCTTTCTTCCTAGCGTTCAACTGACTCTCTCTTCCTCACCTACTGTGGGCCACAATCATTTCTGGGCTAACTCAAACCACTGCTTTTACCTCAGGGGTGAATGTGATTCACTTGTGATCATATTTAGCAGCTATAAGGGAGTTTATGTTTCAAAGTGCTATGCAGTCATTTGCTAATTAAAATTAATGATCCACGTTGTGACACTGGCCCTAGTGGAGCGACACCAGGGACGGGAATTGGAATTGTGTAGTGCTCCGGATGCCTGAGACAGCTCCAGATGCAAGTGTTTCTTTTTATCCATTTCATAAGAACTGTCCTACTAGGACAGACCAACAATCCATCTAGCCCACTGTCCTGTCTCCGACATAGGCCAGTACCAGAGCTTCAGGGGGAGTGTATAAAACAGGGTACTTTGGGGAGATCTACCCTGTCTTCCCCTCTTGGCTTCTGGTAGTCAGACATTTAGGGCATGGGGTTATATCCCTGACCATCTCTTGGCTAATAGCCATTGATGGATCTATCCTCCATGAATTTATCCAGTTTTTTTTTGGAAACCAGTTATACTTTCGTTCATCACAACATCCCATAGCAATGAGTTCCACAGGTTAATGTGTTTTGTGTGATGAAATACTTCCTCTTGTTTGTAATAAACCTGCTGCCTATTAATTTAACCAGGTGACCCCTGGTTTTTGTAGTTTGGGAAAGGGTAAATAACACTTCTCTGTTCACTTTGTCCACAGCACACATGATTTTATAGACTGCAATCAGAACCCCCTTATTTCCAGTTCAAAATAACCCAGTTCCCTAAATATGGGGCGCAATCCTGCAAAGTGTTAACACCCCCAGCCCCACTGCGGCCAGTGAAAGCAGGCAGCATCTTGCAGGACCCATCCAGAAGCCTGCAGTTTGACACATTTAGGGCCTGATCCAAAGGGTCAATGAGTTAGTTTCAAAGGGCTTTGGATCAGGGCTTTATTCCATGCTTTCCCCCTCAGCTTCCCACACACTTCCTGGAGAAATAGGTCTGTCAAGCTGTGCCAATTTCAGAGAGGTTTGGAACATCAAATTAAAGCAAACCCACACAAGTGAGCTTCCACATCTCCCTTTGTAACACACAGAGCAAAACCCTATGCAGCACGAGGTGGGTGTTGTAAAAGCTGCCTTGGAATGAATCCGGAACACCATACCAGTCTCTACCCATGCTGTGTCAGCCAGCACTGATGTAATAGCCCCAATGCTGCAAGCAACACCACCCACCCACAGCACCATGAAGTGACTTGCTTCAGCGTGCCTTCAGGTGTATGAACTGTGCTCTGCTGGCCGGTACAAATAGCACTGCTCTTCTTTGGCTCAGCTCTGCACTGGTTTGTCAGCAGCGGTAGCGCCAACCCCAAATGGTCAACAATTGTGAGTCAGGCTCACCCAAAATCCTGAGATTGCCTTTGAAGTCATGAGATTAGGTAGAAGTACTAGATTTGGTGTTCTTTTTATTTGCCTGCTGCTTTTTGAGCCTTTCGGGTGCCCTGGGGGTCACATTCTGATGCTTTCTCCACAGCCGTGAGGGCTAGAAACTTCCTTTTTCTTTCAGAGTGAAGGCTGAAATCACCACATTTCCACTTGCGTCCAGGAGCTGGGGCTTTAGGGAAAACAATAATTACCACGAGACTCATGACAAAAGCCTTGAGAGTTGGCAACACAGCTTCTGCAGCATCAGAATGCCCTGCGAGGGGCTTCTTTATCAGCATGTCTCTGATGAAGGCTTCCAGCGTGCATGAGATACTTTAAAAGCTGCCATCATGGCCGCCATTTCTCATCTGTACAGGGAGACACCTAGAGAGGTTGGGAAAAACAAAGGTTGTTTTGAAGCACTCTTCATATGCTTGAAACACAGCAAGAAACTCCAGAAGTCCAGTGCTATGTGCATTGGTCTGTACATATGCACCGGAACCCTATGGCCTTGAGTCAGCAAACACTTACTTAAGGTGCAGAAGTTTAAGCATGGGCTTAAAATGCTTTGCTGAGCTTGAGCTTCTATGAAGATTAAGCTACAATCCTTCCTTAGTGCTCCCTTCTTCCTCAGCGTTTATAAGCTTAGTCAAATTGCTGCCACCACCCATGACACAAAAACCACAAACTGCTCCGGGATAGAACCAGTGTTGGCACCTCCTGTGAGACTCAATATAACTGGGGTTTTTCTTAAAGCCCCAGTTTCTGGAGGTGACTGTACGGGAAGCTCAGTTTTCTAGCCCTTGGGTAGGGTCACCAACAGTCCCTTATTACAAGGCACATCCCTTATTTTTGCATTTCTGTACAAGACTGGGAGTTACTGAGTGCTGCAAAAAGCAGCAAGAAATACCCTGCCGAATGTAGGCGAGTGCTGCTTAGTATAATAATACTACTCATGGTGATAACTTAGCCACCATATGAGTGCAACACTGTTATTTCAGAGCATAGACCAGAGGTTCTCAACAGGGGTTCGGGGGGCAGGGGGCTGAGAGCAGGTTTCAGGGGGTCCTCCAAAATAAACCAGAAAGCAAGGCCGACATTAGACTCACTGGGGTCCAGGGCAGAAAGCCAAAGCCTGAGCCCCGCCATGTGGGGCTGAAGCTGAAGCCTGAGCAACTTAGTTTCGTGGGGCCCCCTGTGGTGTGATGCCCCAAGCAGTTGCCCTGCTTGCAACCCCCTAACTCCAGCTCTGGCTTTTAATCTACTGGATAGGCAGAAAAACAGTTGCAGCATGTTGGGGAGGGGCTCAGAAAAAAAAGGTTGAGAAAACCAGGCATAGACCATTGCAGTCTTCTGCTTAGCATTCTCAGTGTAAGTGACAGAAGAGAGAGCAGTGTGCAGGAGCTAGGGAGGGGCTGAGGACAAGAGACCTGAGCCTGATGGCGTTGGGGGGCTGGAGGGGCTGATGTGTTCAAAGCAAGGCCTGTTTCTGTCATGTGCCAACAGTCCAGCATGTGAGTCACTATACTGAGCTCAGTGAGATAAGGAAAGCTACATGAGCAGGATTAGACCAAAGTAAGAGTGGCGGGTCAGACCAAAGGTCCATCTAGCCCAGCATCCTGTCTTCTGACAGTGGCCAGCCAGTGCCAGATGCTTCAGAGGGAATGACCAGAACTGGGCAATTATCAAATGATCCATCCCCTGTTGCTGTGGGCCAGTCCCAGCTTTTGGCACTCAGAGGTTTAGGAGCAATCAGCGCATGGGTCCCTGACCATCTTGGCTAATAGCCACTGATGGACCTATATTCCATGAACGCATCTAATTCTTTTTTGAACCCAGTTACACTTTTGGCCTTCACAACATCCCCCGGCAACGAGTTCCACAGGTTGACAGTGCGTTGCGGGAAGACGGGCTTCCTTACGTTTCTTTTAAACCTGCTACTTCTTTTCTTCCTTACTTTTCTTTTAAACCTATTAATTTCATTGGGAGACCCCTGCTTGTTGTGTTAGGTGAAGGGGTAAATAACACTTCCCGCCTCCTTTTCTCCACCCCTCATGATTTTACCCCCGCTCCGGTCGTCTCTTTTCTCAGATGAAGAGTCCCCGTCTTTTGCATCTCCCCTCCTATGGCAGCTGTACCTAGGGCAGCTGTGAAAGGATCTGGCCCAAGTGCTTTTATTTCCCCCCCCCGCACTCTTTGGGCAGCGAGTGTGTGTGTGTGTGTGTGTGTGTGGCGGGGATCGGAATCCACCTTCTTTACTGTCCAGCTGCCAAAGCTCTTCTCTGGGCACTGGCTAAGACAGGGCTGAGAACTACTGAGGACTTAGATGGCAGGAGTGCCCAGCCGCCCCACTCAGGATCGGCCCCCCTTGGGTGGGACTCCACAGACTTGGCAGAACTGGGGCGGGGAGGGGAGGAACTACATCTCCCAGGCACCCCCGCGCCCCGGCGCATGCTCCCCGCGGAGGCCGGACTCGCGAGCCGCGGAGTCCCCCATTGTCTGGTTCGCGTTCCCCCGGGGTCGCTGATTGGCTCGGCCGGGCGTCGCTCACCCCCGCCTGCTCCCGAACGGCCCCCTTCCCCGCAGCATCCAGGCTGCGGGCTGGCGGCGCGGGGCCGGCCGGGTGCATGGGGCAGGCGAGCCCGCTGCCTGCCTGGCGTTGCGGGGGGGCCCGGCACCATGATGAAGTTTCGGTTCCGGAGGCAGGGGCAGGACCCCCAGCGGGAGAAGCTCAAGCTGGATCTCTTCGCCTTCAACAAGGTGGGGGCGGCGCCCCCCCCCCTTCCCAGCCCTTCCCGGGGTGCCCTGAGCTGCCGTGCGGAGCCTCAGCCAGCTCCATCCCCGCCTTGTGGGTGGGGGGGGGCGTTGGGCCGAGGCTCGGGGGGCGGGCTGGCTGCGATCCCAGCGCATTGCAAAGCCGGGGCCGGGGGCTGCTCGCCCTGCGCTCCCGCGCCCTCTCCCCGGCTCGGGCTGGGGCTGGGTCCGGCTGAGCCGGGCTCCGCTCTGGGCTGCCTTCGCTCCCCTCTCTCGGGGCGTCTGTCATCGCTTCTCTCCCTCCACTTTGCCTGCAGGCCCCGGGGGGGGGGGCTGGACTTTGTTGCAAGAGTAAAAAGAAAAGGAGGACTTGTGGCACCTTAGAGACTAACAAATTTATTAGAGCATAAGCTTTCGTGAGCTACAGCTCACTTCATCGGATGCATTTGGTGGAAAAAACAGAGGGGAGATTGATATACACACAGAGAACATGAAACCCCACTGTTCCTCAGATATTCTTAAAAAGAAAGGGAGGACTGGTGGTACCTTAGAGACTAACAAATTTATTAGAGCATAAGCTTTCGTGAGCTACAGCCTGCATGCATCCGATGAAGTGAGCTGTAGCTCACGAAAGTTTATGCTCCAATAAATTTGTTAGTCTCTAAGGTGCCACAAGTCCTCCTTTTCTTTTTGCGAATACAGACTAACACGGCTGCTACTCTGAAACCTGTTGCAAGAGTGTTTGTTTGTTTGTTTGTTTTTCTCCTCGGGCTGAGCTTGGCGGCTTGAGACTGCCCAGGGGACGCAACTTGCCCTCGTTTTCCTGCGTGCACCATTGAATTTCGGGTGCAGGGAAATACCACGGTGGTGACAAAAGCTGAGCTCCCCCCGCGTGTCCACCTCTTCCGCGGGCCGTCCATCCATCCCCCCTTGCACGCGTCAGTCTCTGCATGAGTCTTGCACGCTCAAGCGAAACAATGGGGCGCGGGGGGGGGGGACGCCCGAGGAAAACTCGGACTCCCGCAGGAGGCAACTCGCAGATTTGCAGGGCGAGTTTGGTCCGCCGAACGGGCCAGCCTGGTGCGGGGAGGGCTCGGGCTTGAAACAGTTAGTTTTCAGTTACTCCTGTCCTGAGACGTGGACTGGAAACAGGCTCGGGGGGGGGGACGTTTTGTATGGGAGGAGATGGAGCTGACGTGGAAATCGGCACCTGAGTTTTATGCTGGGGCAGAGGCTGCTAAGTGGCATGGCTTTTGGTGGTGAAGCTCTGCGGCCAGTTCTGATGCATCTTGGCAAAGGGAGCTTTAAAAATGCCGAATTCCCTTCTGAGCTGTGTGCTCCTTTCCCCTTTGAAGAGGGAGAGCTGTGTCCCTTTGATTGATTGCCCGTTTCATCCTGGACTTCTGTCTCTTTATTGTGCAGGCTTAATAAGCCCGCTGGGATCATTAAATTAACCTGGTAAGTGACTGGGGGTGGGGAGTGATACAGAAGAAGACCAGGGATCCCAGGAGCGGGTGGCGCTCGGTGTACTCTCTGCCTGAAAATTACTGACATTTTGTTCCTTCCTTTACGGCCAAACAGGACTCCGTGGCCCTTGGCCTCCTGGCCACAAACACATTTTATGAGGCAGCCAGAAGCCGCCTCTGTAGAAATACTGTAAATGTGGCTGCACTTCTGCTTTTGCATCTCTCACTGGGTCGTTTTAGGGGCTCCTCAAGCTCCCCGATCTGCAAGTGGAGTGTGATCCCTACCCTGGTGCTGCACACACCTGCACTTCCGATCGGCACCCCCTCGGCACAGCTGTGTGTTCTGGGTTTTTTTTTAATGGAGATAAATAAAATCTCCCCACTCGTTTGGCAGTCCATCCTGAACAAGAGCATCAAAGGTTGATGCTTTTTCCGTCCTGTCACTTGCACACTAAAGGAAGGGAGGTCAGTTACACCTTATCGCTTACTTAGCTTGGAAGCGAATGCGGCATGATCTTGCCGAAGGAGCCCTACTTGCTTTGTGCAAACATCTGTGCTCCTGGCTTGACGGGCTGTGGGATAGTTGAAGGAAGAATGCCCTGCTGCTAGGCTGCCTTGGAGTTGTAGGTCACACCTGGCAGCTCTGACCCGATGACTTTGCCTGACCTTCGCTTCCCAGCCTTGCTCTGTTCCCTAGTGCTTGTCCTTCGGTGTCTCGTGGATTGCAGTCATACTGAAGTAGAGAGTGGGGCCCCAGTGTGCAATCCTGGCGCCAGAGAGCTTGCAGGGTGAGTGGAAAGGGGGTGACTTGCCCACTGGCATGCAGCAGGTCAGTGGCTGAGTTGGGGGATAGAACCCAGGACCCGAATCCCGGTCGGGAGCTCTGTCCACCTCCCATGGGCCTCGGAGCCCTTGCATGTTGTCTGTATGTTTCACAGGACTCCCAGTTGCCCCATAATGGAGGTAGATCTGGACCTCAGTGGTGGTGATTTTTCCTTGAAAAGCTCATAGTGGGGCTGAAATGGGGATAAAACACTCCTGTCTTGGGGCTCATCCTGTAGGGTTGTGGGGGTTTTGACCACCTTCTCTTGTGGTGTTAATCTGTTCCCAAAGTAAAGCCATAACTTGCCTAACGAAATAGGGGATGTGAGAAAGCAAGCTCTGGGGACCCACAGACTGTGAGGCTTGGATGCCTAAATGGCCAGGCCAGGCCACCCACTCTGTTCTTGGTGGTCCAACGCTTCCCATGTCAGGCTGTGTGGTTGTACTACTGGCTTAGCACACTAGTGCTCTATGTGAATTTAGGCAACTTTGGAGAGGTGGCTCAAGAACAGCCTGCTCGAGGAGCCCGAAATTTCTAAAGCCAGCCATGGGTCTAACTGGGAGACCGGGATTCAAAGGGGTGTAGTGATGCAGATGTCTCCCAAACCAGCTAGCTGTGTGTTTCGGGCTTGGGAATGTTACTAGCACTTGAGCCCTGTAGCCAATTTGCTGGCTGTTCCGCTCTTTGCTAAAGCTCCCTCCTTAATATGTGGGTCTCCCCAGTGGGGCTGGGGACAAAGCCCTGAAGGATTCGGGTCTTGTGCTACCTTTGATCTGCAGTGGATTTCCCATTGATGTCAAATAGGAAAAATGAGCTGCGTGTGGATGCTTTTAAGTCTGCATTTGAAATGTACAGTGACTGTGATCGCATAATCTTCTCCTCTAGTTGTGTTAGGGAATTAGGCAGCCTTCCACTAATCTCCTGAGCAGAAAGAACGGACCATCCTCTCCCAGCAGCTAACTAAATTTGGTAGGATTGGCACGCAGTTCTTGGTTCTGGGACATAACCTGGATATCTCTGGCAACTGGTGGGGGTGCCAGGCTCAGAACCTCCCGATCTCTTCTGCAGCCTTCCAGGAGCAGTTTCCTTTGCTACCTTCACCTCAGTAGGCAGCTGTGCTTTACGATGACTGGTCTGCCCCCAGAGGAGCAAAATACTGGACCCATTGACTTGCAATTGGGTTTCCATCTGCCTTGAATGAAGGATCTGGAGGGAGTCGCGGTAAAAAGCAGCTCAGGAAAGAGGCGAAGCTCCACTCTGTGTGATGCTTCGGAATGTGGGGATGTCTCTAAATGGCCAGGAGCATGGCCAGCTTGGTTGATCTGGGGTGGGCATGGCCAGCATTATAACTGGCAGGCCCATTGTGCTCTGTGTTCAATACGGGGAGCGCGAGCATGAAGCTGAGCATGGTCTGAACTGATAGAAACTCCTGATGTCGTGCTTCATGCTGACAGTTGTAAGCAAATATTGGTTTTGTCCATTCCTGTTAGTATAGGAAGGCTTAATGGGCTGTTTGCCTGGAGCTAGCTATAGAATTTCGATGCCAGCAGGCAGCTAACGGAGATGGTACAGATTCAGATTTCATAAATAGATGCACAATGGCCATCTCTCATGCACTGGTGGTGCTAGCTCTTGTATTTGCAAGGGATTGGGTTAGATCTGCCAGGGTCTCTGCTAGATCACTGTGGTCAGGGATGGAATACTTACAGTTGCTTTAGACGCTGCACTGTCCATGTCAGAAATGGGTCAGCCTAGCCTCTCTGCCTCTGCAGACCTGGGGACAGTTTTGGCTACAGCTGTAAACCAGTCTGGCCTGGATACCTGTCCCCATCGCACAGCAACCTCCCTAAAGGGTAGCTTCCGCTACAGAAGCCAGGAAATGCTGTAGGTCAGGGGCAGAACTGTGGGTCAAATGTAGGGCAGAGCAGTGTACAAGAAGCTGTGTGGCCAGTGCAGTTGGTCTCTTGGCTTGCTAACTGCCTTCACGTCCAGAGCCTGATCCCATGAGGTAGGATGATCTCTCCATCCCCACTGAAGAGCAGGCAAGGGCTCTTTACCTTGCAGGACTGGGATCTGAATTATTCCCACGATGGTCTGTGATGTCCTGAACTTTGACCAGTCCTTGAGGATACAAATGTCTGCATCGCCTGTGCATGGAGCCTCACTAGTCCCTTCCCCAAGCAGGTTAAGCTACAAACCCTAGGGGGTCACTTCATGGTTAGGGTTTTGAACTGGATGTCACTGGATTAAGGGCTGCGAAATCCTAGCTGAGAGTTACAACCTCCAGATCTGCCCCTCACTGAAGCTGCCTCTTTCCTGAGGCTCCTTGCGAGTGCTGGGCTTAAAAAGGGAAGAAGGGCTGTCGGCGGTGGCAATGGTTTCTCTCAGGACTGGACCAGAGCATTAGAGAGAGAGGCATGGACTCATCAATGCTTGCAGACATCTGCAAAGGAATCCAGATGGCTCTGAGGCCGAGCTCGGGCACCCATCCTAAACCGCTTGGACAATCAGTGAGTTTATATCATCCCCTCCCGCAGCCCTGACATCAATTTGTGTTTACAGAACCTTTGTATTCATGGTAAGGCTGCAGATGGGAATAATTCCAACTCTGCCCATGGAACAGCTGCACCAGTGCTGACCCCTAAGTGCAGGCAAGGACGTGAACGGGGCTGCACTGGAAGAGCTACGTGAGGGTTGCTCTCACTTGTAATTGAGGCAAATGCCAATTGGCTCAGTTGGAGCAAACCCAGGTGCTGTGCTTCGGGGCTGCATTGGTGTTGCTGACCTCGGGTGCCTGGATTAGGGTTATTGCTAAATGCAAACTAGGCATGAGCGCACTTGCTTTTCTTGTTCTTCTTGCAGCTTTAAAGGGTTGGAAATAGAGTTTGGTGAAACTTTTCAGTCAAATAGCTTATTTGCTCCCAAACGCTCCAGGCAACCGAAATTATTTGTGAATTTGGTGAATAGTTTTGGCTGAATTAAAAAAAGAAAATCACAACAGTTCATTTTGATGCTTTGCAAGCCAAGCTTTCAACTTTTCACTCTGAAGCACTGGTATTTAGAAATGGAGGTAGATTGGTTTAATTTTTTTTTTAAGGGTAGACATGGTTGTTTTTTTGGGTCAAACAAAACATTTAGCTCAACCCCAAACAATGTTAGTTTTGATGAAAAACCCAAACGTTCCAGGTTGGGTTTGACCTAAAGGAAAACTTTATTCGGTTCTGCCACCCAACTGAAAAATCAGCTTGCTCGTGTCTAGTTAGGAGGCCAAATGCGGCTTTCTCTGTGGAAACTGCAGGGCACAGAGACATTTGTTGAGTTGGAGTAAGGGCTACAAATATACAGTGGTGTAGCTGTGCTGCTGTAGTGCTTCTGGTGAAGATGCTCTAAGCTAGTGGGTCTTAAAATTTTGTACTGGTGACCCCTTTCACACAGCAAGCCTCTGACTGCAACCCCCCTTCCACCCCCATATAAATTAAAAACACTTGTTTATATATTTAACACCATTATAAATACTGGAGGCAAAGCGGGGTTTGGGGTGGAGACTGACGGCTCACGACCCCGTCATGAAATAACCTCGCGATCCCCTGAGGGGTCCCAACCCCCAGTTTGAGAACCCCTGCTCTAAGCCCACAGGAGAAAGCTCTCCCATCGGCTTAATGCCACCTCTGCAGGAGGCGGTAGCTATGTTGATGGGAGGCTGAATGCAGCCTGCTCTGCGAAACTGCAGGGCAAAGAGACGTTCCATCAGTTTTGAGTAACTTGTCTTCCTCTATCAAGTAAGAGATGAGTACAAATGGATAGTCTAGTTGGGAGCACGTGTGGCTAATAACATGTTATGGTCCCGTCACACGTTGGACACCAGCTGGCCCTGTCCACAGTGGATGGAATACCACCTAGCTATGACATAACGCTGATCAGTAGATCTCGACGTGCTTGACGGAGGAAGGTAAGTCTCATCCGCATTTCCAGGGGCCTGATCACCTTCTGGGATGGCTGGTGGAAGCGGATGGCTAAATCCTTCCCAACCCTGGCGGGGGGGGGGGGGGGGGCACTGATTTGGTCCCATTCCATGTGCATGCTGAAGTGCTGACTCAACCCATGCTCTGTACAGACAGTTGTAGTGCAGCCGGTCCTGTGTTGTGTGGCCATGTGCCTTGCTCATGCTATAGGCAGGCCTCTGTAATCGCTGACACAGGACCTGATCCTGCAGATGATTCCGGTCGTAGCACTTACTGCCTGGCTCATCTCAGGAGGAGCGTTTGCAGAATTGGGTGTGTGATTTTTTTTTACCTTTGTGTTAAACCAGATACGTTCAAGGCTGTTACAAACTGCGGGGGGTGGGGGAGCATGGTGCAGTTCTTGCTTTAAGTCCCTAGGCAGTTACTCCTGTTCTTGGGCAGGAGTTTTGTCCCGTGCTGGGGAGGCATGGTGAAAGCAAGGTTGCCCTGCAGGGCTTTCTGTGGATGCAGGACTTGTATGTGGCCGGGGTCTCTGTGCTGCAGCGGGAACTTGGTGAGGAGCAGCTCTGAACTGCGTTCTGATCCGCTGAGTGCTTCGGGATAGGATCGTCCACCTGACTTCTATTAAGACTTCCCCCCTCCTCCCCCCCCTTCTCAGCTTGCCTGAAATCTGATTTGTATCTGCTGTAACTAGGCCCAGAGCTTGCGTTCAAGAAGGCAGCCTCTGCGTGCCAGATACAGCTCCTGGGGATGTCGTCTGGCGTGACAGGGAGGGAGGGAAGGTGCTGTAATAAGGGCTTGGGTCATAGAGAATAGCTCGTTAAGCTGTCGCTCCAACGAGGAATTTGAAAGCTCTCTGTGGATTTCGTGGCAGAAGGAAGATGTTGGGGAGGGGGGTGGTAATAGTGGAGGCTTGTAGCAGGATTAATTCACTAACCTTTCACCGTGGAGACCTGTCAGTTAACAAGTAAAATACACTGCCTCTGAATCTGATCCCTAGAGGTCACTGACTCTCTCACTCACTGCATAACTCAGGCAGCCCGTGTACGAGACCGGGCACTAGAGTGGCAGGTACCTCCGATAGCCGTTCCACTGGCGCCCATGGCTCCTTGCTGGCACTCACATGCACCATATCTATGGCTCTCCGCTTCCTCTTGCTGTCTTTGAGAAGTGCAGAGTTGTCTGACTACAGACCTGTTCCAACACCAGTTGGGAGGTGGGCCCCTGATCCGTGGGGAGAAGAGCATCTCACAGGCAGTGACGGATCCCGGTTCCAGCTGTAGGACCAGTGCTCTTCCCAAAGAAGCAGTGATTCTGCACGGCCCAGTGGCTAAATTCTTTTAGCCTCGTCAAAACACAAGACCTGCTCAGTCCCCTCTGGGTGCTTGACAGCGCCTGGAAATCCGTAACTCACCAGAGCTTGGGCTCAGTAAAACTGTAGATACTGAAACCTGGGGAGGGAGTTGGTGGCACTTGGTGTGTCTGTGGTATCTGGGGCGGGAGTTTGTAGATCCTCTAGCTTCTCATTGATGAGAAGGGAGCTCACGTCCCTCCCATCAGACCTATTGATCTGCTTTGGTCCTTCTTGTTGCCCCAGGTTGTACTCATGGCCATGCTCCTGCAAAGTCATGAATGAGGTAATCTGACTCCCCAGTGTTGTTCCATCACACTGGGATGAGGAGCAAGTGATTTGAGCCCTATAGCTATTTTCTGCTATATTTTTAAGCTATATTCCGGTGCATATTAAAGCAGCAATGGTGCTCCTCTAAAGGAGGGCTGACTATGGGGAACTAGCTTTTTTTCCTGTTAAATGGCAACAGAATGTAAAGGGTTGGCATGACTCTGAGGTGGCCGCTCATCCTGGTGCACTCGCTAGTCTAGAGAATGGTGCGTGGGTTATGGAAGAAGGAACGTCTTGAGGATGGAGTGATGGCCACTTGTAAGCAGATACTTTAAAGGGATCTGTTGTAGATCAGAACTTATTGTCTCTTCCTCTCCGTTCTGAAAAATTGTTTAAAAAAACCCATAAGAATGGCCCTACTGGGTCAGAGCAAAGGTCTGTCTAGCCCAGTATTCTGTCTTCTGACAGTGGCCAATAGTACCCCAGAGGGAATTAACAGAACAAGGAATCAAGTGATCCATCCCCTGTCACCCATTCCCAGCTTCTGGCAAACAGAGGCTAGGGACACCATTCCTGCCCATCCTGGCTAATAGCCATTGATGGACCCTATCCTCCATGAATTTATCTAGTTCTTTTTTGAACCCTGTTATGGTCTTGGCCTTCACAACATCCTCTGGCAAGGAGTTCCACAGGTTCACTGTGAATTGTGTGAAGAAATACTTCCTTTTGTTTGTTTTAAACCTTTAAACCTATTAATTTCATGTGGTGACCCCTAGTTCTTGTGTCATGAGAAGTAGTTACAATATCTACTTTCTCTACATCAGTCATGATTTTATAGACCTCAATCGTATCTCCCCTTAGCTGTCTCTTTTCCAAGGGGAGATATGATTGTTCTGGCCAGTTATGAATTTCTGAAGATCCTCTTTCAAAATAACCCAGCTCAAACGCAGCTAGAAATGAAGCGCCTCGTTTTCAAGCAGATGGGTAACGCCTGACCAGAAGAATGCACTGCATCTTGTCCAAGTGGGGCCTGGTGGTGGCAGCAGCCCTGTGCCAAGACTCTAGTTTGTCAGTTGTTGGCTGTAAAAGTGACCACAAAGAATGGTTCGATAACAGATCTAGGCAGAGGAACACAAACTGTGGAATGCAACCAGACAAGAGGAAATAGTTCTTTCCCTGAAAGGCTTTGTATGAAACCAGACAAGGGGAGTGGGGGAGGCCATGCTAATTACAGGCGTGATTCCCCTTCTGACTCCTGCTGTAATATTTGGAGTAGTTATAATCGGACTCTCCTTGGATGTCGTGGTGACAAGTACAGTGAGAACTGGATCTGCTTGAGCAGGATGGGCCTGTGAGCTTTGGTAAGCTCCCTCCGGACTTGTCATGGATTGTCCTGGTGCTGCGGTAATCTCCAGATGTGTCAAGTGCTCGAATATTTAGCCCTCCTGGTGGTTCTTCCTAAGCTCCCTAGAAAGATGCACAAAGTATTGTACCCTTGGTTCAGTGTTGCTTCCCCTTAGTGGCTCAATGACCAACTAGAGCAATGTTTCTCAATGACAGGGCTATGGACTGGCGCTGCTTCCTTAGATCTCCCTGACACAGTTTAGGAAGGCAGCAAACAGGACCCAGGTATCAAAAAGGTTGAGAAAAACGGAACAAGAGGACTGTTTGCAAGCTGGCTGACAGCAGAGAAAATCTGACCCACTAGCCCTCTGATGATGACGAATCCCTGGCCAGATGGGAATGGCCAGCTGGGCGGGGACAATCCCAACTGCGTGCTTGGCCTCGACAAGTTCTTTATTTATTTGAATGTTCATAGTTCCTCCTGTTGGAACTCTAGCTTCCCGCAGGTGAGGAAACACCATCGCCACTCAGAGGGCCAAACAGGTCCACACACCCTCCTCAGGTCATGTACAGATCTGTGGCAGGGCCAGGAATTTAATGTAGCAGCCCTGTCTCCTGCCTTGATGTCTGAATTCAGTATCAGATGCAGCTGATGTTCCCTCCCTATCATTATTGTTCCTCTGGCTGGAGGGGGGAGTAGCCATCTGAGTGGCTGCACCTGAACTCATCTTCCAAATAGAATGGGCTGGGAATCTGGTGTCTGCATGAAAATGGGAAAGAGCTTATTAATTAGCTTCTGTAAGGAATTCTGCAGCTGGAAATGAGGCAGCAGGCCCCACCCACGGCTGCTTCCTGGGTTCCTAGTTATCTCAGGACAGTGATCTGATATTTGAGTAATTAAACCAGGGTGAGACGTGCAGATGTCTGTTAAACAGCCATGCTCCTGCCATACCTAGCTCACTTAATTAGTCTGTGGAAACCCATCCAAAAGAGAACACCAGTGCAAGGCAAAAGCTCTGAGCTGCTGGAGCGCGAGATAAAAAATAAAGTGTGTGTGCTGCTGATGCTTGTAATAAACCAGATCTTCAGCTTCCAATGGGAGGCGGTTTGAGAGGTGGGAGCACTGGATTTTGGGCACTGAGGGAAACCTAAAATGACAGATGGCTAATGTCAATGTGTGTGTGGTAGGGGGCAAGATACTAATCTGCTGCTCGTTGTAGCTCAGAGAAACATAAGGAAGTACTATATGCATCTGCAGTATGTCCTGCTTTAGGTTGAAAGGGAAAGGTTGTCTCTTGGCCCGGCAGGTTGATTGTCTGGGAATACTCTATGGCAGGGGTGGGCAAACTACGGCCAGTGGGCTGGATCCGGCCCGCCAGCCGTTTTAATCTGGCCCTTGAGCTCCTGCTGGGGAGTGGGGTCTGGGGCTGCTCCGCACGGCTTCTGGAAGCAATGGCTTGGCCTCGCTCCAGCTTCTATGCGTAGGAGCAGACACGGGACTCTGCTCTGCATGCTGCCTGCACCCCAAGCGCTACCCCTGCAGCTCCCATTGGTCAGGAGCTGCAGGGGCAGTGCCTGCGGACAGGTCAGCACACGGGGCCGCCTGGCTGCACCTCCGTGTAGGAACCGGAGAGGGGACATGCCGCTACTTCCAGGAGCCGCTTGAGGTAAGTGCTGCTTGGAGTCTGCACCCCTGACCCACTCCAGTGCCGCAGCGCCCTGGCCCTGAGCCCCCTCCTGCCCTCTGAACCCCTCGATCCCAGCATGGAGCACCCGCCTGCACTCCCAGGCGGAGCCTTCACCCCCCCTTGCACCCCAACCCCAATTTCGTGAGCATTCATGGCCAGCTATACAATTTCTATACCCAGATGTGGCCATCGGGCCAAAAAGTTTGCCCACCCCTGCTCTATGCAGTGCTATGTCTTGGGGGCTTATATGATCCCCATTCCCATAATATATGAGCACCTTGCAGTCTTTTGTGCATCTGTCCTTGCAGGTAGGGAAATATTAATGACCATTTTATAGGTAAAAAGAAAAGGAGGACTTGTGGCACCTGAGAGACTGACAAATTTATTTGAGCGTAAGCTTTCGTGAGCTACAGCTCACTTCATCGGATGCTCCAATGAAGTGAGCTGTAGCTCACGAAAGCTTATGCTCAAATAAATTTGTTAGTCTCTCAGGTGCCACAAGTCCTCCTTTTCTTTTTGCGGATACAGACTAACACGGCTGTTACTCTGAAACCTGTCCTTTTATAGGTGGTGCACAGACTAAGTGACTTGCCCAAGGTTGTACAGGAAGTCTGTAGCAGAGCAAAGAATTGAACCTGAGTCTTCTGGGGCCTAACCACTGTGCGCCATTCCCCTCTAGGGGAGTTGGAGGTGAAGCCTCCACTTAGAGGGAACTGCATACCCATTTTATTTCAGCGATGATATCAAATCCTTTCTGTCCTGTATGGACTCAGGGGATCCCATAGCCCTTGATGTAGGAGATTTGTGAATGTTTCCCTTCCATTCACCCCTTGTGACTGTGCCGTGTCTTGTTGGGAACAATGAAGAATTATTTCCTTGTGCTAGGGACTTGGGAGAGCTGGGTTGAATTCCTAGCACTCATGGTGACATATGACCTTGGGCATGTCAGCCTCCTCTCTACGCCGCTGTTCCCAACCTAGACCGTGGGTGACGCTTCCCCTGTGAGAGAGGGTGTTGAGGGCTGTAAATGTCACTCGCTACTTGTGAGTAGCTTGTTGGTGTCCTACGCTGCCCTTGTTGGTGTCCAGCCCATGTGTTTGAGCTCCTCTTCTGGCAAAACAGCTTAGTAGTTAAAGCAAAGACTCTCCTGGCTCAGCCACTTACTCGCTTTGAGACCTTTGGCAAGTCACTTAGCCTGTCTTTGGTGTATCCTCATTTACAGAATGGAGACCCACATCCCAGAGGGGCTGGGGGCAAACTGATAGCTGCAAAGCACTAGAGACCCTTGGATGGAAGGTGCAGAGGGAGTGTGGTTCGTACAGTGCCCTGGGGCTGAATGGTGGGTCTACTGGCTCTAGTCTAGTTCCAAGGAGCCTGCATTCCAAACCCTTGCTTCATACTCTGTGACTCCTCTGGCTTGCAGAGGATACAACTCCTGTACCCTTCTTCCTCCCATGGACTGTCTTCAGCGTGTGCCAGCCCTCGGGACAGTGGGTGCAGTACTGATTCTGAGCAGTAGCAACAGAAACCATGTTAATAGCCAATGCTACCTGCTGCAGAATCTGTTTTCCTTGGTCTCATCCATGCAGTCACCAGGCCCTGCCCTACTTAGCTTAAGAAATCTGGATGGCTTGATGGCAGGGAGCCTAGAGCTGTCTGGCTTGGTGATGACAGGCTAGCTGAACATGTGTGTCCCATAGGAGGAGTAACATTGGCACCCAAGTCTTTCGAAGCTATCTGATTGCTATCTTTTAGGGTGGGAGAGAGGACACACGTGTCCTACTCCCTGGATTGCCTTTGCCTGACTGCTGTTCACTGGAACTCTCCACTTGAGAACATGGCAAACTTTAGTGCTGGCCCCAGCCCCGTTCCCAAGAGAATTGTGGCGATATCATGTCCCTTGCATCCTCAAGTGCAAGGTGACAAGGTGTCCCTTTGTCCAGGGTGTGAAGCCCCTGCTGGCATACAGACCCAGTCCCCAAACCTGGCCCTCATCGAGCTAGAGCATTGAGTTGTTCCCATGGCATTTCAGAGTCTTTCCGCTAACCTTGTGTGTGATGCTGTTTCAGAATATCCTTTACGTAAAGAGATCTGTTGGTCTCTAAATGCCAGAATAGGCCCAGCAGCCACTAGCAAATCAGCGGTTTTATGATTCGTACTTACCATGACGAGATCCCGAGATCTGTTCTATGTTGCTACTTTGCAGAGTAACCGTGTGGGGCTGAGATTTCGGGGAACCTATTTGGTTGTGCTGCAGTTGGTGTCTGTGCAGTGCATTGTCTTCAGAACAAGTGGTGTGTTTAAGATGGGGCCGATCACTGATTTCTCAAGGGTTTTTGCCAAGCCTTCCTCTGACAGGTTTCTCGTAAACTTCTCCCACTACCTCTCAAGCTGCCTTGTTACAATCTGATCATGTATTTAAAAATTTAGTTGTCCTTGGACAGTAAGTTTACCAAAACATTATTTTTTTGGCCTTTCTTTTGTACAAGAGCATCCTCTAGTCTGGTCCTCATCTAACTCCCCGCTACGTACCATTGGAGAAAATACTTTTGCTTTAAAAGGGGCACTTGGCTGCTGTGGGCGACAGATGTTCCATGAGGAAGTAGGCGGTTAAGATCTGCTAAGTGGACGCAAAAGTTGAGAGTCTGCGTGTGGAAGGTGAAGTTGGGAAGATCCTACGGACCGTATGGTGGTGATATGGCTATGTCTACCCTACAAACTATGTCAGCAAAACGTATGTCACTCAGACGTGTGATTATGCCACCACCCCTGAGCGATGTAAGTTCCACCGGCGTAAGCGTTTGTGTGCATGGTGCCATGTTGGTGGGACAGCGTCTGCCACTTGCGAAGGTGGGTTTTTTATGCCCACAGGAGAGCTCTCTCCCATCGGCATAGAGTGTCTTCAACAGATGCACTGCAGTGGCACTGTATGTATAGGCATGGCCTTAGTCCTAGAGACGGTTGCGAAGCACTGGGGAGAACCTTCTGTGTGAGGTGTCTTGGAAATGCCAAGTATTAAATGCCCCTGCTTGGTGAGATGGGTCCTGCCTGTGAACATTAGGGAAAGGGCTGCCAGAGACAGAATGAGCTTCCTTCACTTGGGGTAGGAGGAATTAACTGGTCTGTATTCTGCGCCTGTAATAGGGTCTCTTGCTGACGTTGCTTCCTGGATAACTTGTCCGTTACGAACACTTTCAATGCAAAAACATCCTCTGTTTCTCTGAGTTGGCAGGTGATTGAAGTTCATCCAATAATCTAGATCCAGTTGCTAAGAGGAATCCTCCCTTTAGCCAGCCCTTATGCTGGGCTGTCCCCTTGTTCTGGTTGCGGGTACCTAGTAGAAGGCCCATATCCCACTGCCTACCTCTGCTTGGCTGCAGGAGACTCCATTCTGCAGATAAGGAATATATTCCCTGGGTGGTCGCGTTCGCTGACTGCCAAGCAGCTGTGAGGGGAAGCGGGGAGTATTTGCTGAGTGAGATCGAAGATTCATTCTCTTCCTGTACTGTACTCGGATTGACCCTGACACTTGAGAGATGTAGCTGGAATTTGGATGCTTGCATGATGGTCCTGGGAAAAAAAACAAAACAAAAACCCAGTCCTTGGATGGAGCGCTGCTGGGAGTGCTCAGGGGAAGTGGGAGGGAGCGGTTGCTCCAGGCGGCTCTTCCAGCCAAGCCTCATTGATCTTTTCTCCTCTTCCTCCCTTCCACTTCTCCTAAAACATGGCCTTCCAGGAGGCCGCTGGGGTGGGAGCGACGTGAAGGGAGGCTGCACCTGCACTGTGTGGGCTGCATCGACTCTTATTAACCTTCCTGAAAGAAAGCTGTGGCCAGCCATAGAAGATAGCCAGCTGTCTAAGGATGGTGCTGGGAATTCCTGCTGCAAAGATCAGGCTGGGGCCGGAGCCGCGACGAATCCAGCGCTGCCTCCCGGTTACGGTGCATGCAGGCCATTTGAAAGGCTTCGATGAAGTCAGTGGGACGCACGGTGGTTAGCGCCCCCCTTTCGACCTGGTTATTCCAGGGACGTCCCAGGACTTGGTAGCTCCAAGGAGTCTTGAGCCATGGCTCTTAAATTCGGCTGTAGGTTACAAGCTGTGGGGAGATTGGACCTACTGTCTCCCTGTAACGCTCCTGCCAGTCTGTGTCTGTGGGAAGGCCTGCTTCCCACGTTCTGGACCCTGTCAAGCCCAGTGGGCCCTGATCCTTGGCTGAGCCCTGTAGGGGTCGTCACAACACGGGTCCCTCTCAGAGGAGCGGGGAAGGCGACGTCTGACCGTTTTCAGACAATGCCACGGCTCGGGCTTGGCCAAGGGCTCGGAGCGTTAGATGAGGCTATAGCCTATGTGGCCCTGGCCTAGCCCACCTGGGCAATGGGGCAACAGAACTGCCTGGCACTGATACCACTTCCTAGTGTAAAGACTTTTGGGCAGGTGCTCAAGGGGGAGTCGGTCTCTGAGCAGCAAGTGAGTGTGAGGCCTCCCCCTTCTCCCCAGCATTGCAGGGAAGGGTGGCATGTAAATTGCGAGGTCTTCGTGGGCCCCATAAATAGGGATGCAACGGAATGTCTTTTGTGCGCGCGCTGTCCAAGCCCATGGGGGCAGCGCTGGGCGAAGGCTTTGGGATGGGCCCTGTGTCACCATCTCTGCGGGCTCATAGCAAGTCAGTCTTGCACCGCTGAACTCCGTGGCATGTGACATTGTCCCGTTTCTTCGTCTTCCTCCTAGACTGTGGAACATGGGTTCCCCAACCAGCCGAGCTCTCTGGCCTACGACCCCAAGCTGCGAATTATGGCTGTTGGCACCAAATCGGGAGCTGTGAAAATGTATCCTTTCCGGACCTCTCTCTTGTGGGACTCTCTGGAGAAGGGCGGAAGGTAAGGTCGCTTCCTGCCAGCTGGGGGGCAAACTTGCTGTAGCTCGTGGGCCACCATCCAGCTACAAACGGGCCTGACATGGCTGCTGCACATGGCTCCGGGGTTGTGTTGGTCTCATTCAAACTCTTTGGCTAACTGTGGATGCTGGCTTGGTCTGCTCGGTTCCCCTTGATAGGTGCTAGCTAAGCATTTCATATTGTGTCTCAAAATACCTTGCCGGCCAAACAGCTGGGACCTTGCGGGGGTGATCCAGCCTTGGCACAGACAGAAGCATTCCTTACGGGCTCGGGAAGGTGTTGGAACCATTCTACGCTAGGGCTGTATTTCAGCCCAGCCTACTGTGGTTCTGGGATCAGTATGGCATCTGATCTCGACTCAGTGGCTCATCTGCAGCTTTGAAAACTGGAACCTCTGGCTGGAAGCCTGTTGGTTGGGAAAATGTGGCTTCTTGTCCCATGAAATAGCCTTGAGTAGTGTGAGCTTCCCAGCGGATGTCCTGGGGCTTGGACCCTGGCTGACTGCATTGTCAAGATGAGAGTGAAAATTCAGGCTTACAGCACAGAACTTTGTTACTTTTCTTGTCTCTGCAAAATCTCACAGCCATGATTGCAACCAAACTTAAGGCCTGGATTAACTGCTTCCTTTCTGTGCCCACCCAGGGCCGAAGGCTGCAGAGCATGTAGTTTTGAAGGACTCTGCATAGCCCTCCTGGAAGCATGGCTAGGCTGTGTCTTGAGCATTGTATCCCACTGCGAATGGGTGTGTTCTTGTTGTGCATGCCAGTTTGCTAGTACCTGGCTTCTTGTGGGTGTGGGTTGTTTATACGTATCTAAAACTTGGAAAACATGGGTGCTGTTCTGTTCCCACCTTTTTTGGTAGGTGAGAGTGGAGGGGATGGGGATGGAGCAGAGTGGTTCGAGGTGGGTGGGAGGACAGCCAGCATCTGGGAAAGGTCTATGTGTGGAGAGGGTGTAGGTTAACCTAGGTTTCAGAGTAGCAGCCATGTTAGTCTGTATTCGCAAAAAGAAAAGGAGGACTTGTGGCACCTTAGAGACTAACAAATTTATTTGAGCATAAGCTTTCGTGAGCTACAGCTCACTTCATCGGATGCATTTGGTGGAAAATACAGTAGGGAGATTTATATACACACACAGAGAACATGAAACAATGGGTTTTATCATACACACTGTAAGGAGAGTGATCACTTAAGATGAGCTATTACCAGCAGAAGGTGGGAGGAAGAGGAAAACCTTTAACCTACTACCTCTCCAGCTGTCCACATTGGAGGTAGTGGTTGGAGCACAGAACTGGAGCCCAGGACCTCCTAGCTCTGACACTGATCCCTTCTGTTCATGGGTCCTCGCTTGTGCCTTTAGTTTCCCCATCTGTTAAACAGGGATGATGGTGTTTACCTGCTTCCCAGGGGTGTTGTTCCATAAGGGTTAATCACCACACCTTGAGGATGGGAAGTGAAGTCACAATTGCATGGGCCAAGTTTCAGGTTGGGGTGGGGGCAGGGAAGGCTGCTTGTGCTCCAGAGAGGGTGCGCGGGTGGGAGCGCCCGCCCTCTCCCTGCATGGGTGTTGCTGAAAATAAGTTTTGCCAAGATTCCAGCCTCTGCAATCAGCTGTCTGTGCAGAGCAGTGACTCAGAGTTGATCCTCCAGCTCTCAGCAGGAGCATGGCTTTTTCCTCATCTAGCAGGGCGGGTGATGTTTCCAACTCAGTGCATAGCAACCGGCCCTCTGATAAATAGGTGAATGGCCGCGTATGGGCCTTGGCTTGGCAAAGTGGTTCTAGAAACGAGTTTGTGGGTAGGGGCAGACGTGGAGACAGTGACCAAAAGACAGCCTCACATCTGATACCAGTGAACCTCGCCTCGCCCGAGCTGCGCCATGCTGTCCTCTCCTCCTGCTAGGCTAGCGCATCTGCCTCCAACCATGGTGGAAGTGGCTTTCCTGCCATGCTGCTACTTTCTGCCTTTAATGGATAGGGTAAAACTGTGTCCATGTGAGCCAAAGGGGCAGCTTCATTGAAGCTCTTGGATCTCCTTCAAGTGTGGCAAACCAAACGCCTCTCTGCGGCCCCTCACTTCAAGCACAAGCCTGCCCCATTAGCATGACCTGGTTATAGTTTGTCCTGGGCATCAGGAATCTCTCCATGGAGAGCCAAATCCAGATGGATCTCTGCAGCAGCTGGGCTGTCCGACTGTGTGTGTATCTGTTGGATAGCCGAGTAGAGGATAAATCCAAACTCCTTGTTCCCAAAGGGTGGGGAAGGAAACAGCTGAACTTGCTCAATTTTCAAAAAATACAGAATGTGACTTAAGAACGGAGTCCTCCTCCGTTCTTAGTAGACATGGTGTCATTGCTCGCCATGGAGCGGTGCCCAGGGGAAACTGACATTCCCGGATCCTGCTGGTGGCTTGCAATGGGGAGAGCGTTCACGCTCGCACTCCTCCCTTGCTGGGGGCTTCCTCGCCGCTTGCCTCCAGCTCTCTTCGCGGTGCCGTAATGCCATTTGTTTCCTCTTGCCAGTGGCAAGTCGGGATTGAGCAGTGATGCAGGCTGGGGAGAAGGAGCAGATGTGTGTGTTTCTTCCTCCTCCAACAAACCTTCAGCCCAGGGGATTATTTAAGGAACACAAATTGCAGTTTGAGGATGGCAAATTGCAGAGGTGGCTGGGGAGAGCAGGGCTGGTGGACACACACTGGGCCAGCTGCTGTCTGGGGTGCTCGGTATTTGGTGTTTAAAGCTCCTTGCCTGGTGTTTGCCTTTTTATTCTTACACCTTGCAAACAATCAGTGGGGAAAGTGAGCCTGGAATGGGGACCACTAGCCCACCAAGTGGGCTTACAAGAAGCTGTAGGGGTCCTTCTTCCTTCCCCCCCCCCCCCCCAATCAAATAGGGCAGAGTTATTAGACAGCAAGATCTGGTGGATAAGGTACTGAGCTGGAGGTCTGGGTTCTACATAGATTGGCAGGACTTTGGGGCAGGAACTGTGCGTGTGGGGGGTTCTGTTTGTACAGGGCCTAGGACAGTGGGGTGCTGACTCATGGTGGTCTCATAAATGCTACACTGATACAAATAATAAATGTGTCCATACATGGAGCGTACAAGTATGTGTCCAATTAGGAGCTGGATTTCTTTCTGAAAAAATAATACATGTACGTCCAGCTTAAACTGCAATCAGTTAAATGCTGAGGCCTGCTCAGGCTCGGGCAACACTTCTTAGCAAATAAGCTGTTTTGGTTTGTTTTTTTCTCCAGTGCAGAGAAAAGACTCCTCTCTAAAGGCAAGACATGGGCCCAAACCCCAGCCTTAGAAATGGGGTGTCTGCATGCAGTCTACCAGCACATCTCTCACTGGGTTGCCGCTCTGCGTTTGTTTTTATTACCATTGTCTGGGAGCCCCAGTAATGGACCAGTACGCCCTGGACAGCAGCCTAGTGACTTGGGCTGGCGTTTTCAGGGAATCAGGATGCAGCCTTACAGGGAACCCTTTGGGAAAGAGCCTTGGAGCTGGGAAAGGCCAACTGGCTGCCCCTGAATCGAGCGTCTGTCTTGAGCCATGGTGGGCAGGGGAGGGAAGCTGCCCCATTGTATCCAGGGCATCCTTAACCAATCTGCTGCACGTAGCCAAAGGCACTCGGAGGAGAGGGGAGCTGGCAAGTTCTGCGAGGCCTGGCAGAGAGCGTCCTTTGTTGCTTGCTGTGTGGGGAGACTTCAGAGGGCTCGCTGGCTGCAGGCCAGGAATCAATTTGTCCCAGGGGTTTTGAGGCCTTGTTCTGTGGGCCCCGCTCAGCAGGAATGCGAGGGGGCGTTAGTCGGAAATCGGTCGGACGTGCCGGACAGGACGAGGTGCAGAGCTGTCCCTGTCCTGGCTGTAGAATCTCCTCCTGGCGTTGCTGCTGGTGGCTGTGTCCGTGTGGCTGCTCTGCACGGGAGGGGGGAGGAAATCGAAGACCCAGGTGCTGTGTGCGCACCCGAGAGGGGCTCCCTTTATTCAGCGTCCTAGCACAAAGCTGGCTTTTTTTATTTTTCCATTGTGCACCAGGCCTGAATGCCGGCCCAGCTGCGATGTCGCTGGCCACGCAGCCCAGAAGATGGCTCTGTTTGTCCCCGCAGCGGAGAGCTTAGTTGATGGGCACAACAGACACTCTGTGTGTGTGTGTGTGTGTGTGTGTGTGTGTGTGTGTGTGTGTGTGGCACCAATATGCTGCCCTGGCAACTCCCTCCCCCATCCCATGCCCCAGTTATACAAAACTGACCTAGGAGCACAGATGCTTGTACAGGTAGAGTTTAGCTCTGTAGAAACTCCTCTGGTCTGGCCTGAGTTTTTCCTTATTTGATTGGGGAATAAAACATTCCCTTCCTCAGGAGTTGTATTTGGGCTGGTCCACGTTAACCGTACGTGTGCTGGTGGCCATCTAGATGGCTAGCGCCTTGGGGCAGGGACCGTCTCAGTTCTATGCTGTGCTGTGCACCCCTATGGGGTGATGCACGGTTACAGTGCCTTTTCCTCTCACTCCATCCTGATTAGGGTTAGCAGTGTAAAAGTGCCTCTCTTCACCGCCAGAGGAAAGCCACCGTTGCCAGGTCATGTAGCCTGTATCTGAAGCTATTGCTTTTGACGGGGCTGGCTAGAGCTGCTTTAGCATCAGCTGGGTGGATTGTACCCAGCAAGGAATAGCCTCAGTTGGGTAAGACTGAACCAGTGGCAGTGGATAACTTAGACAAAGTGAGCGGCTTCCCATTCCCCTTGCTCCCGATCTCCAAGCCTGCTTCTCCACGGGAGCAAGAGCTCGGTCCAGGAGGGTCGGCACCTGCTAGCTCAGAGCCACTGGTGGAAGCAAGATCCTAACTAATCGCCAGCTGCACCGACTGTTTCCTTCCCTTTTGTTTTAAACCTGCTGCTTATCAATTGAATTGGGACCCCTGCTTCTTGTGTTATGTGAAGGGGAAGATAACGCTTCCCTATTTGCTTTCTCCACCCCAGTCATGATTTTATCGACCTCTATCTCTAGCCCCTTCTCCCCTCCTCCCCACAGCTGTGTCTGTTCCAAGCTGAATGGTCCCAGGCTCTTCAGTCTCTCCTCCTATGGAAGCTGTTCCATCTCTCTGATCGTTTTTGTTGCCCTTCTCTTTACCTTTTTCAATGGTGATGGGGCAACCAGGTCTGCATGCAGTATTCAAAGCATCAGTGTCCCATGGATTTATATAGTGACATTTTATTTACTGTTTTATCTATCCCTTTCTTAATGGTTCCGAACATTCTGTTTGCTTTTTTTGACTGCCGCTGCACATTGAGCAGATGTTTTCTGAGAACGCTCCACAATGACTTAAAGATCTTTCTCGTGTGGTAATAGCTGTTTTGGACTTCATCATTTTGTAGGTATAGTTTTGGAAAAAAATAATCCCATATGCGTTACTTTGCAATTAGCAACAGTCAATTTCATCTGCCATTTTGTTACCCAGTTTTGAGAGAGCCCTTTTGTAACTCCTCGCAGTCAGTTTTGGACTTACAAAATTACTCAAGATAGTTATCATCTGCAAACTTTACCACCTCACTGTCTACCCCTCTTTCCAGATCACTTATGAATATGTTGACCACCACTGGTCCCAGTACAGATCCTTGGGGGATGCAGCTATTTACCTCTCTCCACTGTGAAAACTGACCATTTATTCCTACCCTTTTTTCCTATCTTTTAACCAGTTACTGATCCATAAGAGGGCCTTCACTCGTATCCCATGACTGCTTACTTTTTTTTAAGAGCCTTTGGTGGAGGACCTGATCAAAGGCTTTCTGAAAGTCCAAGTACATCATATCCACTGGATCACCCTTGTCCACATGTTTGACCCCATCAAAGAATTCTAATAGATTGGTGAGGCATGATTTCCCTTGACAAAAACCCTGTTGACTCTTGTCCAACAAATTGTGGTCACCTTATGTCTGATAATTCTGTCCTTTATTATAGTTTCAGTCAATTTCTTAGTACTGATAGGTTTACTGGCTTGTAATTGTCTTTTTTTTTTTTTTTTTTTTTTTAAATCAGCATTACGTTTGCTGTCCTCCAGTTATCTGGTACAGAGGCCGATTTAAGCAATAGGTTACGTACCACAGTTCTTCAGTTTCATATTTGAGTGCCTTCAGAACGCTCGGGTGAATCCCACCCGGTCCTGATGACTTATTGCTGTTTAATTGGCTGATTTGGTTCCAAAACAATCCGTTCCTCCTGGGTCGGCCAAAGCAACAAGCTGCGTATGCTGAAATGCAGGGCCTGGTTTTCACTCAGATTGGCTCCCTAGGAGAACTGGGTTCCAGCTTCCCCTCCTTCCACAGCAACTTAGTTTTAGAAAGCTGCAACCGCCCCGCCACAGACTCCTCCAAGGGCTTGTTCTACATCAGAGGTCGGCAACCTTCGGCCCGTGGCCCATCAGGGTAATCTGCTGGCAGGTCGCAGGACATTTAGTTTACGTTGGACCGTCCGCAGGCACAATCCCTTGCAGCTCCCAGTGGCCGGGAATGGCGAACTGCGGCCACTTGGGAGCTGCGAGGGACTGTGCCTGCGGACGGTCCAATGTAAACAAAATGTCTCGCAGCCCGCCAACGGATTACCCTGATGGGCCATATGCCGAAGGTTGCCGACCCCTGTTCTGCATCTTCCAGCAGGGTTCCATTGAAGGGCTGGAAATGGGCAAGCTAAATGCATCTCAGTGCTTGTTGGAGAGGCCATAGATTGTCTAGCTCCTTAATTTGCCTACTGAATAAACTCTGGTGGCTGTTGCATGCAAAAGGAGCAAACTGTAGTTGGGGTGCGCTGCCTCGGCCATGTGACGTTAATTATCTAGCACACTGGCTTTCAACCTGTGGTCTGTGGATCCCTGGGAGGTCTGCAGACTGCCTAAGGTTTCCAAAGGGGTCCATACCTCCATTTGAAAATGTTTAGGGGTTCGCAAATGAAAAGATTGAAAATCACTGATTTAGCAAAATCTTGTGCAACTGAAGCCCCGCACACTGCTGTGAAAATGTATGCCTTTGTGGCCAGACAACTTTGCCTCAAAATAGGCTGTGATCTGTAGGATTCTCTGTAGACAAGTTCAGATCAACAGTGTGGGGATATCTACTGACAACAGACAATGGTACAGTACTGCTTCTGTCAGTTACTAAACACACAGTCCTTCCCCAGGATGACTGTTAAGCTCTTTCTGCAGAGAGAGGCAACGAAGTCTCCCCCGGTCGCGGTTGGGGAATGGGTGTCTGGATCAACCCTTCATCGCTGGCATCCAAGGATTGAAGGCACTGGGGCTAAGTGTTCTGCCCAAGGCCATGCAGCAATGACTTCGACACTCGGAGGGAAAGCCCTCTATGGGGCTCCTATGGGTGACTCTCCAACCCTAGGTGGAGACAGAAATAGCTTAAATCAGCCTCTTCCTATTGGGGCCTGGGCAAGGCTGGTTTCTACCCCCAGCGGCTTGAGGTGTTGTCAGGAGGCTGCTAAATTCCAGTGAATCTGGATATCCACCTGAACCTTGTATAGAGCTGCCGTGGGCAATGAAGGAAGCCTGTTGTTCCAGTGCACAAGGGCATTTCCCTTCTCCAGGGATGGTTTACACAGGCTGGCTCTCCTTCTGGGACTGCAGTGGTGTAGATAGAGGTTTTGGAAGACTTCTTAGCCTTGTGTAGCCAGGAGAACAATGCAGCTGTGTCCATCGGCACAGGGAGGTTAGACTTCAGTCACCTCAGTTAGTGGTACCTGTTAGTGACCTGTTCAAGCCTGCTTGTGAGGACAGAAACAGACCTTTGATGGATGCCCTCATGTCTTGCTGCCTCCTGATCTGGTGACACACCACGGCTGTCCTGTAGCTGAGGACTAAACCTACGTCAGGTGCTCCAAATGATTCACTAGCAGTAACTAGTGGAATAGCGAACACTGGCCCTTGTCACAGGTCTGTTGTTAACCCCTCAGAACCCTGACTGGTGGGGGAGGGAGAAGGAATGACATCCCCCCCCATCCCTTCTGGGTGTTGTACACCTATTGCACCCTGTTACAGGAGATCACACCTGGACTTGTCTGGGAGGCTCAGCTCACTGGCTGACATCTTAATGCTAATTCACCTTCAGTGGATAAAGATTATTGTTGAAAGCAGGTGTCACTGGCTTGGTCCAGCAAGAATACTTGGCACTTGCTGAATAGTCCTGATCTGAGGTGGTCCCTAGGCATCCTGGTTGTCCATCGGAACCCCCTATATTTGACTGCAGGTTTTCTCTATGGTATCATGTAACTTAACTTCTCCACAGGCAGTGCCAGTGTAGAAAGGGTGCTGGTGGTCGTACCCACTATGGCTCAACTTGCCCAGGGTATAGGGAGGCTCACTCTTGAGCTGCTGCCATTGAAGCTGTCCAAGGAAAAATGAAATGGTGGAGGGGGGGAAAGCTAGTGCAAACCCTCGCAGTAAAAAAGGCTGCTCTGGGGGTGTGGTTTCAGCACTTTACACAGCTCTGGAGAATTAGCAGCAGCGTGGCAGGCTGCTCTCACACGGTTCTGAGCTTGTCTTTAAACTCCTACAACTGGCTCCAGGGTTGCTGTGAAATGTAGAACAGTAGCTGCACAAACCACAGCGTGATGCAAACGAGCACTGCTGTGGGTAATGTTGACACTGGGGGGAAGGGAGGAGAGCTAATAGCTCACCTCTTCATGAACACGGATCTGTGGGGCGCTTGTGCATGGTGAATTCAAGGGATCTACCCCAGGAATATTAAAAGCTTTAAATTCCCTGTATTACTGCTTAGATATAGTGCTGAGTGGGTCTTTTTTTTTAGGCATTGCTATTAACTCTTCACTCTCCCCCCCAGACATTAAAGTACTGGCAGGATGTGTGTGTGCCTACGGTTGACAAAAGAGAATACTGAACATGGAAACTTTCCTCAGACACAATTACCATGAAAAGTGTTTTTGTTTCTTTATGCCCTGGCCCTGAGCTGTCAGATGAGCTGCTGGAACTGCATATAGTAGTAAAAGTGAAACTGACCCATCTGTTTTACCTACTTAAGCTGGGTGATGTGCAAAAGTAAATGAGACTCTCAATGTGTTTTTGGTTTTAAGGTGTTAAAAGCGTGGTGTGTGTATGTGGTGGTGTTGTGCGGCAGTAGCCAATGGAAAGCTTTCGTTATGCAACGGTCATCTCTCTGATGTGCTCGGCCTGGCTTTGGAGGGAGTCTGCAACCCTCCAGCTCCAGCACAGTTGTTGCCAGCGTCCATGGTCCTGTGGAATAGATCTGTGCAGATGGTCAAGTGACAGCTAACGGTTGGCTCGCTGCTCTAGATGTCTGCAGAAAGAAACTGGAGTCTCCTGTGGAGATGCTATTGTATACCAGATTTGCTCTTAACTGGCCTTGAATAGCTCTTGCTCATTGTAGTCCCTGCTCCAGTCTCCTGTGTATCTGAGGGACCTTGATTACCTAAAAAAGGTAATTTTGACCAAACTTTACTAAAGAAACCTAAGACTTAAAACACTAGAATGACGGAGCCAAAGTTCTAAACAAAGCAGGGATGCGCACGAGAATCTGGAAGCCACATTCAGTGGCTTGCTGCCTGTGCCCAAACTGGGGGAAGGGCAACTAGTAGCCAGCATGGCAGCTGAAAAGCAAAGCAATCCGCCTTCCTTATAATGAGAGCATAAGGAAATCTCCCTGATCGTGTCCCTTTTAATGAGCGCTTCGCCTGCGCTCTGGCACAGGGATGTATCTCTTGCCATTGGGGTTCCTGGTGTGGTGTTATGCCAGTACACTCCTGTGGGAAGCCTGCACTGATTCAGTACCAGCTCTGTGGATGGAGGGCACTGCTCTCCGGTGCTGCTGAGTGAATTCCTTATGGCACTAAAAGAGGAGGAGGACTTGTGGCACCTTAGAGACTAACAAATTTATTTGAGCATAAGCTTTCGTGAGCTACAGCTCACTTCATCGGATGTGGCACTAGTTACTGTCCCTGGCTGCATTGGAAAGTAGGTTTGCCAAAGGTTCTCTGTCATCCTAGTGGCTGGACAGAACGCTGTCTAGTTCAGACTGCAGATGCTCCTTTAGATGCTGCTATGGGATTGCTGCCTTTTGAGGATCAAATTACTTCTGGATTTTTATTTCTGCCTGACTCACGTGACTTCAGTTCTGGTCCTGGAACCCTAGCAGCCTTTTCCCTGTAATGTCCCCTTCCCAACTAGGGCATTTAGTGGTTGCTACAGAAGGCTCTTCCGGTGGTCCTGAATGCAGATAGGCTAACTGCCAGCGTGGGACTCATTAAACTCCTCCCATCAGCAACCTCTAATTGCTGTTGTGGCGTCTGTAGGACTTCCAGCTGTGGTAGTCTGGAAGCATCCACCCCAAGCATCTCTTTGCTGTAAGGCTGCCTTTGTGGAGTGAGCAGTCTCCCTTGAAGAGATCATGTCTCCTGCTAACGTGCAGTGTCTTTATTGGGGGGAATTTGTTGTAAGTTTCCGACTGAAACGTAGCTTTTGGTTAACCCTGGTGCACTGCTCGCAGCTCCAGCCAAGATTCATGTAGGAGTCAGCAGGATCTTAACGAATGCATAGGCAGATTTTTATAAAGAGGCTTACAATAACAAGTTTGAGCAGAGGGGCAGTCACCTTGCATCTGGTGCCGTCCCGTTAGAGACATTTACAGTGAGATGGTGTATATCGAATTAGCATGTAACGCAAGTACATTGCCAAAGCAGTTATAAATTACTAGCTTTACAGGCTTTTCTCTGTAAAAGATGCAGATGATGTCAAATGAATAATACTTAAGCATTTTGACACACTTGCAGTATAGCAAATTCTCCATTCACTGACTCCCTGAGTTTATCACACCCTCCGATTTCTTGTTGGGTGATAAAATGCCAGATAATAGATTATGCAAACTGTTGGGTTTAAAAAAAAAAATCCACTGCTTGCATTAGGCTCCTCTGGAAATTGTTTTCTGCCAATTGTATTTTCCTGTGTGGTTAGGCATTTGGATGCTGTGAATTGAGCCCCGGAAATGAGGTCAGATAAACAAGTGAGGAAATGCCTTTAGAGAAGGAACACTATCAAACTGAGCTTGTCTTTCCTATGCTGCCTTATCTGTTACTAAAACACCTTTTAAAGTAAAAAGAAAAGGAGTACTTGTGGCACCTTGGAGACTAACAAATTTATTAGAGCATAAGCTTTTGTGAACTACAGCTCACTTCATCTGCTGTAGCTCACAAAAGCTTATTCTCTAATAAATTTGTTAGTCTCTAAGGTGCCACAAGTACTCCTTTTCTTTTTGCGAATACAGACTAACACGGCTGCTACTCTGAAACCTTTTAAAGTGGCACTGAAAGAGATTGACTTAAGCAAAATGTCTTTTTGACATCTTGTTTGGCTGGTATACTGACAACGGACTGGAGGGTTTCACTTCCGAGTTTTCTTGCACTCGCCTGGTGCAGTAGCAGGGTGGATGGAGGGAATACTTGAGTCCAGAACTCTCATTGGAATTTAAATAGAAACGGACCAGGACTTCATTTATTTTGCAGCTCCCTTTGACAAGCCTACACTTGAGCTGCAAAATCCCTAATGAAGCCTGCGTGTTTTGGCTTTTATCTTTGGGTTTCTGCACCAGCTGGTTAAAACCTCTCCATACTCCCCATCCTGGAGAGCATGGGCCCACGTGGCAAATCCAGTTGCCAGGTAGCCTTGCATTTAAAATGTTCCTCAAAGAACAAGACTTTTAAAGCCTTGGCAGATCTGTTGTGAATTTGTCTTGCTCAGACACTGTAAAATGAGCAACATAAGCCTTTTCCTAACAGCTTCCTCCCCTAGCTGAACAACTCCTCAAACACCCTTCTGCTTGGGGCCTATGGCAACTGCATCCAGTCCAGAAACCCATCCAGCGGGGCTAAGTCTGGCCCTGTGTTGTGGCACCAGTGGGTGACTGCTGGTAATTTATGTAGATGGCATTGCAGGGGTTGCACTAATTTATTGCTGCTTTCCTGATGGAAGGGAGAGAAGTTTAATTATGGTGCCTGCTGTTCTTGGAGCCCACAGCCTGGCTTTTCACGGGGCCTGGTCTCTCCCCCTTGCAGAGATGCTTGCAAAATGCTGCAGAGAGCTGCATCTATTCAGGCTAGTGGCTGGCTGGTTCCCTTTGAGAAGGGCTGTTTCTGTTTGCAACTTTGCAGCCTGCTTTTCAAGTCTGGCTTTTCCATACCTTCCTGACCATAAAGCTTAGTGTGAAGGTGTGGGTTACTTAATATTTCCAAATATTAGAGATGACAATTTCCTAAATTACAGTATTGCATCTGACACAGGGAAGTTGTATATTAGACTCTGTCTTGATAGATAAGAGGAACTGATCACAGGTGATAGAAGAAAGGGGAAGATGATAGTAACAAATAGAAATCAGAAGCTAGAAATTGTAGAAAATTCATAAGCAAAGGGACACGAGAAGAAATCTATGGCCAGCAGAGATAAGGACGGTAAGGAGGAGTTTTTAAAGTATGCTAGCAACAAAAAGAATCCTAACAAAGGTATTGGTCAATTACTGGATGGAAATGGTAGAATCATCAATAGTGCAGAAAAGGCAGAAGTGTTCAATAAATATTTCTGTTCTGTACTAGGGAGGGGTTGGGGGACAAATGTGGTCATACCATATAACACTTTCCTTTTGGTGCTGTTAGTACCTCTGGAGGATGTTAAACAGCAGCTACTAAAGTTAGATATATTTAAATCACCAGGTCCAGATACCTTTCATCCAAGAGTTTTAAAAGAACTGGCTGAGGAGCTCATTGGATTGTTAATTTTGGGTTTTGTTTTTAATAATTTTTTGGAAAACGGGAAGTTCCAGGAGAATGGAACAAAGCTAATTTTGTGCCAATATTTAAAAAGGGTAAACAGGATGATCTGGATAATTCTAGGCTTGGCAGTTTGACATGGATCCTGGGCAAGATAATGGAGTGGCTGATATGGGACTCTATTAATAAAAGGCGGGTAACTAATTCCAATCAATGTGGATTGATGAGAAATAGCTCCTATCAACCAAACTTGTAAAAAAGGAATCCATGTTTGGTTGATAAAGGCAATAGTGTTGCTGTAATGTACTTAGAGTTCTGTAAGGCATTTGACTTGACGTATGACATTTTGATTAAAGAATGATATAAAATTAACATGGCACACGTTAAATGGATTTAAAAACTAGCTAACTGGTAGGTGTCAATGTAACTGTAAATGGGGAGTGATCAAGTGGTTGTGTTTCTAGTCGGGCCCTGCAGGTGCTGGGGCTTGGTTGGTCCTACTCTGGTTAACACCTTTATCAATGACCTGGAAGAAAACAACATAAAATCATCACTAAAGTTCCCAAATCACCCAAAAATTGGGGAGTGGTAAATGAAGAGGACAAGAAACTGAAACAGAGCAATCTGGATCACTTGGTAAGCCGAGTGCAAGCAAATATGCATTTTAATATGGCCAAAGTTATACATCAAAGAATGCAGGCCATGCTTGCAGGATGGCAGGGGAATCTCTCCTGGGAAGCAGGTTTCAGAGTGGTAGCCGTGTTAATTTGTATCAGCAAAAACAATGAGGAATCCTTGTGGCACCTTAGACTAACAAATTTATTTGGGCATAAGCTTTCATGGGCTAGAACCCACTTCATTAGATGCATGGAGTGGAAAATTCCATGCATCTGATGAAGTGGGTTCTAGCCCACGAAAGCTTATGACCAAATAAATTTGTTAGTCTCCAAGGTGCCACAAGGACTCCTTGTTGTTTTTTCTGGGAAGCAGTGACTCTGCAAAAGACTTGGAGTCAAGGTGGATAATCAAATGAATACAAACTCTGTGACACTGGCTAAACGGGCTAATGCAATCCTTGGATCCATAAACTGAGGAATTGCGAGTAGGGTAGAACGGTTATTTTATCTCTATTTGGCACTGGTGTCACCACTGCTGGAATACTGTGTCCAGATCTGGTGTCCACAATTAATGAAGGATGTTGATAAATTGGAGAGGGTTCAGAAAAGAGCCATGAAAAATGATTCAAGGACTGGAAAAGCAAGCCTTATAGACTTATAGCATGCCAGCCTCAAAGAGCTCAATCTATTTAGTTTAACAAAGAAAATCTTAAAGGGTGATTTGATTTGTCTAGAAGTATCTACATGGGGAACAAATATTTAATAATGGGCTCTTCCATCTAGCAGAGAAAAGTCTAACCTGCTCCAATAGTTGGAAGTTGAAGCTAGACAAATTCAAACTGGAAATAAGGTGTAAAAATTTTAACAGTGAGTAATTTAACCTTTGAAGCAACTCACCAAGGGTCGTGGTGGATTCTCCATCATTGACCATCTTTAAAATCAAGATAGGATGTCTTTTTTTTTTTTCTCAGATCTGCTCTAGGAATTACTTTGGGGAAGTTCTGTGGCTTGTGTTATACCGGAGGTGAGATGAGATGACCATGCTGGTCCTTTCTGGCATTATAATCTGTGAATCTGACGCTATGTGCAACCTCCTGAATTGTACCAAGCTGCTGACAGAGCTGGCAGCTGTTCTAGGAGCCTGCCTGCGTTTCCCAGTCTGCCATGTGGGGCACCCACTCATGCATGACTGACTCCTGGGAGTGATGGCTGGTGTGGGTTAGAGCCTGGCTGTCAGGTAGGCATTATACACTTTGCTTAACTCTGGTTCTTCCAGTGCAAGGTGACCCTGGCCTCCCCCATGGGCACAAGGTGTGACTGAGGCAGTGCCGAGATGTTGCTGCATCCCTGCGCCTGACAAGTGTTATGCCCTCTTGTGACCAGCAGCCTGCCAGTCTGACGCAGCTCTGCCAGGCGAGTGGACTCGTTCCAATTTCTGTGCAATGCTGTGGTCTCCCGGCCTGGGTGGAACAAACGTGGGATCTTGCTACACTGTTCTGGGTATTTACGGTAACGAAATGGCTGTACCACAGTCACTGTTCCCAAAACACGCGTGCCTACAGCTGTGCTACCCATGGTTCTATTGCGTCACCAGCCAGCGCACCTTGTATCAAACTCCCAAGGAGGCAGGAGATGAAACCTACCAGATTTGCTTGATCTTTCTTGAGAGTAGGACGCTGAGACAAAGGGCCAGGGTGGTAATTCCCCCCCCCCCCCCCCCCAAAAAAAAAAGAATGGAATGCTTTACCATACTTTGGCTGTACTAGTCTGGCTGGACGCTTCGGGGTTCCAGTCTGGCTCTGGCCACTTGCCACTAGAAGCTGGGAGCTTTGTAGAGGTGATCCCAGAAGGAGCATATTTATCCCCTTGCAAGTCAGCCCAAGCCTGCAGTGCTTGGACTAGCTCCTTGTGCAGGACTCTCCTGTGGGCAGGAGGCAGAGATCCTTGTTGGGGGACCAGGCACTTGCTTAGCAGTCTGGGGTCCCTTGCAACGTGTACCCAGGGGTGACTGGCTCTCCAGCAGTTCATGAGCGAGAAGAGGGTAGCAGGGAGGAGGAATCTGGGCTCAGCCCACTAACTTACCTGGAGCACTTTGCCTTGCAGCAGGCTTACGCATCCAGCCAGGGAACTTCCTGACTCCAGGCGTCTGTATTCCATCCCTGACAGCTGCTTGGATGAGTCGGAAGGGCTTGGTGTGACAGGTTAAGGGAACTGGGAAGTGCTTGAGCTCTGGGCCACTAAACATTTACTGGCTCAACCCTCTTTCAGAAATCAAAGCTGCTCCTCCTTGCTCTCTGGCTGCTAATCAGCTTTGAAACCCATGCACAAAACTGCATTGAGTGGGGGAATCTGAACCCCCCCTTCCCTCTATCCCATGTCTTGGGGCTACTTTCCTTCCCCTCGCCCTTCAGTGAAGCAGTGGGAGTTGCAGGGCTGTTTCCTCTCACTGAGTGGTTAATTACTAGGTATTGGCAGCTTATTGAAAACCAGTCACCCTGGCTTTCCAGCTGCGGCCAGGCTCATTAAAGCAGCTGTCATCTTCGGCATGGGGAGGTGGAGTTACTACAGCAAAAGGGCCAGCCCCTTCTCTCGCCGTTGTGTGCGTCTGCGCTACGGCATTGCAGCCACCTAGCTAGTGCACAGTAGCCATGCTGCTGTTGCACCTGTAGTGTAGATGTGGCTGGAGACTCTCGATCCTTGGGACTCGACAGGTTACTATCACGGTGACCTGCGCTTCTGCGTACAAGAACCTAACCAGTACATATGGCTCAGCCAAGGGCATGTGCTCCTGCCATTCTATAGTGTCTGTTTTGAGCCTTGTGGGGATCTCGCATCTCTCGGCAGGAAGCGCTTTGGAGGTGCTAAAACCTGAGCTCAGCAGCCTGCCATGGGAGGGGTGGGGTGGAATAGGCAGCTGAATTAATGCTAAATAGCAGGTGAATCCAGTCTCTTCTCTCTGTCCCACCCTGTCAATTAAACCTTCAAGTCACGGGCAGCGTATCGAAATCCCGAGGCTTAGGAAGAAGGTCTCTGGGAACACTCCTGACAGCAGCTGATTCCACAGGATCCACCTGTGATGGTGAAAGAAGCCCTTGCTGAGAGCTTCATGCATGGGAAGGCTATCCTGTGCAATCACGGAGAAGGGAAAGGAGTCGCTAACCTTCCTCTGATTGACCCTAGGCCATGATGACGCTTCCAGGCCTCTGGGAACTCCCCAGGCCAGCTGAAAAGGTGCCCCGATGCACTGTTGGACGTCTCTCTTGCCCCACTGCCTTAGAGTCTCGCTAGCCTCTAAGCTCGGTGATTGGATGCAGGAAACCAAATTCCGAGAGTTAAGCGCTCCGTAACTCTGACAGGTTTGTCAGTATTTTCTTTGCAGAACCAGTTGACCGTGGGCACGGGAGGAGTGGAGGATGCACTTACAGTGAGAGGCTGGGGCTGCTTTGCTTGCAAAGTAAAACGAGGCCGATCAAAACTGAGCTAAAAGAGCGGGAGGCGGCTGCTTTTGGGACCCTTTAGTGCTTGTACCTCTGTTAGGCTAGTTGTTAGCCACGTGGGACACTGAGATGTGGCCCTTTTTCCAGCTCTAACTTGAAATAATTCACCTCCTGCAGCAGCATCTTATCAGGGCAAGAATTTCTAAGGTAGTGGCATGTTCTTCGGCATCTTGATTCCAGCTCCCACTGTCCTCTTTCCAAAGTTGCTGCATTGAGCATAGGACCCTTGTGCACCCATCTCGGGGCACAGCTGATAACTGCCCCATCCATGCAAGCCGGGTCTCCATGCAGTGCCGTAGACCATTAGGGGCATATGAAGCAGCTTGTACCTCACTGCAGCCACCTCAGCCCTGGGCAGCAGAGATGGTCTGAACTCCTGGGGTTGCACGGCAGGGCATTCTCAGATGAGGGACCGCTCCCATCAGAGCTAGAGCCCGAATTCAGCCATCCTTGGGATGCACCGCTGGAGCCTCAGTGACCTCACCGGGTGGGGTAAGGTGCTGAGCTGTCCAGTGCTCCTGGCTATCGCCATAGTGCTGAGCCTGGCTCTGTGTGGCCCCTGTCTGGGATAGCCATCTTTAGAGTTGCTCTAAAAGGAAGAGCTAAAGGGAATCGCCTAAGGCAATGAGATTTCCCTCCCCGCACCTGCTCCTCACTCTGTCTGAGCAGTGTCTGAAACTTGCTGTCAAAAGCTGCTTCCTTCCCTTGCGTGGGGGCTAGGAGCCCAGGGTTGCTGGAGATGGACTAGTGTCTAACCTGGCGAGGGGTGTCATTCTTGTGCATCCCCTGTGATGAGGTCTGCAACTTATAGTACCACAGGTAGACCTGGTTGTAGCATCTCTGTGGTTGGGATGGTGCATCTCACCAATTCAGAGAGCAGGTGTCATCTCGTGCTCGTTTTGCTGGCTGCAGTGTGCTCTGCTGTGAGGCTTTGACTCCCCTTCTGCTGCAGGGGAACCAGGCTGCCAGGACCCTGAGGACTTAGCCGCAAACGTTAACGGCTCCTCTTTAAAAGACCTGGATTCAGTAATACCGTTCATCAGGGCTGCCTTGCAGCTACTGGAGGTCCTTCAGCACTGGCACTCCATCTCTGCATTTCCTGGCTTGATTGCATCAAACCAGGTGCTTTCTTGTCATCCACCAAGGGATGAACTGGCCAGAAGCAGCCACTTGCCATTGGAAATGGTCAGTGGAGAAACCTAGTGAATTTGTGCTGAGGATCTGTCCCAGGTCAGCGATAGCCTCCTCTCTAGGGCACTGTATCAAGTTTTCACTCCTCTTGTTTACAAAGGGGCATCTGATTCCAAGCAGAACTGATCAGCTGGGCCCCTGTTAATGTTAGAATAGCTGATGGCTTTATGGGATGTGTGGAACACAAGGTGCTGTGTGGGGCCGGTGGCTGTGGGGGAAGGGGATGCTGGGGATGCCTCGTGGGCCTGCTGCATGCTGACCGTCAACGAGCACGTCTTCCCCATGATGGGTGCCAGGCTGCCGATGCCTTGCAACAGTGCCAGTGGGTGAAGTGCCTGTGTCCCCAGGGTGACGGGATGTTTCTCTGCCCGAGGCAGTGTGTCGGTGCCAGCTTCGTTCTAAGCTCCTCGCTGCTCTGGGAGCTTGCTAGGCGAAGCCAGTTCTTTGCTGAAGGCAAAGGGCAGCTTCCCTAAAGCAGAACAAACTCTGCGACATTGACCTTGGCTTTGGCCCCTGATTTCAAGTTCCATCTGCAGGGCCCTGGCCCTGCCCCTGGCCGGGAATGGCCCCTGTTCAGTGATACACGGGAGTTTCTCTAACTCTGCATGGGCCAGTCTCTTAATTTCCAGTGACTCTCCCAGCCATCTGAGCCTTCAGCCTCGAGTCCCTTGTGCCAGCCCGCGGTTGTGCTGCTGGCTTGCACCATCCTCCATTCTGCCCACCGGCGGGTGGGGTGTGTTCCTGGAAATAGTCCAGCGTCAGGGAATGGGAATCCAGTGCTGATTAGAGGTGCTGAACTGGGAGGGCTGGGGGTGGCACGTGCCAGGGAGGCAGCCAAGCTCTTGTCTTCCTGGGAGCTGGGGGAGTCGCGTTGGCAAGTTTGGTGGGAATCTCTCACTTTCCCTCTCTGCTTCCATGCCCAGTCTGTGCCATGGGGGGTCCGTGACTCAGCCAGGCTAAGTGTACAGTGGCTCATTTGTTGTCCCAGTGCAGGACAGGCTTCCCCTTCCTCACACATAGCTTCAACATGTCCCAGCTCTGACCTGAAGGACCTGCCTGTAGGGTGAACGATGGTGTTCATGTCAATGTTGACCTTCACCCTCTCCAGGCTTGTGAAGACCCTCTCTCACTTGGTTACTGAGAAATAGGGGGGAGGGATAGCTCAGTGGTTTAAGCATTGGCCTGCTAAATCCAGGGTTGTGAGTTCAATTCTTGAGGGGGCCATTTAGGGATCTGGGGCAAAAATTGGGGATTGGTCCTGCTCTGAGCAGCGGGTTGGACTAGATGACCTCCTGAGGTCCCTTCCAACCTGATATTCTATGATTATTCTCTATGATTATTCTCTAAATGGAGTGATACATGCTCGCTCTCATCCTTCCCATCGGGCTGATGTCGGGAGGGGCCAGTGGGTTTCCTGTTCAGTCTTGTAGCAGTCTTGAAAACTTGCAGCAGTCCTGGCGGCTGTGAGAAGCAATCTCTCTGTTACTAGGCCTGCATGAGCTGGCAGGCTTGGCCTTTCGGCTGCCCCAGCAATCTGCCTGGAGCCGTCTAGGGCTTCATAACCAACACAAACCCGAGTTCTGTCAAGCTAGCGAGTCCCTTGTCCCCAAGCCCAAACATTCTGGCTGGCAGGATAGAGCGCAGACTTCAAGGCTAATAAGCCTAGCAGCACCACAAGCTTGGAGCATGGTTCAATGGGCTTTTCAGCTGAGCTCGGCCCTGAGTGGCTGTGATCAGGAATGGAGCAAAACCTAAACTTTGTCAGATTCCTCAGCAGGGCGCTGGCATCTCTGGTTGGCTAAACTCTTGTGTGGAACTGGCTGGGACCATAGTGTGTGTGGCTGGGACCTGGGAAGTAATCTGTTCTGCACTGGGGCTCGGAGTATCTGCTGGCGGTGACTGGTCCAGGGTTAGTACTGTGTTGTTTCCATCTACCCAAGGAGGGATGTGAATTCAGTGCACATGAGAATAAGGATCTAAGGCAGGGCTGGGCAAACTTTTTGATCCGAGGGCCACATCTGTGTATGGAAATTGTATGGCAGGTCATGAATGCTCATGAGGTTGGGATGCAGCAGGGGGTGATCCGGCTGGGGATGCAGGCTCCGGGGTGGGGCCAGAAATGAGTTCAGGGTACAGCAGGGGGCTCTGGGATGGGGCAGAAGGGGTGTGTGTGGGGGGGGGGGTGAGGGCTCTGGGGTGGGGCTGGGGATGAGGGGTTTGGGGTGTAGGAGGGTGCTCTGGGCTGGGATTGAGGGGTTCAGAGGGCGGGAGGCGGATCAGGGCAGGGGGTTGGAGCATGGGAGGAGGTTAGGGGTGCAGGCTCTGGGCGGCACTTACCTCCAGCGGCTCCTGGAAGCAGCGGTATGTCCTCACTCCGGCTTCTATGTGGAGGTGCGGCCAGGCGGCAGTGTGCGTGGCTCCGATCCCGTAGCTCCCATTGGCCACGGTTCCCAGGGAGCTGCAGGGACAGCGCTTAGGGCGGGGGCAGCGTGCGGAGCCCCCGGCTGCCCCTACACGTAGGAGCCGGAGCAGGGACATACTGCTGCTTCCGGGAGCCGTGCGGAGTGGGGCAAGCCCCAGACCCCACTCCCCAACAGGAGCTTGAGGGCTGGATTAAAACGTCTGATGGGCCAGACGCGGCCCGGGGCTGTACTTTGCCCACCCCTGATCTCGGGTGTCTTGCTGTAGCCTGGCCTTGTAGGAGGCAGGGCTGTGTCAATGTATTTCAGCCCTGTCCTGCAACGGGCTGAGGTAGCACTGATGGGGCTGAGTTGTGTGGTCCTGCTATCACATGGGCTAATGTCTCCCAGGACCATAGCTGATCCTAGCACCCTAGTGGTAGGATTTGAACCCAGACCTGCCAGCCCAGGCTGGTCCTGTGCCACTAATCCCTCTTAATCTGCCTCCCTGCAACTGCAGTAGCATGGCTCTGGCAGTTGACTGCGCAGGTAGACTGCAGCTTGGCCTCTGTGGCTGGAGAGCCGGAAGAGTGAACCCATGGGAAAGTTCAGGGTCCTAGAGGGCATGAGCGGTAATGCCATTGTCTGTGCCCAAAGGAGCAAAGCTAATTGCAGACATACCCAGCCTATCGGATTGCCCCTCTTGGGAGCGCCAGCGGTTTGGGATTTTAATTGGGCAATGAAACGAGTTTATGAAAGTGAGTTAAATTCATCGTGTCACCCTCTTTCCTCCCCATGCTCCTGCTGCATTGCGGACGCGGCGGCAGCTGCTTTACAGAGTCAGGACAATAGCATGAGAGTGCAGATGGTCCAGGGAACAAATCCAAACACGGCCTGTAACTCCAGCCTGCCCCTTCCCTTTGGTCAACTTCAAAGGGGGAGGCTCAAGTCCCCTCCATCCCTGTATAAACCCACATCAGACTCACTGAGTCAACCTAGTTCGAATCTTGTCTGGGGAAAGTGTCTGTGGTGAAGATCTGACCAAATCTTCCTCCAAGCACTGGGGATATTTACACTTGAAATTCTGTGTTGTACTAGCCTCTGCAATACCATGATCCTCTTCAAGTGGAGTGGCTTTCCCGTATCAGCTGTACCCCAGGTTCTATGACCCTGAGTTGATCTGTACCCACCCCAAAACTTCTAGAGGGGGGAACCTCATAGCAAAGGGGTCACTCCTGGCCTTTGAGCGAGGAAGGAGCCCAGATCCTCCAGCTGCTGCATCCCCATCTCGGATGCGCTGTTTTTTTCTGCTCACGTTCCCTTTCCTTGTGTTTTCAGAAGTTTTTTGTTTTTCTGGGACAGGAAACGAGCGCCGGAGAGTTGCTGAATAAGCATAGCGTGGAGTCTGGAGTTGGAAGAGGTGGTTGCTCTGAGCAACGGGCAAGCAGACAGCTGGTTGCCTGGTGACCCTCTAGTGAGGGATTCCAGAGAATACAGCTCTGGGAGGCCACGGTAAACCAAAAAGAAAGGAAGGGGGGCATCAGGAGAAGTAGGGGACTCCTTACAGGGTGCTTTGCTCCTATGGAGAGACGAGAATTGCAAGGGAGAGAGACTCAAGCTGCTCTCAGCTAAAGCCTGCAAGAAATGTCCCTGGAAACAAATGACGGACAGTCATGGGGTCTCTGAAAGGGTCACCTTACTTCAGATTGGGAGGGCAGCGAATTTTCTGGGATTAAACTTTAAGCCTCTGCTGGCAACAAAAGGCAGTTTGGCTACTCGATAGTTCTCTCCCAGGACAGAGCGATTGCTTGTGAACCTTGTCTTGGTGAACCTCTGGGAACCATGTGCGCTGCTGTTCCCCTTAGCCCTTTAGAGAGACTGCAACATTTGGTGGTAACCCTGGAGTATCCCTGCTGCAAACTGTAGGTTCACTCTGTTAGCACAGCACTCCTTATAATGGCTTCCATAGGTACTGGTCTGTTTGTATCTCTGGTCCAACTGAAAACAGGACCTCATTGTGCTGGGCGCTGCACATACATAGTGAATGCCTGTCCCAAAAAGCTCACAGTCTAAATATCCAGAACAGACTTCTACAGGCTCATTGCAGTGAATGGAATAGCAGTCTTGCTTCTGGCTACTAGGTCAATAGCTTCCTTAATCTCACAATTGAGGAAGAAGGCTGTACTGGTTTAAAAAAACACCACCACCTGACCTGGTTTAGAGGGAAAGAAAGGGAAAGTTGATAGCAATGAATATAAATCAGAAGCAAGGAATTGTAGAAAATTGATAAGGGAAGCAAAAGGACACGAGTAGAAATCTATGGCCAGCAGAGTTAAGGACAATAAGGAGGAGTTTTTAAAGTATATTGGGAACAAAAAAGAATCCTAATCATTGTCAATTGTTAGATGAAAATGGTAGAATTAGCAATTATGTAGAAAAGGCAGATGTGTTTAATAAATATTTCTGATCTGTTTTTCCCCAAATACAGATGATGTATTCATATCATATAACACGCTTTCCTTTCCACTAGATCTCTTGAGGATGTTAAACAGTAGTTATGAAAATTAGACATTTTTGAATCACCAGGTCCAGATAACTTGCATCCATGAGTTTTAAAAGAGCTGGCTGAGGAGCTTGCAGGACCATTAATGATGAGTTTCAGTAAGAGTTGGAACATGGGGAAGACTGAAAGAAAGCTAAAGTTGTGTCAATATTGAAAAAGGGTAAATGGTATGATCCAGGTAATTATGGTGTGTCAGTCTGACATCAAACCTGGGCAAGATAATGGAGCAGCTGATATGGAATTTAAAGGAGGATACTATAACTAATTCCAATTAACTTGAGTTTATGGAAAATAAATTATTACATTAGCTTGATATATAGAGAATTTTTTTTTTTAGATTACAAGTTTGGTTGATAAAGGTTGATAAAGGTAATGATGTAATCCACTTCTGTAAGGCATTTGACTTGGTACTGCATGACATTTTGATTAAAAACTAAAATGATGTAAAATTAACATGGCACATTTTAATGTTAAAAGCTGGCTGATAGGTCTCAAAAATCTAACTCTAAATGGGGAATCATCATTGAGAGGTGGTGTTTCTAGTGGGGTCCCGTGGGCATTGGTGCTTGACCCATGCTATTTAACATTTATCCGTGATCTGGAAGAAAACATAAAATCATCACTGATAAAATTTGCAGATGACACCAGATTGGTGGAATGGTAAATAAGGAAGAGTACAAATGGCTGATAGTCATCTGGATTGCTTGTTAAGATGGGCACAAACAATATGGCTAAATGTGTACATCTAGGAACAAAGAATGTAGGTTGTGCTTACAGGATGGGGAGGTGGGCTCTGTTCTGGGAAGTGGTGACTGAAAGATTTGGGGGTTGTGATGGATAATCAGCTGAATGTGAGCTCCCAGTGCGACGCTGTGGCAAAAAGGGGCTAATGCAATCCTTGGATGTGTAAACAGGAATCTTGAGGAGGAGAAGGTTATTTTACCTCAGTATTTGGCACTGGCTCGACTGCAGCTGGAATTTTGCATCCAGTTCTGGTGCCTGCAATTCAAGAATGATGTTGATAAATTGTTCAGAGATGAGTTATGGGCATAATGAAGGGGTTAGAAAGCATGTCTTACAGTGTGACTTAAGGAGTTCAATCTGGTTAGCTTAAGAAAGAAGTTTAAGGGGTGACTTAATGGGGGGGGGGAAATACTTGACAGTGGGCTTGTCAGTCTAGCAGAGAAAGGTATAACATGCTCCCGTGACTGGAAGTTGAAGCTAGACAAATTCAGCCTGGAAATAAGATGTAATTTTTTAACTACGGGTAATTAACCATTAGAATGAATTTTCCAGTGGTCAGGATGGATTCTCCATCACAGACCGCTTTTAAACCAAGAGAGGGTATCTTTCTTGGATCTAGGAATTATTTACTTTAAAAACAGAGGCTCAGTGCGATGTCTGCCCACTAGGAAGAGCAGCAGTAACTGGGGGAGCAGGGCTTATGAGTTGGGCATCCCAGTTGCATGGATCTCCATGCTGGCTCGTCTGTGCTGCCCTCCTGCCGCTGTCTCCTCTCGCCAATCCCCGATGGCCCAGGAGAGGACTAAGTGGAAGGTGTGCCCTGGCAAAGCAGACTCCCCGAAGGACTGACTGGACCGCCCGGGAGGTGCTTTTGCATGAACTATCCGTCCAGGAAAACAGCCTGGAGGCCACTGCCTCATGCAGCAGTTCAACAGGGCCCCAGCTTAAGTATGAAATAACCCTGCCAGTAGCCCCCAGGTGATGAGGCTGAAAGCCGATTTTTGCAGACGAGGAGGAAGGTTTGGCCGTGTGGGGCTGGGCCCTCTGGGTTCCATTCCCAGTCCTGCCCCAGGCTGCAGTGCAGAATTATTGCTAACCCTTATGCTAACCCCGCCCGCCAGGAGGGTGGACATTTGTCCCTGCAGCCTGGAATCTCATCATGAATACAAAGGACAGTGATGGCTCCCAGTCCCACTTTTCCTGCGTAGCGAGGGGGCAGCCTGTTTCTTTCCAGGAGTTGGGATTGTGGCACATGACCAGCTGTGACCGGGGGCTCCAGAAGAATGTGATGGAGACCAGCAGAACCCAGGTGTCTTGGGGCTCTGTCAGTGCGCTGAGCCTTCATTAGAAGTGAGGGGAGGGAGGGGGCAGAAGAGTCTCAATGCATCTTTCTCTATCCCTAAGCCACCTGCAGTGCTCCTGGGAGATCCATTGTAAGCAATGGGACAGTCTCCTCGAGAGACTCACTCTTAGCCTACCTGAGGCAGGGGCTGACTTATCCAAACTCACCCCAGAGCGCAGGCAGGTCTGTGACTGTCTGGCAGCTGGCACTTCTTCAGGTAAGGACTGAATGGGTCTAAAGGCTGAAATACTCACTTGTCCAGAGAGCTGACCTGGCTAGAGGCATACCAGGGCAGCATGGCCTATCTGGCATTGCTTCCAGGTCCTGGCACCTGCTCTGGGGCTAGTCGACTCTGGTCTCCCGAGTTGCCAGCTGGGTGGATTTTACTAGCAAGTTGGATGCTGCGAGGAAGGAGAATGCAGCGCTGTGGGCCCATGAGCTGATCTCCTCCACCCTGTTAACCTCTCGCAAGGTGCAGAGACAGAGACGGGCAGGGCTTTCCAGGCAGACTGATGACAAACCTGTGGCTGCAAAGGCATCTGCCCCAGCCACTCCCCACCTGGATAGGTACAGTTCCCCATCATGCTGGCTTTTGAGCTAGTGAGCCCTCTGAGAAGTGCTCATTGAGTTCCAGCTGCCTGTCGTCCCCAATGATGTTAAAAGAAGCTTCCTCCCCTTGGCTGCAGCGAGACAAGTTAAGCTACCGTTCTAGCAGATGTAAATCCCGGAGGAGAAAGGTAAAGTGCTTATGCTGGCTGCTGTGAAGCAGTGGGGCTGAGGGTGAAGGATGCAAACAGTCGTGCACCTTTACAGTCAGACTCGTGTGTGAACTCCAACCTCTGCAGATGGCTGTCCATGGAAGGCTGAGCTCTCCAGTGCAGACCCTGGCGGTCTTCCCGCTATGGAGGGTGGATCCTGGGAAGGCTGCAGGCCTTGACATGAGCAGCCTCTCTAAAGATCAGGACTAGGGAAACCAGCTCTGCCTTATGGAAATGAAGAACAGCCCTGGGGTGCCTGACAAGCTGCCAGAACAGCTGCTGGCTGTGCCAAAGTGCAGGGTGTCTGGGGCATGACAGTGCTGTCTAGACTCTCCCTGCCCAGACCAGCTCGGAGCATGAACCCTGTCCTTGGGCAGCCCTATTCTGCCTGTCTGCAGCAGGTAAACATGCTCCCTAATGGGGTGGGCAGCCCCTGCCCCGCCTAGCCACGACCAGGACAGTGGGATGGAACTACCATCTTGCCAGACTGCATCAGCTGTTGTCTGCAGACCTTGATGTGTGATTGCCCCCAAGAACCCCTCCTGCCAGCCTGACTCCTTGCAGAGGACTGAGTCTGCTGTGTGCCCACAGAGCCAATATGGACGCCACAGGCTGTTGGCTCCAGTGTGGGACTTCGCTTGAGCCGGTCTTATCAGGGGGCTTTGTGTGAGGCGATCAGGAATTGCTGCACTCTCTAATCCTGCTGACAGAATTGGCTTCATCAGTGTGGGGGCGGGCCTCACCTCCCACCCACATGCTCTAACTGTGGCCACTCTGTGCCCCTCCACCCCCCCACGTGCAGTTAGACACCCGCAGCTGACCCGTGCCAGCCAAATTGGGCTAACGGCTCAGGCTCGGGGGCTGTTTAACAGCTGTGTAGACGTTTGGGATTCGGCTGCAGTCTGAGCTCTGGGACCCCTCCCATCTTGTGGGGGGACCCAGAGCCTGGGCTCCAGCCTGACCCCAAACGTCAGCACCGCAGTTAAACAGCCCCTGAGCCCTGCGAGCCTGAGTTGGCCAGCATGGGCCAGCTGCGGGTGTCTAACTGCAGTGTAGACAGACCCTAGAGTTCTTCCTGAGCACCCTGGATGGAGGCACTGGAGTGGAGCAGCTGTGGGAGCTGATGTGTTGCTTTCACAAGTCTAACCCTGTCCTGTATTGCTCTACCCAACCCAGGCGTGGAAAGCGGAGCTAGTTCCTAGCCGCCCCCCCTCCCCCTCCCGCAGTACATCCGCTGCTGTGTATAGTGGAATAACCGGTACCTCTCCTGCTGCCTGTTGAGCCCCCCAAAAAGGGTCGCTGGGACCCATCTTCTGGGGGGCACCACCCCTTGTGTGTGTCGTGCGGTCTGGCTGCACTGGGCTGGGGCAGGAGCAGGTCTGCCTAGACCGAGCAGGCAGAGAAGCGTGCAAAACTCTCTGGAGGTGTCTGAGGACCTCCTAAACCTTGATGCCTCATTCAGGTGCTTTGGGGGGAGTTTGACCAGTCCGGCGGAATGCCTAGCCACAGAATGGCAGTGCCAGGCTTTTAAAAATCTGGCGAGCTACCGCCGTAGGTGCATGGATACCTGGGTGGCAAGCAAGATGCCACCAAAATGGACATAGCTGGGTCTTAAGTGTTTAGTCCCCAGTTCTTAACCTTGGTCTGTCTTGCTGGTGCGCTAAAAAGCAGAGTTCCCTGGGTGCTGGCAGAGTCGGTTTTGGGGTGGAGGGCAGGGGGGTTGGTACGGGGTTGTCTCTGTCCCCTCGTTGCCTCCTTGACTCTCAGCCCGTGCCAGATACGGCGCTCCAGGAGTGGAGTTCACCGGCTTGCACAAGGAGACTGCTGCCGTCACGCAGATGCACTTTTTGCCTGGACAAGTACGTTGCTGCTTTTGGTTCTCGTCACCTCGCGTCTCCCTTCGGTCAGGTGCAGTTGCCTTTGGAGGAGAGTAACCCATGTCCTGTTGTCACCAGGGTGCAGCAGCCCATCCTCTGAACTAGCCGGACTCCTGGTCATTCTCTGGCAAGGAAGGCAGCAGGCCAATGTCTCTAACCCCCAAGGACTCCTCCTGGCCCGCTGATCCCCCTATTGAGACCTCCTGTCTTACACAAACCTCTGCCCCTTTCCAATAGCTCCGCTGGGCAGGGCCTTGGAAGATTTTTTAGCAACTGCTTTGGGGTGGGTGGGTCTGACCAATGGGCCAGTAAGTGGATGCAAGGCTGTGCCATTGGGATGGTATGTAAAGGTATCTGCACCCCAATGTCCTAGTCCAGATGCATGGGCTGGTGTGGCCAAGTCCAGGGTGCTCACTTCCGCAGCAGGGGTCTTGCTGTGGGAGTCGGTGGGGGGGGGGAGACTTAACTCGTAATCCTGTGACATCCTTTGTTTCCTTGCGCGTCGGTGTCTCTTCCAGGGTCGGCTGCTGTCCTTGCTGGATGACAACACCCTGCACCTGTGGGAGATCGACCAGAAGGATGGCTATTCACACTTGGAGGAGACCCGCAGCTTCATCCTCCCGGGCCGACCAGGGTTCGACAGCACTAAGTACTCACTGCCTCCTTCCTCTTGCATGCTGATCTGGGGAGTTCGGGCTTCACTGTAGCAGGGGCTGGTCCTGGCCTCTGCTGGGTACCGAGTGCTCCTAGGATTGAATTGTGCATTCCCCTGATTCGCTGACCCGGCAATCCATCGGGCCCTGCCATGGCTCAGGTAGGGCCTGCCCGTAGGTGGGGCCCGTGCTGCTTTGTGCAGCTCCTCCCCCAGCATCGCCAGACGTGTGTCCTGTTGACTCCATGACAATGACCGCCCTTTGCTGCTGGCAGTGCTGCAGTCAGCTCAGTTCTGAGGGAGCTGGGTTCTATTCTGCTTTTTGCATCATCCAAATGTGCCCCCCCCACCAAAAACACCCACCAAAAAACAAACGAACGAAAAAAAAAACGCTCCGAGGAAGTTCCTGCACCAGTTTTAAGCTCGCATGCACTGAGGAAACCATGGGCCGGATTTGACCTGCCAGAGTCTTGCTGGTGATGGTGTGCGAACCAGAATGAGCTTGGCATGGGCCTCTCAGATCCCAGGTTGCATTTGCACTGCAGCTGGTGAGTTACTGGCGCTGCAAACAGAGCCAACTTACCTGGGAGTAGCTTGAGGCAGAAACCACTGACTCTGCCTTGCTCGTTTTGGGACAGGTGTTAGAGCCGCTGTTCAGGATGGAGCCCAGCTTTAAAGCACTCCTTACGGGGCTTGGAACGCCAGCTGTGAACTCTTTATCGCTCTGCCTTATGAGGCTGTCCAGACAGCCCGGATTTCAGCGTAAAAGGTCTTGAGCTATTTGAACTGAATCGAAATTCCAGTCCGTGCCCTGTTCTGCCACTCGGTGGAAACAGCCAAAGGATATTGAAAAGGCTGAACCCCCTGCCCCCCCCAGTTTAATTTTATCCATCTGGTTCAATCACTTCGCCCAAGATGCAGTTTCATTCCTTCTCCCCTCTGGGAATCTCTATCCTGGCTCTGTGGCTTGCAAAGCTTTCCCTTTTGTACACAGCGGTATAGTTTGCCTATCAATCGGTTGCCATGGGAATGGTTGCAATGGTGGAGAAAATAGACAGATCCTGTTAGCTGAGATTAGCGTTGGCTCTGCAGACACCGCTGCTTATAAATGGGGAAAGGAAGCATGGATGAGTAACTGACAGGGCAATGCATTGATGTCTGAGTTCAGCTCTTGCTGGACTCTGCAAGTTCATGTCTTTAAATTTAAACAAAAACCCTCCCTAACAAGCAGCCAGGATAGCAGTGCCGCTCTCGCAAAAGGTCTGCCAGAGTTTATTCTCAAATCTCTGTGCTGGGGTGAAATTTGGCTCCAGTGTTGCCAGATGCAAAAGTTTTTATTCTTTGTAAAAATTATTTAAATCTGCTTTGCCTCTTTTTACTTACAAGGGTGGGGAATGACCAAACAAGCCTAATTCTTATGGGATGGGATGGATCTTTTTGGCCAATCATCAGTATAAACCAAACATGATTTGAGTTCATTTTAAGGTCTCCTCCAACTCCAGATCTTGCTCTTCAGTTTTGAATGTAGCCCGAATAAACTCTGCTAAAGTTGATAACTCTTCTAGGTAGGTTTCAGAGTAGCAGCCGTGTTAGTCTGTATTTGCAAAAAGAACAGGAATACTTGTGGCACCTTAGAGACTAACTGATGAAGTGAGCTGTAGCTCACGAAAGCTTATGCTCAAATAAATTTGTTAGTCTCTAAGGTGCCACAAGTACTCCTTTTCTTTCTTCTAGGTAGGTAGCACTCATTCCTTTTTTCAAATGGACGCTGTCGGGAGTTAAATTTTGCAGTGCCTACTGTTGATGGATATGCTTCTGCAATCTTTTGGAAAGATGATGAGAGATTTTCCCAAACTTCAGCAAGCCTCGAATTGCTGCACAGCCTGTGATAACCAGAGCAGAATTAATTACCCTTTGTTTCTGGGCAGTAAATGAAGAAGAGCGAAAATTGAAGGGTAAAATTTCAAAGAAGTTGATGTTGTTTTTTAAATTCTAAAATTAAACGCCAGCAAGGAAAGTTGTTTTCTTAAAAACACCCGGTGTCAGGACTCCCGACGCCCTTTGGTCTGATTTTCAGAATTGGTGGATGCTCAGCATCTCTGAAAGTAATCCCTTTGTGTGCAACTTGTGCAGATGCTCAGGGCAAAGAGTTACTCATTCAAGCATTCGGTTGCCACAATTGCATGCTCAAATGATGCGTTTTGCACCTACAGCTACTCATCTGAGAGGATGACAGTATTAAAAATCAAGGGGTAAATTTTGTGTCCCTTTAACGCTGGCTAGCTCTGGAAGGTGCAAGATCCTGTTCCTGTATAGCTGTCTCCTTAAATGAAGGCTTTGTTCTTGTTCTGGTTTGCACCATGGAGTGCAGGCCATGGCATTATTCATTATCTGGGTGGAAAGCCCAGTGAAGAGGGCTGTGGAAACTTGCAGCACACAAAAAACATGTGAGAGTCTCTTTACAATTGTGGCTCTTCCAGGATTCTAGTGTACGTATAAATACCTGCTTGTTCCTATTTACCTCTCAGTACTGTTCTTCCATAACCTGCCAGTGCAGCATCTGGGTTTACAGAGACTGCCTGGATCGTTGCCTGGGGCCATCTTTATTTGGATCTCAGTCTTTCGAGGACAATACAAACTAGGAGCAAAGGTTAACTGATCACTTACCTGGACGATGAGATCTCCTAAGGAGAGCGGTTCAAGTGACCGCACGTACTTAGAAGCAGGGTATAGAAACTGGCCCAGCTATTGATAATGCTTATATAATGGGCAACTTGGAATGACTGATCTTGGCAATAGACCTGTCTCATTCCGGTTTCCAGTGAGCTGACAGGCTCCATGGGGATAGCTTAGTTCCTGGTTCCAGATCCCACAAGGGAAGACTCTTTTGGGGGTGAGGTGGGGATGAAGCGTTGCAGTCAGAGAACCAACTGCTGCAGCGCTCGGTTGAAGAGTTCTATGAGGTGGGATCTGTAGGGTTACAAATCCCAGGTCAGAGATGCTGCTCGCCCGCTATGGAAGATGACTGTAAAAGGCAACTTCTCAGACTGAACGTCCTGGAAAGGTTAAGGAAGTCCCAAGCCCCCCTTGAGCTCTAAGCCAGGCGTAGGGTACATCCCTGAGTGCCATTTGCTGCTGTGGAGGCTCACTCTGTGAGCCGGTGCCTCCGAGGGAGGTGGGGACTCCACGCCCCATGGAGTGGGGCCCAAATCCCCATTAAACAGCTGTCAGCCCAGATACTGATGGGGCTTGGCTTGGATGGCCTATTGGCTTCCTTCCATGCTAGGCAATGCTGCCCCCTGCTGCCCCTGCACTGGCACTGCATCCAGCAGCCCTCGTTCACGAGGGCCCAGCGTGATCCTGCCGATGGCAGAGGAGGGGGTCTTCAGGACTAATTGACATGCAGACCCACACCCTCCGTTGGAGCGTGTCATTTTATTGCTGGAGTCTCTCTCTGTATGCCACTGCTGCAGCTGCTGTACATTGAATTCCCCTCTTAAAATCAGGCCCAGTGCTAGAAGCCAAAGACCAGAACCCCTTTAAAATACCCTCGTGCCCATGCAGGATTTGTGTTAATAGAGAGCAAGAGGCTGCTTGGCTAGATTGGCTCAGCTTCTATGATGGAGGGTGGGCTGCGGAGAACAGCACCTGCTAACTTACTCTAGAGGCTGCTGGGGGCCGGGTACGGCAGGCACCGGCGAGAATTGCCCCAAGGCTGAGATTCTGTTAGACCCTCAAATGGCTACTTCTACTGGGTTCCATGACTCCTTCCTCGCCTCATTGCCTCTGCTGGCTTGACAGACAGGCGGTCCTCAGCCTGGCACAGCAGGGGAGCTTTGTCTGATTCTCCTTTCATAATATGCAGGAGCTTAAAGAGCGCACAAGCTAGAATCTAAATGACAAGGCGATTGCTGTCCAGGGCTGTAGCCATCCTCTCCCGGGCGTCTGCAGTGACTTACCTGTCCTAAACTGCTTAATAATTGGGTATAGACAGAGCTGCTTGCTTCTCTTTGGCCTACATTAGTCCATGTTGGTTCTAAAACCAGTTATAAACCCTCAGGTATGAGATCTCCCTGGCTTCGTTTCCACAGACTCCTGAGCACCACGGTCCATCTCCACTGCGGTGGAATGTCTGTGCACAATCTAGGGTCTGTTACCTTCTTGCTGGGCCCTGGTAGTTGGGGCAGGTCTGGGTCATTGGAGGATGTGCTGATGGCAGGAGCTGAAGCCAAAGTCAGTAGGCGTTGAGGGAGCTCTGCATCTCTAGGCTTGGGCCCAAATGGATGTGGCTCTGCTTGTGGACAAGCTTCTCCTCCTAACGAGTCTGCTCCTCATTCAGGACCCTCTGGTGTCTTGTGCCCTGGGAGTCCATAAAAGGGAGTGACTTAAGCCCACCCAATGTTGGCTGGAGGAAAACAACCCATGCTCCTCTTTGACCCATGGTGCAGCCGGTGCGTCTCCGGGAAGTCCTCTCAAAACGAGCCATTGCAACTTTGCAGGTAAACATCCAGCCTGTAAACCGGCGTGGCTCTCATTGTCTGTCTGAATCTTGTCTTCCTGGTAGCTCTCCTCCCAGCATTACCCGGGTGACGGTGATCCTGCTGAAATCTGCCTGCGATGTGGCCTGCCTGGGCACAGAAGGGGGTGGCGTGTACTTCCTGGAGCTCTCTGGCTTAACGTTGCTGGAGGATAAAACCCTGTATCAAGAGGAGATCATGCAGAGGTGAGCTGGCCTGGAGAGCTCCGTGAACTGGTGCCAGCGGAGATCCGCTCATGGCTGTGGGCACCAAGATGCATGGCAGATGGGGTGTGTCTGTGTCCCCACTGGCTGTCGGGGATGTTAATAACCTGATCCAGGGGTGAGAGAGGATCATCTTCCTCCTCCCCATTACAGAACAGCTGAACTGTGCTGTCTCTCCCGCAGCACTGGGGAGGGATTAGAGAGGAGAAAACAAGGTACTTGGCTGCATGGCTTTTAACCAGCCTGGTAACCCCCCCCACTTTGCTTCCATGCCAGTGTGCCAGACGATTACCGCTGCGGGAAGGCTCTTGGGCCAGTAGAGTCTCTGCAGGAACATCCTCAAGACTCCTCCAAGATCCTGATTGGCTATAGCAGGGGGCTGATGATCGTGTGGGACCAGAGCACCAGAAATGTCCACCACCTCTTCCTGGGCAATCAGGTACCTTGAATGGGGTTTCATGGAGAGCCGAGAACACCGTGCGCTCTGTCCCGTGGGTGTCCCACTTATGTACGGAATACGGGAGCTTTGGCCAAGCCATCTGCGCTTGATGAGTTTCTGTGGCTTCCCTTTAAGCCATCTTCCCGCGCTCTGCCATGCCTGGTGACTCACCTGCTGGAAGCTGGTGGACTGGAGTTGGAAGTCAGTGAGGCTACGCTTGCAGAGTCCATCACACTTTTAACCAGACTCCCTCCTCAGGGAGACAGGAGGGCTCGCAGGCATCGAGCTGTGGCCAAACTGAACTTGATGCATTTGACTTGACTCTTCTAACTAACAGCTGCACCTGTGATATTGCAGTGGTCCCCAAACCTCCATTGCTGACCTGATCTTCCATCTCCGTTCTGAAGAGCTGTGCCTTGCTCCCCATGTCCCTTTGGCAAAACCAGATTCTGCCCAGGCTGTGTACGCATAGAGGGGATGAGATGGCACAGCTGCCTCCTGTAGCCCCGTGTGTCTCTCCACCTTGGGTTTATTGGCCGCATCTGTTCCTTGCAGCAGCTGGAGAGCCTTGGCTGGGAGCGGAGCGGCAGGACGGTGGTGAGCTCGCATAGTGATGGAGGCTACATGGTGTGGTCCATCAACAGTAGTTGCTATAAGACCCTGCAGCCACTCATGTCAACTATCCCCTACGGTGAGTTTGCTTTTGCCTCGTGACCCACCCGCCTTGTTCTTTTGCCTTCTTGCAGTGGGGCCAAGGGCAGTTTTACCTTCTAATAGAGTTTGTCATTACACCACTTCTGACTTCACGCTTGCCCCCGATACCTTATTGGAGGGGGAGGTAGATATGGGGCCACAAGGAGCCTCTTGACTGAGCCATTAACTCGCGTGGTCGGTTGTGCTGTTCTCGACAGGGTGCTCTGTGAAACTGACCACTGATGGCTTAGGGCTTGGGAGAGAGATACTGCAAGTGTTGTACAACTGGCCTGCAGACCTGGCTTGCCAGCAAATGTCTTAGTTGCTAGGGCTCCCTGCTTTAACTTGGGCTCTGACGTGTCCGTGGATCTTATAGCTACATCTTGAGGATCCCAGCAGCGTTGAATTCCCAAAACAGCCCCCCATAGAGGGCAATGGAGGCTCCCCTCTGGGCCCTTGGAGATGGGAACCTGAAGCAATAGGTTTAGCCTCATACATGGTGCGAGATGGAGTCACATATTGTGGCTGGACAGTGATCTCTGTAATTTAGAATGACATGGCTCTCCAGCTTCCTTCTGGAGGTGGCCACTGTCCTGTTACCTGGATGGATGAAGCAAGCCTGCATCACCAACCCTGGGGCGTTTCCCCAGAAGCTCCTTCTGTGGGCAGAACCCTACCCCATCTGCTTGGCATGCAGGTGGGGAGGGAGGCCCGAGTTTGGATCCCTTGCGGACTCTAGCAGGCTAGGGAAGGGTTATGTAGAGGCTGCTGGAAGTGCTGCTCAGTAATTTCTGGGAACTTTCAATTGAAAGCTACATTAAAGACTAGCCCGGAGCGCCTTGTGACGGTTGTGTCCTTTGCCCAAGTCTGGCCGTGAAGGCTGCTCTAATGGAGAGGAAACCAGATGCTGTGTGTGTCAGTACAGAGTGCTGCGCTGAGCATCTATCCTGATACCGAAAGGAATATCTGGGAGCTTCAACCAGGCTCCAGCTGAGGTGGACAGGAGAGAAAATGTACTCAAGCCTGCTGGGGGAGCTGCTGGGATACAAGTGGGAGTGGGTTGATTTACAGGGGCTAAGACAGTGACCCCTCCTAGGAGTTGGTGTTGAGCAGGGAGGATGGCTTTAATGTGGCGACTTCTCCTTCATTCCAGGTCCGTTTCCCTGTAAAGCCATCAACAAAATCCTGTGGAGAACCTGTGAATCTGGGTATGTCCCGTGCCGGCGAACGTTGTCAGACCTCTGGGGAGGTGGCACTTGGTTCTGAACTGGGTGCTCATCTCTGCCACAGCTCCAGCAGCAAAGGGCTGTGTCCGCGGGGGACCGTCCCACCGGGCTGCGGTGGAGTGCTCGAATCAATGGGGGGTATAGGGGGGGAACGACTAGAGGGCCCCTTAATAGAAGCCGGAGACTTTGTTTTCAGGACAGGCATCCAAGTTCCTGTTTTAAACACACTAATACAACTGACGCTACCTGGCAAATCACATTTTCGACGCTGGCAAGTAAACTTGTGGACTAGCTAAAAGGTGGCCCCCGGCGCCCTTGAATAAGACAGAAGTAGGATAGCCCCTAAAAGTAGGAAGGGGGGCTTGGTCCACCCACTTGCTGCTCAGGAGCCAAAGTTAGTGGCCAGTCTGTAGAGCATATGTCCCTGGGGAAGCTACTGATGTCATTCACCTGCAGTCGCTCTGGTCAGGGACATGCTGCTTGGCTGTGATGAGGGTTAGGACCCAAGTAGGGGGAAGGTTGGAAAGGTGGAGCTAGGGGGCCCTAAACCAAAACCCGGATTCAAGCAAGCCAGAGCTCTGGGATCCAAACCTGGGTCTGAAGTTTTGTAGAGGGGATGAATCGAAAACCCTGGACTCCAATGCAGGGAAGTCTGGCTCCTGAACTGTCTTGACCCCAAATCCATGTAAGCCGTACATCCAGCCCAAATAGCCATGGCACATACAATGCCAGCATCTCAGCCTTCCTGAGTGGGCGGGGGAGGGATAGGGATGGGGCCTGCAGACCCAGAGCAAGCATTCGTCTCGTCACGTCTCCGTTAATCCAAGCGTTCTCTTGCTCTGGAGGAATTGTCCATTCGACCAGCCTTGCTGTGCTCTGCCTCTTCCTCGGGGCAGGCTGGGCTCCACTGGGCAGCACGGCCCTTGTCCTGCATCTGCTGCATTCGTCTAGCTCCCCCCAGCCTCTGTGGGGTGGCGGGGGGCATGTAGGACATTTCTGCAGAACCGGCCAAGCCGCTCTGCAGAGCGGGAACGGGGGAATAGCATGAGTGATCCCTTCACCGGCGGGAAGCTCGTGTGAGGAATGGCTCTGGGCTCAGGGTAACTGGCTTCATTCAGGGGGAGAGGGGGCATGTTAGCTTTAGCCAATCTCTCTGCTCGTGGCCCCACGCTCTTTCATGTGGGCTCCTCCTCGCTCCTGGGAGGTAGGGCTGATGTCCCCATTCTATAGCTAGGCAACTGAGTCCCAGAGACCAAGTGACTTGCCCAAAATGGCCCAGGAAGCCTGGGGTAGAGCAAGGAGTGAAACCCGGCTCTCCCCGTGCCTAGGTTAGTGCCCCAACCCTGGTGCGCTCTCCTTCCTCTGAATGGAACAGAGGGTGCCTGACCCAGGCCCTCCCAGGCGCAGCTCCTCATTCAAAATGCCATCCACAAGCACCTGCGAGCAGAACTATCCCTGGAGGCGACGCCCTTTGTACCGTGCAGGCAGCTAATGTTCAGGCATCACGCGCGCTGTCGGGAGAACGGAGCGTGTTGGTGTCCCGGGGCTGGCCAAAGTGCCAGTGGTGTCCTACCAGGCCCATAGAGCTTTGGGTTATTGCCCTCAGAAATGGGTCTGGCTGGGGATTTCCTGAAGGGATTGGGCACCCTACTCCCATTGCGTTTCTGTGGGGCACCGAATTCCCATAGGGGCCTGTGAGGTCTCCAGCCCTGGTCCGTGGGGTGGGGTGGGGTGGGGGGAAATCCTAGCAGCAAACTTGCCGATAGCCAGCTACTTCTCCCCTGCCTGCAGAAATCACTTCATCATCTTCAGCGGTGGCATGCCCCGGGCCAGCTACGGGGACCGGCACTGTGTCAGCATCCTGCAGGGCCAGAGCCTGGTCACCCTGGACTTCACTTCGCGCGTGATCGACTTCTTCACCGTGCACCACACCGAGCCGCAGGAGGGTAGGCGGCCCGCTCTTCGGAACCGAGCGCGTCTCGGTCTCCCTCCCCAGCCTGACATCTCGCTGCTCTGCCTTCTAGAGTTCGATAACCCGAGTGCCCTGGTGGTCCTGGTGGAGGAGGAGCTGGTGGTCCTCGACCTGCAGACGCCTGGCTGGCCTACGGTTCCTGCCCCCTACCTGGCACCCCTCCATTCCTCCGCTATCACCTGCGCCTATCACATCTCCAACGTCCCCCTGAAGCTGTGGGAGCGAATCATCAGCGCTGGAGAGCAGCAGGGCCCCCTGCACCCTTCTGTGGTAGGGGAACGCCCCCTGCTGGAGAAAAGCCACTGAGCTGTAACTGGGTCTTGCCAGAAGGTGGGTGGGGTCCTTACCACGACTGGCACAAGGAGCCTGACTTGGCTGAGGACACTGCGAGCCTCTGTGGGGAGTTGTCACGTGGCTCTCCTGGCTCGTCGAGCAGCATCCCGTTGGGCTGTGCAAACCCGTCTCGATTTGCTTGGATGCCAGCAGCAGGGCGGGAGGGGTGCACGTGGGTGAGAGCCCCAGTGGACCTGTGGAACGGGCTGTTGCTTAATGTTTCCCCCCACCCTGCGTGGGTGGGATCTGTCTTCTAGAACTGGCCGATCAGCGGAGGGAAAAACTTAGCCCAAGAACCCACCCAGAGGGGCCTTCTTCTCACGGGGTAAGTACCGTTCGGCCACCAGCCATTTGAATGGCTAATCTTTCCCACAGCCCTGCCCTAGAGAGCTGGCCAGTGCTGGGGTTTTCACTGGGTCTTGCTCCCTGGGACACCTGCCAGGGACCATCATGTGGGGGTATCGAAGGATACGTCTACACTGGGATTAAAAACCTATGGCTGGCCCATGCCACCTGGCTTGGGCCAAGGGGTGGTTTAACAACACCCCCCCCCCCGCAGGGTCTAGAGCCTGGGCTCCAGCCCTAGCCCAAAAGTCTACATGGCAATGAAACCACCCCTTAGCCCAAGTCAGCTGGGGAGTTTTAATTGCAGTGTGGATATTCGTGAAGGTGGGCGTGAGGTATAAATGCACTGGCACAAAGCAGGGAAACCTAGAAGAACTACCCAACCTGAATCCAACTGTCTGGCAGGTGCTGGCCCTATGGCTGTCTAGCAGCCACCCTCCAACAGAGTGCCCAGTAGGGGCAGCAAAGGGACTGGGGCAGGGACTTCAACGTGCTGGAATGGCTGAGGCTTGCGTCGTGCCCTAGAGGCAGCCAGCGGGGGATTCTGCCAGCCCTCCTGCAGCGTAGAAAGCCGCATCTCGTGGGTGGTGGGGTGGGCCTCTTCTGGGATCAGGTCTGACTGAACAGAGATCCCAAGAGCAGACCTCTCCCTGGCTGACTGAAAGTCACGGCCAAAGTCTGTCCTGAAGGGCGTTCTCTGCCACTGCAGAAGGGTAGCACTGTGTAGTGGCTAGAGCAGGGGGCTGGGAGACCTGGGTTCGATGCTGCTGAATTGCAGAGTGGGGGATGTAAGCCAGGAGGCTGGGCGAGAAGTACGAGTATGGACGGATGCTAGGGGAGAGGTGGGAGAAGCCCCATCTCAGTTGTTGGGTGGACTAGCTAACGGTCCTCCCTGATGAGTCTGGCAAGGATGCGTCACTCTGTTTGTTTGTTTTTCCTTCTCCTTGCTCTTGGTGTTGGTTTTATCCTGGCTCGGAGTTGGCAACATGTTGCCAAATGCATCGTTGGCTGAGCGCTGCACCAGCTTCTCCGAACATGCAGGCAGGGCTTGTTAGCAGCCGCAGATGTTGAGGCTGGAGCGGGGGAGGTGGGGGTGAAGGAAAATTCAAGACTAACATTGTCATGCTGGGCGTGGAGCCTGCTGTCCCGCTGGGACGCACACCCACCTCGGGACTCCTGGGTGGCTTGCTGGCCTGCTGACCGGGAGCCCGGCCTGGAGCGGAGTTGAGGAGCTGATTTGCTCTTGCCCTTTCAGCTCTGCCCGCTGCTAGATGGGGCAGGCAGGGGATGGGGCGTCGGAGGGGCTGATTCGTTACAGATGAGCCACGTCTGGGTAGTGGTGACTGATGTGCTCATGGGCTGCCTCGGGGAGCTGGCTCCCATCATTGGGCTGGGCCATTGCACAGAACTCCTGGACGGGGAGCCGGAAGCAGCCAGAGGCTGTGCTGTGGACAGCCGACCGCAGAACGCCCCTTGCTGTTCCGAGGGTTTAGCGACCTGTGGTTATGGCTTGTCAGTTGCTCCCCTCGAGCTGCCGCGAAGCCACGGCATGATTGTTGGGTGGCTTCTAGCCCTGACGTCGGCAGGGAAATGTCAGCTTGGCCAGTTGTTGCTGTGGAACTGCTTCCCTTAACAATCTTGGGAAGGTCTAGCGCTACTGAGGTACAGCTGGCTTAAGCCAAGCTGTGCAGCCACATCCCTCCCTCCTGACCCCTGCCTGACGGAGCCATCCAGCTCTGTGACGGCTCCGTCCTGAGGGCATCACCACAGAGGCAGATCGCCCGGTCCGTGGCCCAATGCCCTAGTCCAGAATCCAGTGTGCTGTGGACCAAGGAGATCTTTGCCTCACCTTGCCACCCTCCTGAGCCAGCCGGGCGTGAATGCTGGTACCCTGAGCTCATTCCCGCCTGCTCCCTAAGCTTCTGGACTGGGGTAGGGAGGAGGGACCGAAATCGGAGCACGCAGAGATCGGCCCCGATGGCTGTGGGGAGCGGCAGAGCCACTGGGCGGGAGTCGAAACTAGTTCCGCGCTAACAGATGCAATGGAGAGTCCGTTCGCCTCTTACACCTCTCCCTTGCAGAAGTGGGCAGGCTAGGGGCAGCTTAGCTGGTCGTATGTGGGGAGTCAGGGCCCCGGGCAAGGGACAGCCAGACAGCTCTCCCAGCTTCTCCGCACTGAGTGGCATGTCTCCCCCTCTCTCCTCCCCAGGCACGAGGATGGCACGGTCCGCTTCTGGGACGCCTCGGGAGTGTCCTTGCGTCCGCTGTACAAACTGGGCACGGCCAACATCTTCCAGACTGACTGCGAGCACGACAGCCTCAACCAGGCCAGCGAGGAGGAGTGGCCTCCCTTCCGCAAGGTACCACCCTCGGTCCCTGCCCATCCCCAGGGCAGTCCTGGCAACTCCGTGTGGGGCCCCTTCACAGGAGCCAATGGGCCTCTCCAGGAGTGTCCCTGTACTACCATGTCACAGCCCGGGCCCCGCTGGCTGAGGATTCCTGGGAGGGAGGCCCATGGATTGGAGAATCTCCCCCATGTCAGGGCGGCTCGTTGCCAGCCCAGGGCCACAGTGGGTGACAAGGTGCTGCCATCTGATGGGAGCCTAGAGAGCCAGACTCGCTCTGCACATCCGCCATCGCAAACCACCTCCCACCCCAGGGAACCCTTCCCCTGCTTCTGGAGAGAGGCCAGGCCTTGAGCCATAAACTGCGCTCTCCTTCTGAGCAGGGCCAGAACAGGCTGTGTGGGGAGCACGCCCTGCTGCTGTTCGGGCAGGACCAGCTCTGTGCCTTCCATCGCCAGGGCTCCTCTTGCCAGCTGTGGAAATGCCACGAGTGTGGGCAGGGTCAGGCTGGCTCAGGCAGACGCTCCCCATGTGGGCCAGGCCAGTGCTGCTGCCAAGTGCCGCCTCCTACTTCCAGCCCCGTGGGCACAGGCAGGAATGAGGATGCCTCTGGGATTCGGGGCAGATGCTCTTCTGCAAACCCCCTTGGTCCCAGAGGCACGAATGGCAGCCCAGAGTCTGCATGGCAAGAGCCCCTGGCCTTGAAAATTTCCTGGGGAGGGCCAGGGAAGCAGCTGAGGATGGCATTGATTGGCTGACTCAGTGCCCCTCAGTTGGCCAGTTGGGTTTTAAAGGGGCACTCGCCGTGAGAACCGTTCCCCTGCTCAAAGGCAGGTGCGTGCCCTGGTAAAAGGCCCAGTCTCCTCGTGCCCCAGCCCCTGAGCCCAGCCACACTGCCCACTGTGCTTTTACACTGGTGTAAATCTGGAGTGACGCTGATTCACGGGAGTCCCTCTGCAGTTTAGTGAGTGCAACCTGGCCCCTGATCTTCAAAGGAATGAGATTTGAGCCCTGTCCCTACAGGAGATCTGTGCTGATCATGCTTCAAGCCCCATGGGAATGGGTGGCTGTGAGCTCCTCCCAGCCGTTTTCGAGTGACGGTCCTGCGGACGTCCAGGGAAGGTTAAGTTCTCTAGACCTACAGCAGTGGCAGCGTTGTGCTGTAGCTTGATCGTCGCCAGGTGTTTATGGGCAGCAGACAAACAGGATTTGTCTTGGCTGTTGGCTAGAAACCCTGGCGTCCAAGGATCTCCTCCACCTGGTGATCCCTATTCTACGCTCCTTCCCCGCTCCTCTGCTGGGAGCCCTTGCTGGGGTAGAGACTGTTTTGGATGGAGCTGGACTTGGCTGCATTGATATCAGGCCCACTCTCTGGGTACAGGGGGCCAGAATAGAGACATGCTTCCAAGGGGAATTCCCGAGGGAATCTCCAACCACTGCAGCTCTGCTGTCTGCATCTGTCTTGGCATCTGTGCGGTGTGGCAGGACTGCACCACCTGGGGTCCCCTCAATGCCCCTCTGTGTGTGCTGATTCTGGGGGCGGGGCCAGAGCAGTCTGGGGCAGCCCCCGCTATCAGCATCCTGGAGAAGAGCATGCACAAGTCGCATAGGCATGGATCCCCCAGACCCCGTAGGCAGGGCTGGAAAGGGGTCATTTGGTGCCAGCTAGTAACGAATCTCCCATTGTCCTGTAACGCAGTTGCAGCCTGGCCTGACGCCGGCCATGTCTCCAGTGGTGGTCAGGAGGCAAGGCTGATGGTGAGAGCCGGGCTTGCCTGCTGCCCAGACCCGAGCGTGAAGATGCTTATGATAAATGTGTCAAAGAATGAGTCTTTCCCATCCCACCTCTGATACGGTGCACGCAGCTCCTTGCCTCTGTCTGGGGCAGTGCTGGGCATCTCACTAGCTCCTGGGCAACCTCGGCTGGGTTGATGGGCCAGGGCTCTCATGTGAGTGCGGTGGGTTTAAGTTTAGTTGCTGGAGGAACTCTGCTGGCTCTTGACCATCCTCGTGAAGGACTAGAATCATTGGCCTGCCAGCCGTGCCTGCATCAGATCTGCACCTGTCAGCTAGAGCATCAGTCCTGGGGTGTCTGTCCAGGACCATCTCTAATGAAAATAGAAGGGAGCTGTCTAATAATCCAACCCAGTGACACAGATTGGGGCCCCTGGCGAGGGCCGGTCCTGGCAGGGGGTTAAGGTAGGATCTGAGACCATTGAAGGGAGGGAGTAGAGGGGGGTGCCCGCACTGGGAGGAGTCGGTGTGCGCAATGGCTTGCCGGAGCCCCGGACAAAAGCAGTGTCCTGCCCTCTCGCGCCCCTGACCCCCTCTTCCCTGTCTCCATCATCCAGGTTGGCTGCTTTGATCCGTACAGCGACGACCCGCGGCTGGGCATCCAGAAGATTGCGCTGTGTAAATACACGGCCCGGATGGTGGTGGCTGGGACTGCTGGACAGGTAGGACGGCTGTGCGGGCGACGCTCTCGGGGAACAGCCAGTCAGCCTTGTACTGTTGTTGGGTTTTGCTTGGGGGCGAAGTTTGGGGAGGGGGAAGGGAGTGCAGGGACCAGGGGCAGAGCCCAAGTATTGGGTGGGGAGCGTGGGATTCTCAGGCCATGCTCCCGCTTGGCTGTAGGTGCTCTGCCTCTTAAAAGCGATTCTCCCAGGACTAGAGAGCTGATCCCAGGGCATGTTTCTCAGCTGTCCCAGTGACCTGGCCTGTAGACCCCCTGGCTGGTGGGATCTGCCCCAGGGCTTGGCAGACTTGCTGGGGGTGGGTTTGACTTGGCAGGGGAAGCTTCGTATGTTTCCCATCAGCTGTGGAGTGTCTGCTCTGTCTCCTGCTTCTGGGGAGCCATCTAGCTGCAGGGGTCCATCCGAGCAGGGATAAACCCCTTTGTTAGGGACCAGCTGCCCCGGGCTGTCGTGCTGTGCCCCACTGGCCAGCCAGTCCTGCTGGCAGGAATATACCAGTCGCTTCCTAGAGGAGAGGTTTCCCCAGCCCAGCTGTCACTTAAGACTCCATTGCTTGATCCTCTACCCCCAGCTGGCTTTGCCAGGACTGCGTAGGGAGGGCAGGGGCACTGAGCATTGGCGCCGGGGCAGGCGTTGGCCCTGGGATAAGGGGGGTGCTGCAGCTGAGGGTGCTTCGGAAGAGCCTCGGCCCTGCACTTGTCTACCAGACCCGGTGCTGCTGGTGCCTTGCTGTCATGGGCACCAGGCTCCCAGCTGGAGGCCAGGAGCTCTCCCCTGAGCTGCATGCACGGCCCGCCTCCGCTGGTAGCGGGGAGATGCCTCGGCGGAACTGTCCCTCAATGTCACGTCTGCCTCTCGCCAGGTGCTCGTCATGGAGCTGAGCGATGAGAAGTCGAATCACATGATCAACGTGGCCACGGTGGACCTGCTGCAGGACCGGGAGGGCTTCACCTGGAAGGGGCATGACCGGCTTACCCCCAAGAACGGCTCCCTGACCTTCAGCCCAGGCTTCCAGCCCAGCGTGCTGGTGCAGTGCATGCCGCCGGCTGCCGTCACCGCCGTGACACTGCACTCTGAGTGGAACCTGGTGGCCTTCGGCACCAGCCATGGCTTCGGGCTCTTCGACTATTACCGACGCGACCCGGTGCTGGCCAGGTAGGGGGACCTGGGAGCTGCACTCCCTCCTCCCCAGGGGACCGGCTCCAGCTACGGAGCACGTCACGTCCAGCTTGGCGCTGGCACTGGGATATGGAGCTGAGCGGCGAACAAACACCACAAATCCTGTTGCTGTTGATCCTTCCCATGGCAGATGGGCAGGGCCGGGCTCTAAGGTGGTTCAGCTCCTTTCTCCCCTGTGCTCGGGGAGGGGCACCGTCCTGTCCCACAGCAGCCCTCTACTCCCCGCTGGAAGGAGCAGTGCCAAGGATTCTCCCTGGGAACCCTTTAGCCCCTGACTGGGGGTAGTGGCACAGCCCGGTGCAGTACTGGGAGAAGCTGAGCTAATGAGCTGGCGGGGGGCACGTTGACCCATGAGTGGGGTGGAGGGAGGTTTAAACCTCATGAGGCTGGTCCCTTTCCCACGCACACCTAAGTCCTAGGGGACTCGGCTCAGCGAAGCGGGTGCTGTAGCTTGCCAGCGGACGATCCCGTGCAATGCTGCAGCCTCCTGCTGGCTTGTCCGTGTGCCACCGGTGGTCCCCAGCAGTTGTCCCGCGCTCGGCACGTACTGATCTCCTGCCTTCAGAGCTCTTCTGGGCTCCTTCAGCATGAAGGGGGGTTGGGTAGGCGAGCAGTGTCCCTGCTTGCCAACAGGGGAGCCAGCAGGCGCCCTGGGGCTTTCACCCCCCTCTGCTGCCGCTCTCCGGCCTCCCACAGAGCGCGTGTGGCCACCTGGGCTTGCTTGGGGGGGCTGCGTGACTCTGCAGAAGGGCCCATGCCCCCCCGTTGTCGCTCCCCAGGGCAGAGCTGTCCATCTCCCCCGCCCGGTGGCAGCTGCTCCGTCCTTGTGTCAGGAACTTCTCCAGACGGCGCTGGGAGGGCCGTTCCTTCTCCTGCTGCAGCCAGGGGGAAGAGCGCCGCATGGGGCAGTGATCTGTTGTGGGAGCGTGGCTGGGAAGAGGGTCCCTCGATGGAGCAGTTCCTTGATTAGGGGGCAGCAGGTGCTGACCAGGGAGCGCCTGGGGGTCCTGACTGGCTTGTCTGCTCGAACACTTGTGGAGCATGTTCTAGACGCAGTGTCCTAGCCAGACCCAGGGTGCATCCGCTAGCCAGGCTGCTCGGGGCCGAGCCCCCTACAGCCACGTCACTTGAGTGCTCTGGGATGAAAGGGGCTACCTTGGGGACACCCGATCCTACTGTCATGGGGTGGCTGAGAGGTGCCCTCTGGTGGGCACAGCCCACAAAGGGGCCTTACCGAGGAGGCCTTGGAGGAGCTGAGGCGGGAGGGTTCTAGTCCTAGTTCCCTGTGTTTGTGGGTTACCTGATAACCGCCTGTTCCAAGTGACATTCGCGGGGGGGGGGGTCTACGTGGCAGGCCCTGCCGACCCGCCAGGGCAGAGCTAGGCATTGGCATGGTTGGGGAGAAGGCCGGGAACGAGTCTCCCCTCTGTGAACATGGCCAATCCTCGGGGGTCCCCATTCCTGCACCCCAGACCACGGCGAGGCCCTGGCTGGCGCTGAGCAGCTGTCTGTGCCGCCGCAGGTGCACGCTCCACCCCAACGACTCCCTGGCCATGGAGGGGCCCCTCTCCCGAGTGAAGTCTCTGAAGAAGTCCCTGCGCCAGTCCTTCCGCAGGATCCGCAAAAGCCGAGTCTCCGGCAAGAAGAGAGTCGTTGCCAACAGCTCCTCCAGCAAGGTAACGGCAGGGCAGGGCAGGGCACGGTGGGGGACTGTCCCATCCTGCGCCTGCCCCCTGGGGTGGGGGTGTCCCTGGGAGGGGGGCAGTGACCTCTTGTGCTTGAACTGCTGGGGCGGCGGGTTGGCTTCTTGACACGGACGTCCTTTGTCCCGAGTGCATTAGAATGTTTCTAATGTATAAACCAAGCAGAGTCCCTGCTCCTGCTTTTCTTTGACACATGTCTTCTGGGCAAAGGGAAACTGAGGTCCAGAGTGGCTAAGTGACCTGCCCAAGTTTCCACAGGAAGTCTGTGGCAGAGGAGAGAATTGAACCTTCCACGTGTCTGGCTGGTGCCCTGACCATCCTGCCCTACCTCATAGCTTAGCACTAACTCCCAGAACCTGGAGGGTCCCCTCTCTCTCGGGGACCCCAGGAGGGGCTGTCCTGTGGGGCTGCTCCCTAGCTGATGAAGGGAGGAAGCTGACCCCTGGAATCCAGGCTGTTCACGGGACTGGTGTCTCCTCCCCCAGGTGCAGGAAGCCAATGCCCAGCTGGCCGAGCAGGCCGGCCCCACCGACGTGGAGATGACTCCCGTGCAGAGGCGGATCGAGCCCCGGTCAGCCGACGACTCGCTCTCGGGGGTGGTGCGCTGCCTGTACTTCGCTGATACCTTCCTCCGAGATGGTAAGGCCTGGCCGCAGCTCTGAGTAGGAATACAACTGTGCAGCCAGGAAGGAGGTCCCGTGAGGCCTGTTGGCACAAGCTCTGCCGCGCTGAGCTAGACCTACGGCTCCCCTGGCTGGACCCCCATGTCTGCACCAGCCCTGAATACAAGATGCCCAAGAGGCAGATGTTCAACACCCCTGATCCCCAGCTGGTACAGCACTGTACTGAGAAGCATGGGCAGCTTCTTCCTAACCTTGTCTGGTGCTCACCTTACACCCTGGGACATGAGGATTAATATCGTTTCTAGCTATGCTGTCTAGTAGCATTGCAGAGAGAGAGTTCCTACTCCATAGAAAGGTCTAATCTTTAAACCCTGCTTACTTCAGTAAAACCATGTGGCAGAGAGTTCCCCAGGCTAGCACTGCCTTGTGCAGTTCTTCCTTTGCTCAGTAGACTGGCCAGTGCTAAAAACCCTGAGCTCAGAAAGCGCGGCTTGACCCAGGTTGCTTCTGGGGTTCTGGTGTGGGTTGATATTGTGCTAATACTCAGGGCTGCCTGGGGGGAGGCAGTTTTCCCCAGAGTCCCCCGTTTGCGAGGGCCCCCAAACAGGATGGCCTCGCACAAAGCTGAGTGTCACTGTGACCTCGTGTGCCCGGTTGCAATGTCCGGAATGGGGAGCCAGGCCCGGCCCCGTGGGATAGAAAACGCTGCTGAGGGGTGAGGTGTCTCCAATACTTCCTCGCCCTGGGGCCACCCCTGAGTGGTCTGTCTTTTGGGGGACCCGGGCCCCCCAGCACCTCTGCGCAGCCCTGCTAATGCTGCTGCTTTCCCGCTGCTCCTCAGCCGCACACCACGGGCCCACCATGTGGGCTGGGACCAACTCGGGCTCCGTGTTCGCCTACGCTCTGGAGGTCCCGTCCCAGGAGAAGTTCTCGGAGCGCTCGGTGGAAGCGGTGCTGGGCAAGGAGATCCAGCTGATGCATAGGGCGCCGGTGGTGTCGATCGCGGTCCTGGACGGGCGGGGGAACCCTCTCCCGGAGCCCTACGAGGTGTCCCGGGACCTGGCCAAAGCCCCCGACATGCAGGGCACCCATTCTGTGCTCATCGCCTCGGAGGAGCAGTTCAAGGTAGGAGAAGGGAGGGGCCGATCGCTGCGTCTCGCGCTGTCCCGCATGGGAACCCTGCCGAGCTGCGGCCTTTTGCCGCCGTTACCCTGACCCAGGTGGCATTGGTAGCGGGAGACGCTGCCTCCTGCCGGCTTCTCCCGTGGGGACGTTCCCATTCCCGAGGGAAAGGGGTGTCTTGCAGGGGGCAGAGAAGAAGGGAGGGTGGACATGGCAAACCCTGGCTTGGGTGGAACCACGTTGTGGCGGGAGCCAGGGGCTCTGCTGTGACTTTTTTTTAAAGATGAAATGCCCAGCGTTGGGTGCAGGGCATTTCAGCACTAAAAGAAGTGGGTTGTCCACAGACAACACCATGGCTAGTGAAGGTGGCCGTGGGCTAGTGAAGGGCGTGGACATGGCATACTCACACAGCCATTGCCGCTGCTGATGGCTAGCGCCCTGGTACACCTGACAGGCCTTGACCCTTGCCGGTAAGACTCAGCTGGCCTGTGCTTAGAGCCCCTATGAAGCTTGTGGCCACGCAAAACATGGGTCCCTTGCCCCATAGCAGTGGGGTGGGGAGACAGGAACCAGGTCTCCGCTCTCCAGCCGGCTTGCTCTCTGCCTTGACCTAGGTGTTCACGCTGCCAAAAGTCAGCGCCAAGACCAAGTTCAAGCTGACGGCCCACGAGGGCTGCCGGGTGCGGAAGGTGGCGCTGGTGAGCTTCACCAGCCTGGCGTGCGAGGATTACACGGAGAACGGCCTGGCGTGCCTCACCAACCTGGGGGACATCCACATCTTCACGGTGCCCAGCCTGCGGCCGCAGGTGCACTATGACTGCATCCGCAAGGAGGACATCAGCGGCATCGCCTCATGTGTCTTCACCAAGCACGGGCAAGGTGAGCACACCGCATTGGTGGGTCTGGCGGTGGCTGGGACGTGGATTCCTGGCTTGGGCTCCTTCGGCTCCATTCGCTTGGCCCCAGGCTACCACGGTGTGGGAGACGGTGCTGCACGGTGGGTAGAGCGCTGGGCTGGGACCTGGGAGCCGCCCTCTCATCTCTTGGCCGGCAGGAACTTTGTCTGTGCAACGGGGCCCTGATCTCCTCCCTGCTGAGCTGGGGCAGCTTTGGGGAGCAGTTCTTGGGGGAGCTGGTGCACTGCGATCCTGCTGGTGCATTGAGACGCCAGGAGAGTGTAAGCCGCCTTGGTTAATCTGTCCGAGTGGGTGCCCGCTGTTGAGTCTCTCTGGGCTCCCTCTCCCCAGGCTTCTACCTGATCTCGCCTTCCGAGTTCGAGCGATTCTCCCTGAGCGCCCGGAACATCACAGAGCCGCTCTGCTCGCTGGAGCTCGTCCGGCACCACGGCACCACCTGTCTCGGGTAGGCTGGCCTCCCGGGCTGCAGGAACTGCAAGCTGCTGCTGCTTTAAGTAGGGTGTCGCTGGTGGGGAATGCTGGGGTTGTAGGGCGTGAGCAGGCTCCCAGCACGGTTGGTCCGAAGCAAACTGGCTGCTGCCTGTGTCATGGCCCCTCTGAGTCCCTGAGCAGCTGGCCTGTGCCACCACTGCCCTGATGGGGCAGGCTAACTGCCCCTAGAGCCCAAAGGCCCTGCCCTCTGTCCAGTGTGGTGACGAAGAATCTGGGGGTGACTGTGGGCCCGTCTGCAGTTCGGTCCCCTGCAGCAAAGTGCCCCCTATCCCCACTTCGCTGCCCTCCCCCATGCAGGCTGGGAACTGGCGGTGACGGAAATAACTCTCTCTCCTCTTGCTCGTCAGCCGCGATTTCACCGGGACACCGAAACTGACGCAGGCCAACGGGACTCCCGTGCTGCAGGACTCAGAGGCGAACGGCTCCCCCAGCGACGGCACCCGTAAGGAGACTGCTCTGGCCTTCCACCGAGGGGCTTGGTGTGCTGCGGGCGCTGGCGGAGCTGGGCTTCCCAGCCGGCCGAGCCGCCGCTGCCCGGTGATACAGATAGGGAAACCGAGGCATGGGGGGGGGTTGGGACTCGGCTAAGATCTATGGGGATCATGGCAGAGGAGGGTCCTTGTGCTTTTTGCTACAAGGCTGCCCTTCTCCTTCCTAAAGCCCCTGGGAAGACAGTGGACTCTAGCTGCCTAAGGGGACGGGGTCTCTCCCTGGCCTGCGTTGGGATGAAGTGCTGCTGGGTGGTGGATATCTTCCCCTCTCCGGTGCATGCAGCATCTCCAGCCCAAAGACCCTCTGCCAAAGCAGGGCCCTTCTGACAGGCTGGCACCTGGGTGCCCTGCTTAGAGCCAGGAAGCCGGAGTACAACCTGGCAGAGTGAGCTGTCTCGCTTGGCCCAAAGTGCACCTCCTCTTGTGGAATGGGGACCTCCCTGCCCCGGGTCCGATCAGCTGCTGGGACAGTTTGGGTCCCGCAGGAAGGCTCGTCCCATGGGTGCTGGCAGCGCTCCTGGGACGCTCCTGGCAAAGGAAGAGGCCAGGGCGTCATTGGCACAGCTCCAGATGTGCTGTCTCTGAAGGCAGGGGGTGTTGTCCAGGGGAGCTGTCAGCTCCTTGCTCTGCTGGCCTGGGGTGCAGATGCCCGGCCTGCCCTCTAGCTGGGCTGGCACCATGAGGTGTGTCCTGGAACCAACCCCAGTGCTGCATGTATTCTCCTCCAGGGACGCCTGAGGAACCCCCGGCGCCCACTGACTCGCCAAACAGCCCAGAGAGCCCCCTGGACACCACCGGGGACATCACCGTGGAGGAAGTGAGAGATTTCCTGGCGTAAGTTTGGGCTCTGGGAAGTCACTGGTGCCACGAGCCTGAGTGTTCTTGGCTGGAGGGCTCCACTCTGGGGCCTGGCAGCGTCAGCTGTGCCGTTGTTGCTCCCTGGACATAGTCAGCATCTAGGCTGGGGGATGTTTACAAGACAGAGGAGTTCCCCGTCTCCCAGGCTCCAGTGGCTTTGTTCACCTTCCCCGCACACAGCCCCGCCCGGCCGTGCCGAGGGATTGAAGCGCGCACTTGATGATTGCAAACCGCTTGCGACCGGAATCCGGGGAGATGACGCTGGCGCTCCTCCGGGGGGCGCTGTGCATGCACAGGGCTGCCCACCCTGAGGCCAGAGCTCCCTGCAGCGTTGGATGGGAGAGGTGGTGAAACCACTAGCCATGCTGCGCCTTGAGGGTGGCAGAGGATTTTCACCCTGGTCTCTTCCCCAGGGCCCACCCCCGTCCCTAGCTATAAGGGTCCTGCATCCCGGTCAAACCCGGGCTGTACGGACAATGCAGCCTCTCTGCTGGGAGCCCCTTGGCCAGGCGCATGGAGAGCCTGTGAAATAAGGCTGGTCAAGGGGGTCCCAGCGCATGTATGCACATCTCCCTCCTTCCCCCCCATGGGGCTGGGCTTGTGCAATGCTGGACGGCCTCCTGCCCCAGCTAGGGGTCGCTCTGTGCATACCACAGCCTGGAATCAGCCCTGGCCAACAGCACGGCTGGCCTTGGGCCCGCTCATGAGCTAGTTTGCTGTCTGCACGCAGTGCTGCGGGAGCCTTGCTCCTTCAGATGGGAGGCTTCAGTGCGCAGCCAAGATCCGGAGAGCTCATCTCCGCGGGCAGCTCAGCGATCCTGCCCAGTCGGCCTCTCCAGCGGGCATCAACGGGAGCGACTGGGGGTGGGGACCTTCCCAAGGAGCTGGACTCCGTCCCCAGACCAAGCTGTCCCCATTTGCGGGGAAGCCGCTTGGCGTGTCCCACGTTTGGCCTCGGATGAGGGCCTGCGTTGTCCTGCTCTGGTGGGGCACATGCAGGTGGGTGATTCGACCAGCATCCCCTGCCAAGCGGGAGCAATGGATCGTCTTGGCTTGCCCTTAACGTCCGGGAGGCTGGGGGGGTGTCCGGAGCCCAGGAGCTCTTCGCTCAGCCGTGCTGGCCCAGCGGCTGGGGGGCGTCTCTGGGCCAGCTCCCGGCCGTGCCTGGGACCGAACGGTCTGTGTTAGCGTGTCTGTCTTCCAGCTCCTCGGAGGAAGCGGAGAGGAACCTGAGGAACGTGAGCGAGGAGGAGGCCCACTCTCCAGGGATTCTGATTAAATGAGGTGCGCGGGGAGGCAGGGGGTTCTTGCTCTGCGAGGGTGGCAGGGCTTGCTGCAGCGGTCCCTGGTGCCGTGCTCTCCCGCGCCCTGAATCCCTAGGCCCTGGTCGAGAGCTCGCTCAGGGAGCCTCTCTGCTGCTGGAGCCCAGCGCCTGGTTGTTCTGCTCGCTGTCTGGCTGTCTGTCCTCCTCCAGCACCCGTCGCCGGGGAACCTGGGCCAGGCTTTGCTGGGCTGCGGGTGAGGCTGTGCGGATGCCCCTGGGAGGCAGCCATACTGGATCTCCTTGGGGTGCGGGGCCCTGTTAGCTGGGCACATGGCGCTGCCCAGCGCTGGAACCCCCTGTAGGAAGCAGGGCCCCAGGGTCTGCACTGCAGCTAGGGAGGCTCCTACACAGGCGATGGACACGGGAGCGGAGTCGGTGTCCCCAGCCTGGTGCCCTGTGAGCGTGGTGAATGGCTCCATTGTGTGCCTGGCCTGGCCTGCCATCGGGAGAGCTGCCCACCAACCTGCACCAGGCAGTGGCAGCTGGGAGACTTCTCCCCTGCCCCCATGCAGAGCGAGGCTGCGCCAGACCCCAGTGGCTGAACAACAGAGCCAGGCTGCACTGGGCTCTGGATGGGCTGGGGGCTGCCCTTAAAACCCCCAGGTCCCAAACTGCTGGAGGGAGCAGAAAGGCAGTGGCAAGGCTAGAACTCTGAGGCTCCAGCCACCTCTGCTAAGGGAGAATCTGTCAGTATAGGGACTATGACCACGAGTTGAGCACTCCTGATTCCATCCAGCAGAGGGCAGCATCCCCCTCATGCACACCACAATACTTAGAGGTGTGGCCTGAGCACAGGGCTGGGCTGCAACTCCTGCTTCCCAGTCCATGCTCAGATTCCTTCTGTATCCTGGAGCCAATTGTTAAACTGCTCTGCCTCAGTTTCCCCCCTCTAAAATGGGGGTCATGCTTACTGCCTTCAGTGCGGTAGAGGTGAGGGGTCGGCTAACGTCCGTGTAAAGGCCATGGATTTGTTCCCCCCACCATTGTTAGCCGGGTAAGGGGGTAACTTCTGGCACAGCCTGTGGGAAGTGATAGCCTCCCCTCCTCTACTGAGGGTTGGGGGCAGGTTACCCCTCGTCTGCCTGATGCTGTCAGACAGGGCGCTGGGCCAGATGGTCGGCGGCTCTGCTCCACTCTGGTGAGGCCTGTTCTCCAGATCACCCAGTCACCGCTCCAAGCTGAAATCCTGCTCTGTTCAGAATACCGCTCTACATGCACTGATGCAGGGGTCTGTGCCATGAGGCGGGGGCCCCCCAGCCTTCCCCAACTCCCCACCAAGTGTCTGGGCTGCAGCATGGGATCTGTAGGGGCCCAGGTCAGCAGGCCTGGCCTGGATAAACGGTGGAGAGACAGAGCGGGTCGAGAGGCAGAACTCCCGTCCCATGGGGATCAGCGCGTCTCTCTACACCCGCGAGTCAATCTCTCGCCCCTCCTTGCTCGCTGGCCCCCTTCGGGGCTGCTGCAGGCTAGTGGATTGAGCATGGGGCTTGGAATCAGGATTCCTGGGTCCTGTTCCTGGCCAAGCTTCAGTCCCATTTCCCCGGCTGTGAAATGGGAGCAATGCAGGTCCCCAAGTGCGTTGAGATGTTGCACCCTGTTCCAGGTATCCCTACTCCCAAGGGGCCTCTGCTGGCCTCATGTGGCAGTTTGCAATGCTCCATTTAGGGCCTTAATGTAGTTTGGGGAGCTGCTGCAATTGTGTCTTGCATCATTTCCTTGTTTAATAAAGGCAGCTGGGCAGTGCGTTGTTAAAAGCAGTGTGTTAATTTAATGGCTGGCTCCCGGGGGATCTACTAGGTTTAGTAACAGGCAGCACGTGCTCCTGCAGGGAGGGAGATGGTGCGCTCTGGGGGAGCCTCCGGGCTGGTTCTGTGGAGCTCGGCGAGGCAGGAGAGCCTTGTCCCCCAGGCCTGGGGACAGCACGGTCCTTTGTTCTGTTCCTGGGAGAACTTTAAGGCTGTGCCCATGGGTGGGTCGTCGGCAGTGGGGATTGAACCTTGAATCTTAAAGCCTGAGTTTAAAAACAACCCAGCTCCGTCAGCCATGCCTGGAGGAGGCTCCTCACCTCCATGGCCAAGCCACTACTAAAGGGGGGCAAAGTGTTAGGCTGGGTGGGTTATGCAACACTCTGCTGCTTGCTACCTGACCGAACTGAGAGCAGAGCTGCTGCCATGGGGCGAAAGAATCTTCATTAGCTGCCAGCAGTAAAGGGCTTATGATCCAGTTCTGATTGGATCCAGCAGAGGGCAGTGTCCTGCATCAGCCACTTCATGAGTAGAGCTGGTGAAACTTTGGTTGTTTTTTTTTAAAGCCGCCTTTCCCTTCTCAAGGTTCGAAGTGGCCCTTTTTTGATAACTTCCCCTACTTTTTGCCAGTTTAAAAAAAACAAACAAACAACAAAAAACCTTTCCCCCCCCCCCTTCTAAATGAAGAACAAAGACCAAGAGCTGGCAGACCACAGCTAAACAAAAACCATTGAGAGGAGGCTGATTTTCATGCAATTGTTTTGCTGTTTGAAAAGCCTCTTGATGTTGCCTGATTTTAAACTTGGCTCAAGACTAGGTGGTACAGCGGCTCTCTACCTTTCCATGCTGCCACCCCATAGTACAACAAACTCTCAGACCCCCCCCACCGCCCCCAATCATAAACGGAGGGTGGGTGAGACTGCTTGAAAGCTGCCTATAACCTGGGGGAGGGGGTGAGGGGCATCTCCCATCCCCTGCTCACCCCCCCACAACTGCACCCGGGCTAGTAGTGTAATTGACAGGGCTGTCCTGGTGTATCACACCTGGGATGCTGTACTGATTTGCATGTGCTCTCTGCAGGGACCGTGCCGGCTCGTCTCCGCGCCTGGATTCCACGGACACAAGACTTGACTGAGCCAAGCTGTCGGCTTCACTTTTCTCCCCAGAGACCCTCCGCGTAACTTAGACTCGCCTCTTCTCTCTAATATCTGGCCGGGAAGCTGCAGCGTGACGCCGCCCCCCACCTCTCTGCCCCGGTTCGAAGGTTCTCTCTCCGCCAAGCCGAGCCGCCTTCAGCCAGCGGGCCCAGCGCACTGCAACACTACAGCTTTGCCTCCCCCTCTCCCCCCAAAGCAAATACCGGACTTGGGGCTGCGGGGTGAGATTGCTGCATCTGCCTGGCCTAGACCGGGAGGTAATGCATCCATCTCCAGGGACCCCATTGCTGGAGCGCAACATCACACGGACGCCTGGGGGAGGGTTGGACGCAGTCTGGTCTGGGGTTGTTTTTTTTCCCCTTCTCCTCTGCTGAGCTCCCAGAAGGACTCTGCTCTGGGGCAGGAGGGGGGAATAGGGACATGGCTTGGCCTGGGGGAGCGTTTACATGTTTACTCCTCTCTCGAGCAGCTCTTTCAATACTTCGACTTTCCACGGAACCGGCTGGCCTGCCGCAGACAGCAAGTCCGTGAGTGCTGGCTGGACTCGCCTTAACACCCGTCTGCCACTAGGGGGCCCTCTTGCTCAATACCGGATTGATATTGATTTCTCAGTGGTGGTGACGGCGTTTCCCCCCCCGGCCCCCCAATAAACTCCACAGCATCTCGCTGGCACTGGAGGTGAATCAGCCACGCTAGGGTCCAGCTCCCTTCCTAGCACCTTTCCTTCCTCCTGGGGGGCAGGAGAGCCAAGTTCCTGCTCTGGGTTAGCAGCCTTTATTTTAGGGGCCTGGTTGCCTCTAGGGCTCTTCATCTTCCATCTTCACAGCTGGCTCCAGCTGGGTTCCCCCCCAGTGAACACCTTTAAATGAAGGAGACCGGGGCGGAGCCAGTCAGCACCAGGTGTGGCTCGCCCAAGATGGGACCCTGCCATGCTGATCCAGGTGTGGGGGACCCAAGGCCAGTGCCTTCAAACAGGCGTGCCTAAGAGGCAGATGCCAAAACAAGGGGCTGTAGACTCTTTCTCCTTTTCCCCCCCCCCCCATTGCGGTGCTGAGCAGTTGTCTCCTGAGCTCACCGGTGGTTACAAGTGCACGGCACCTCTGGAAAACGGTCCCGGCAATTACGCACTTTGGTTTCCAATGCCTCTGGACGAAAACGGCCCCAGACGTTTGCCTGTCTGTGCTAAGGCCATTTCCATGGAGTTGTGAATCTACAGGCTGCTCACCGCCTCAGCCCGGCGTGAGACGGGGCCTGAGTTCTGCTGGAGGGGAGGGTCCCTTCCTCTGGTTTCAACCAGGCTTTGCAATAAAACAGGGGTCCAGCCAACTCCTGCCGCTTCAGGGCAAAGCATCCTCTGAAGTGGCTTCCTGCACAGCCTGCTTTTAACATGGGCCACCCGACAGCCCCTGGCCCAAGTTACGCTTTTGAAACTTCCCCGTCCACTGGGCTGAAAGGTGGCTGCCGGTCAGGGACGTTCATTCCCAGATCAAATGCCTGTTGATCAGAAGGCTTGTTCCTGGCAATCCGGTCAGTTTCAGCGGGGATATTTTAATCCATTTCCTTAGGATCCTGTTTTTCCTTTAGTGCCACTTGAACTCTGCACGGGTGGGACGAGGCTTTTGGATGGGGCAGGGGGCGGCTCGGTGAATGTTGAAGATGGTTTGTTTTGACTTGGTCAAACCTAAAATTGAGGTGCAGGGGGAGGCCCAGAGAGAGCACTGAAGAGCTCAGCCTGAGCAGCTGTTGAGGGGTCGGTCCTGTTTCCAGCAGTATTAGTTTCCTTAGTCGCTCTGAGCTGGGGTGTAGAGCAAAGTACGGTGGCCGCTGGGGATTCCTGTCTCCAAACTGGATTGGAAGGTGACTTCTGGGCCCGAAGGGGCCAGCTGGCTTGGGCTTTCCTAGGGCTGAATGCTCCGGCCTTCGGAGCGTTATGGCAAAGCCTCTCCCCGCGGGGCTGGGAAGGAGGAAGCGGAACTGATCAAGCCAGGCCCAGGGCTAAAATCTGGGCTGGCTTCCACAACAATCTCTGGCTGCCATCTCTCTGCTTTGAGCTTTCCATTCGTGGCTGGGGAACATCCCCTGCTCCGCTCTGTTCTTCCCACTGGGAGGGGGGAATCTCGCGGCCAGGTCAGCTCTTGGTGGTTCCACTTGCCTGCATCCCAAGCTTTATCCCCTGAGCTCTCTCTTGTGTTCAGGGTGCGCACTCGCTCCCAGCGTCACTAGTAGGCATTGGCTTCCCCCCACATTGCAAGGGCTGGAGGCCTGGAGCTGGAGACCAGGGCAGGCCCGGGATAGAGCGAACGCCATACCCCGTCAGTGCCTGATCCAGGCTGCTTTCCTCTTTCCAAAGTGCCAAAGGGCCTGTTGGGCCCTGACTCCCAGAGGCCTGAAAGCCCTGGTACCTGAGCTGTTGTAGGAGTTACAAGGGCTGGGATGGGGGCATCCGCCTGCAGCCCCCTCACCATGCCTTTATGGGTCATCAGCCCCACCTCTTACCAGCACAAGCAAATGCCCATCTCCCCTCGGCCGGCCTGGGAATGGCACGTGGCTGCCTTGTCACATGGCCCATGGTGCCAAAACAGCTCTGGGCCCACCCCGTTCTCTCTGCGGCTCTTTGGGAGGTGCATGTCCCTGAATCTGAGCCTGGTACCAAGAGAGCAAAGACTGTTACTCGGCAGCGTGTCGGGGTGGGATGGGGGCTTGGTTAGTCAGCGGCTCATACTTTGAGTCTTTGAAGGAACTGGCTGGGCTGGGGCAGAGGAAGAATCTGAACTGCACAAACTCTCTGGACCCCTCCCGCTTCTGTTTGTGAATAGTATTTTTCTACACTCGATCTTTGCCGCCGAAACTGATACTTTGTATGGCTATTTTGGTACTAGATCCGTGGGGGCAGGAGGGAGGGAGAAATGTAGTTGCGATGGGCCATGGGGTGCCCTGCAGTCTAACCCAGCCCTGTGGGGTTCTAGTGGCCCCAGTAGAACATCCCCCCCGTGTCTTTTTGGTAAGATGAATTTAGCATTGTCTAGTTATGAAATACTGGTTTTTAATATTGAAAATAAAGCATTTAATATCTCTTAACTGTGGCTGTGCCTGTCCCTGCTCACACTCATCTGAGCGTTTCCCTCCCTCTACAAGCGGGATTGGGGCTGGGGGTTGGACATCAGAAGCCCGGTGCTCGAGGGTCGCTGCGCTCCAGCCAGGAGGCTGGGATCTGCCCAGGGAGCAGGGTGCCAGCGTAGTCGCTGCACAGCAGCCGAGCCTGGGCCGGAGCCTGGCAGCACAAGGTACCTGCCGCTGGTGCTAGGAGAGAAGAGGGTTAAACTTTGTCTGTTCTCCAAGGAAAAATTCATTCCGGGAGGAGGCAGCTGGCTCTATCTTGCACAGACCCCCCCCCCCCCCCCCCGAGCACAGCCCATGCCATGCAATGCCTGAGACACTGGGGCAGGGAGCTGCCTCCTCCCCTTCCCCTCTGTACCTACAAGCCCTAGGACCTGGGTGTTGGTCCCTGCCCCTACCAGGCTGGTCCTAGCTGTTCACCACCTGGCTCCTCTTTCCCTTGCACTTCATCTTCCTGCTCTGAACGGATGGGCCATTGCTAACCTGGGCACCAAAGGCCGGGTGCTGGGATGGCCACTGTGGCAGCCCTGGAGTGAGGTTAATGCACAGCCCCTTCTATGCTGGGCAGGGTGGGGGCTAGTGGGGAAATGGAGTGGGGAGGGGTTTGTCTGGCTTGGCTAAAGCCATAGCAGCGGGGGAGATGCAGTTCCTGGGGCAAGGGGCTAGGGGGGCTCCCAGGCAGAGCCTACATTCATGGTCCTTTCCACTGCCCAGCATGGGGCTGAGCATGTGTCCTGCACACATGAGGCTGCTGTTTGCACTCCAAGGAAGAATAGGCAGGGCCCTGTGCAGCCCCCAATGCTGCACACCCCCAGGTTAAAACGGAAAACCACATTCCCAGGTAAGCAGCAGCCTTGGATTGTGGCTAAACCTTCTAGTGGTGTGCTGTGGAGAAAGGGAAGCGGTCGAAAGGCAAGCCATCCCTACCCCCTGTTCAGCTCCTCACTGGTTAGGAAGCCCAGCTGGGCATGGCTAAAGCCAGCCTTCACCAACTCACAGCAGCTGAGGTCAGAAAGGACGATCTAGTCCAGGGGTGGGCAAACTTTTTAGCCTGAGGGCCACATTTGGGTATAGAAATTGTACAGTGGGCCATGAATGCTCATGAAATTTGGGGTTGGGGTGTGGAAGGGGATGAGGGCTCTGGTTGGGGGTGCAAGCTGTGCTCTGGGTTGGGACCGAGTGGTGTGGCAGTGCTTTACGTCAAGTGGCTCCCAGAAGCAGCAGCATGTTCTTCCCCTCCCATGTGGAGGTGCAGTCAGGTGCTTCTGTGTGCTGTCCTAGCCGCAGGCATCACCCCTGCAGCTCCCATTGGTTCTTGGCCAATGGGGGTGGTGCTTGGGGTGGGAGCAGTGTGCAGAGCAGAGCCTCCTGGCTGCCCCAGTGCATAGGAGCTGGAGAGGGGACATGCCACTGCTTCTGGGAGCCGCACAGAGTGGCTCACCGACTGGAGCAGGGCAAGCTGCAGCCCCCACTCCCCACCCCTGATCTGGTGTGACCTGCTGCACTGTGCAGGCCCCAGGGCCCTGCTCCCACTCCTGTAACAGGCCCCTGACCTCTGGCTGAATTACTGAATGCCTCAGCACATGGTGGATTCTTTGTACTGTGAAGTCTTTAAACCATTTCCACAAGTTAAACTGGAGTGCGTGTGGCCAGGCTTGGTGAAGTGCAATCTTTATTGATATGATACAGAACGCAGCATCCAGGCCCAGGGCTGCACCGGCACAGAGCCAGCGCTTACAGTCACTGTGAGGGGGGGCTCTGAGTGCAAAATGTGCTTCTCGACCTTGAGTGCAAAGGGGTGGTGATGGGGGAAATGGCATTTAAACCTCTCCTGTGGTTCTGCAAGTGGCACGGTCCTAGCGCAGGGGATCCAGCCAGCTGGTTCCAGTAGCTGCAGCCGGTGGGGACTGCTTGGAAAGGTCTGTGCTAAAACTCGGGTGTCCTCAGTAGTATTACAGTGCCCCCTAGGGGCCTTCACTGGCCCCCCACAGGGTTCACTACAACAGCAGGCTTCAAGGCTCAGCAGGAAGCAGGCGGTGGGAACCTGCACTGCTGACTGGGACGGTCCCTGGTGCCAGCTGGTGCTTGCCTGGATGGATCCTGTTTGCACATCCCTGCTAGAGCCACTCCCAAGTCTGGCTGCCTGACTTCATGCTGCGTGACAGCAGCAAAGCCCCTGCCTGCCTCTTACCATCCCTCAGGAAGAATGAGCAGGAGCAGCCAGCACTGGGGTTCTTTAAGGCTTTGGGGGGGGTGCAACACTCTTCTCCCCCATCAGCAATCTCACAGGCTGGGCTCAGCAGCATGGCCATAGAGCACAGGGGGTGAGTGAAGGGAGGTGAACGGCACCTCCTGCCCATTGAAAAATCAATAGGCAGCTGGTACCAAACTGCGGTTTGTGCCTTTGACAGGCCAAGCACACAGCCTGGTTGCATGAGGGTAAAGAGCCAGGCTGCTGCAGGCAGCATACGACATGTGGGGGACTTGCAAAGGGTGAGATGCAAGCTAGCCCCAGGCCATTCCTCTTCTAGGGGCCAGCTGCTTTGGGGAGGTTGGGTAGGGATTTTAAACACAGCTGCAGCCTCCCCCTGGAGCACTGGGGCTTTCCTGGTGCTTGTGTACCGTTGGGGATGATAAACTCCCCCCCTCACTTTGCACCCACTGCTCCCCCTGGCTGGGTGAGGGCTCCCCTCCACACTGGCTGAGCTGGCTCTAGGCCCTGGCTTGACCTGCATTCCCTCCGCAGGAAGCTCCAGCCACTTCTCCAGAGCCACTGAGCCAGCTACCAGGACCCAGCCTCTGCTGCATAGAACGGAGTTCCCCCCTTGGCCCCGGGCTTGGCTCTTTTCCCTGGTGGCACTGCACCCCACTCTGCCCCTGCCTGCTAGGGCCTGGCAGAAGGCACCCAAAGCCCCTCGTGCATTGGCATGGGAAGAAATAACCTTATCAGCCCAATACAGCCGTAGCGCCCGGTCTGTTACACTGTGCTACAGGCTGATCCTGCCCTGAGCCCCTCTTCAGCCACAGGAGCTGGTACCAGAGCAGAGGGGGGCTGGCCTTTTTCCCTTCAGGGGCAGATGAGGTGCAGCAGTTTACAGCCCTCTCCAGCCACACAGTTTTAGTCACATAGCTTCAGCCCCGCGGGGTGTCTCGCCAGGAGACGTGCGGCTCCGGGCTGGGGCCGAGCCCACGGCTAGGAACCAGGCCCTGAGCGAGAGGCAGCAGTGAAGCAGTGGGGAGGAGGGGTGGGGCAGACCGCCAGCGAGGGCAGAGGCAGTTTCTGTTCCTCCCCTGGGGGAAGCGTGGTATGCTGCGGAGGACCCACTGCTCTCCATGGCCCAGCGGGCAGCCGGCCGCCCTAGCAGGGCAGGTGCTCCCCTGTTGCTCCTTAGGCAGGTGGCTTGCGGAAGATGCCCCAGGCGTGGAAGCAGCGGGTGAAGGGATGGGGCTCGTTGCCTTTCCGCACCAGGCGCAGCTTCCGGGGGTGCTCAGCCGCCTTCGAGCGCAGGTGCTGGATGTACACCTGAAAGGAGGGGGAGGGGTGGCCTCAGGCACTGCCGCCCCCCCCCCAGGGCCAGCTCCTGCTCCATTCCTACTGCAGGAACTGGGAGGAGGCCCCGGGGAGCTAGGGCTGCTGTGGTCACAGCCGGGAGCTTCGGCCCCTCAACCAACAAGCCTTCCGCTGCACCAGCAGGGGCCGAACTCCATCCCCAGGGGCCGGTGGAGGCACAGCCCTGTGCCCCAGCGCGTGTCAGGGCAGAGCTAGGGGCAGATGCTGCAGCGTTTCAAGGGGAAGAGGCCAAGCTGCTGGAGCCACCCCCTGGGAACCATGTGCCAGGGCAGTAGAATCCCCCTACCCCCATGGGGGCTCTCAGAGCCTGTCTCCCCTCACCCCTCCGTGCCCCGCAGCTTTCATTCAGAGCCAGGGAAGCTTTTAGAGACGCTCCGGGGCAACCCCCAGCCCTGGGCCCGGCCCTTACCTGGCAAGCTTTCAAGCTCAACTTGATTTCCACTTGGCTCGTCTGGGTGCCCACCCACATGTAAACCTGCAGGGAACAGCAGAGACAGCAGGGTTAGGTCAGCGAGCGAGACAGGACGAGCCACTACACTGCAGCGCACCCAGGCCTGGCTCATTCCCCGCAGCACATGGGCAGGGCCTCATGCAGCATCTAACACCCCCTGGAAGTGGGAGGATCTGGGCCAGGGAGCCCAGCTGGAAGGGCCTGGGGGAGAGACCGGGTTCTCTGGGGTTCCAGCGAGAAGTTCCCTACCAGGGAGCCTAGGCCCAGCTGCAGAAGAGTTAGCGAGGACGATCATGTGACTACAGCATCCTCCCTACTCTCCTCCGGGGGGGGGGGGGCGCCAGGCCCTAGAAACTCACCTCCCGGCCGTTGTCCAGCAGCATGATGTCGTCGTCCGCCAGGTCATCCTGGCAGAAATCGGAGCACTTCTCCGACACAGCGAAATAGCCCTTCTCGTTGGAGCACCTGCAGTGGAGAGCCAAGCTGCTGTTAGCGAGCGGGCGTGCCCTGCCCCAGGCCGGCCCGGCTGTCCAGGGCAAATCCTGGGCGCCAGACTCCAGGCAGGCCCCCACTGGCCATGAGTTTGTCAGGTCTCAGCTGAGCCCTGGGAAATGTTTTCCCAAGCTCTACCAGTCCAGTGGGCAGCATGTCACAGTGCCTAGGCTTTCTTCCCTACTTGGCCAGCCCAAATTGGTAAGAGACAACCCTGGTGGCTTAAGGAGCAGGCTGAGCCGGAGACGTGCGAGCACGTGTTTGGAACAGGCACCCAGCGAACGTATGTCAGGAGCCCTGACCAGCCGGGGACCTGTCTAGCCAGCGGAGGCTCTGCCCATAGTGACAGCTCCCTCCCTGCAGGGCCCCACGGACAGCAGCTGCCGGCACGCACCTGAACAGCCGCGAGTACTTCATGTAGTCGGCATCTTCGTCGTAGGCCTTCTGGCCCCCAATGCCAACCCAGAAGAAGTTCTCTGGCTCCTCCCCTTCGTTTATCACCTGGCACACAGAGCGGAGGGGTCAGGGTGCGCCCGCGGGGGCTGGAGGGTTTCAGTCGGATCCCGAGTCGTTTCCTCCCCTAGGGCTCTGGGATCAGAGGCAGGGAGAGGACCGAGCTCTCCCTGGCTGCACCCCAGGGCAAGGGGTGGCTAGCGCAGGCTAGACCAGCCTTGCCCATCTGGCATGGAGCGCCACTGAGAACCAGACCCTGGGTCACGCCCACAGAAGCTCTGCCCTGCCTCACCTGCTTGCTGTACGAGTCGTCGAACATGTGATTCATGATGTCCTCGGCCAGCTTGGCCTCTTCGGGGTCAGCGGCCCGGCCCACCCAGGTGTAGACGATGCCTTGGTTGTCAGTGCTCTCAAACGGCACCTAGGGGAGGGGAGCGTGGGTCAGGGTGGCAGAAGCAGAGTCCTGGGGCTGGGTGGGAAGCCCGGGCGTAAGGAGAGGCAACGTGGGAGCAGATGGGAACAGGGGAATCATGCTGAGAGAAGGGCAGACGGAGGCTACATGTGGAGGGAGATGCTGCTTTGGCTTAAACCAGGTGTTTAGAGCAGCTTGATGCTCCCAAGGTCACCCCCAATGTGGCTTCATGCATCTGGACCAGGTTCTTCTGTCAGCCAGTCTAGGCAGGATCCTGATCCTGCCCCACTTCCTCCGCCCCCAAGCTCTAGGCTTCCATTCCTCTTTCCCCTTAGACGCTTCTTGCCCATGATCTGTGGGGAGGACATGTCAGGCAACCAGCACCTTCAAGGGCAACCACAGACGCATGGCACCTCCTCGGAGCAGCCACGAGAAGGATGCCCACGAGCGGCATGTGCTGGAGCAAGGTCAAGACAAGAGAGGTGGCAGCAGGGAGCTTCAAAGGACTCCACCTCGTCAGCCTTGCTCATGGGTGCCGGAACTGGAGGGGTGGGGGCATGCCCCCCCCTTTTTAAAACAAAAAGCTCACAATTCATATCCCCCGCAGATTTCAGCCCCACCCCCTGCAGAACAATCCATTCTGCTGGGGAGGCGCTGCAATTACACCTTAGGGGCTGCTGTGGTGCCAGCAGAGAGGGCAGCGGGCTCACCACCGGGGCAGCCAGCTGCAGAGCGAGGGAGGGGGGTACTTTGGCCTTGGCCGCCCCACTTCTACAAAGGTTCTGACACCTCATCCTCTCTCGATGTGGGCCCTGGGCTGTGGCATGAGCCGTCGCTGCAGCGGGCCCAGCTGGAGACTGCGCTGGCCCTGGCAGCCCACAGCGGAGCGCTGGGGATGGCACACTAGCCCCGGGATGCTCACCTTCAGGATGAAGCAGAACTCCGAGTTCAGCAGGCAGGAGTCGGTGTTGATCTGGATGCACCTGCAAGGGACGAGAGGAGGAGGAGTTCTCAGCCCCAGCCGGGGTCCCCACCCACCCCAGCACGGTCGGCCCATTCAACCCCCGCAAGGATGAGGCTCCGGTTAGCAGAGCAGCTCCTCTGGCTCTCACCGGGTGCAGAGGGCACTGCCGTTGGTGCGGACGTGGTACAGGCTGGGCTGCAGGTTGTCGTCCTTGGACTTCCTCTTGCCCTTGTGGATAATGAACTTCCTCTTGAAGTGAGACAGGAACTTGGGGTTCTCCTGCTGCTGGGTCATGCGCACGACCTGGGTGCAAGGGGATGGCGTTAGAGGCGTCCAGAGGCCGGGGAGTTGGCTCATGCTCGGCGGAGGGGACCCCGGGACATGTGCAGACCCGTCGAGTGACGGAGAGCCATCGACTAGCAAAGCATCCTGGGTACCTACATGCAAAGGAGACCCTGCCCCTTGAGGTGAGTGCAGGAGCACGCCTGACCCCAATGAAGGCTCAGCTGTATGCTCCAGCCACCTGCCTGGACCACCATCACCCTCATGGGCTCCTGCAGGAGCCAGGCTGGATCCTCCGCTGTTAGCCAGGGTGGGTCGGCATCGCCTGCCCCAGCCAATGGAAGCAGCTGCTGGCACCAAGACTGAGCCCTGCAGCTGGGAGTAAGGCCAGTAATGTCCTGTCCCCACTTGCCCACCTCAGGGCGCCCCACGCAGCGGAGAGACTAGACTGCCTTGGGAATGGGATTTCGCCTGCTACAGCCCGGCTCGTGGTATGGCCCATGGGGTTGTATGGAAGGGGGACTCCCAGTCCATGGGAGGGCATATATAGGGCAGGGGCCTTGGGGCTCCTAGTCTGGGTCCTGAGAGCGGAGGGTGAGTGGGGGTGCTCATGCTTCCAGGTCAGGGTGCGGCCCTTGGGGACAGGGGAAAATCAGGCTCCCAGCTCACCTCCAGCTTGCCAGGGAAGAGGCTCTCGAACTTCTTCTGCAGGCTGAAGGTGAAGGTGAGCCAGCCCATGTTGGAGGCCTCGCGACCCTGCCAGAAGTACACGATGCACTGGAAGTCTTCCTCCGGCTGCTTCTCCTCCTCCTCTTCTTCCTCATCGTCCTCCCCTCCCTCTCCGTCCCCTTTGCCGCCGCTCTTCTTCTTCTTCTTCTCCACGTCATCCTCATACTCCACCGGCACCCAATACCTGCCGACGCAGGGGGGGGATCCCGGTGATGTGGGGGGGGAAGAGGGCAGCCCCAGTCCCACCATAGCCCCAGAGCTCTCCCAGCCCCCGCAACCAGCAGCCCCATGTCACACCCGCTCAGGGGCTTGGGGGGGCCAATGGTAGAGGATCAGCCCAGAGGGATGGGGGCTTTTACAGCTGAGAAAGGAGGTGGCGGGGGGCACGAGAGCTGCCCAGAGAAGGCAGGGGCGGGTGTTACCTGCACAGGAAGACATAGCAATCCTGCGTGTGGAAGTGTCCAAACTCCTCTTCGGGCAGGCGAGCAAATTTCTTGCCCTCCAGGACAAAGCCCTCCATGCCGTCCAGGTCCTCGTTCCACTCCTCCATCAGCTGTTCCGCCTGCACCCCACACCAAGAGATGTGCACACTTAGGAGGATGTTGCAACGGGTGGCAAGCTGGCCTGGCAGTTAGAGCTCTGCAGGGCGGCCTAGGGGACCCTGGGGTCAGTCCTGGTCCTGAGAATATTGTGTGTGTGTGTGTGGGGGGGGTTGCAATGTCCTTTTCCCCACACCCTCTCCCAAATAAGGGAAGATCCAGGGCATAGCCAGGGCCCCAGAGGCTGGGGCCAATGCTTCCACCGGTCAACTGAGCGCCACTGATTTCAGGCTGCAGGTCCCGCTGACCGCCGGGGCTCGGGCTGCCAGCCCCAACTGAACTGCCCTGCCCTGCTCTCCCTGGGGCTTGGGTTGTCTGCCCTGCAACCGGGTCCCACCTGCTGCCTCCAATGCCTGGGGTCCTCTGGCTGCCATTAGTGAAATTTTTCTGGTGAACCCCCTGTAACGTTCTGCGAACCCCAGTTTGGGAACCACTGACTTAGCAAGATGCAGTGGGACCAGCCCACACCCTCTCTCTCTCCTGCCCCAGCCTTGGCTGCCCCATGGCCAGTTGGAGGGGGCACAATGCTGGTGCCCAAGGACTCAGGAGGGGAAGCCTAGGACAGCTGCATTGGCAGAGAAGGTCCCAGCCCATCCCTACCCAGACGGGAGGAAGGAAGGGCCCAGATGACTCCCCTGAGGGTCTTTCATTTACCCCTCCACCCCCCGTGTCATACCTCCGTCAGCGCCATGGGGGGCTGGCGGGGCAGGAACAGCGCCGTCAGGTCAGCCTTCATCTGATCCTTCTTCTCGGCGTCTTTCTTCACCTTGCCGACCAGCCCCTTGGCCTGCAGCACGCTCTCCGCGTTGCGGGTGTAGTCCACCTTCAGCACATCATCCCAATTCTTGAACTTGGACTTGAACACCTGCCGGGGGGAGGGAGAGAGGGAAGAAGGAGAGACACGCTGGCACGGGGCACTTCAGCCTCTCCCAGGGGGCGCAGCCCCCCTCCCTCCCCGCAGGGCAGCTCCCAGCCCGGCTAGAAGGGAAGCGAGACAGACAGAGTCTCCTACCCCACAGCCTGGTCGGACCAGCCCAGGGCAGCAGCTGGCCAGACCTGAATTCCCCAGCCAGTCCCAACATAGCTCTGCTGGCCACCCCCGAGGGGCAAGGTGAGCCCGGGCCCCAGTGCCCCCGTACCTGGCACTCGGTGCCCTCCAGGTTGCGGATGACCATGGCAAGCTTGGGCCGGTGCAGCATGCTGCACAACTCCTGCCCCAGCTTGAGGGCTGCCGCCCGCACCAGGCGCGGGGACTTCCTGCCCACCCAGATGAAGACGTCGGACCAGCAGTCGAGGATGTACACGGCCTTGGTGTCCAGCAGGCTCTGCAGCTGGAGGGCAAGTGGGAGAGGAGGGATTGAGCGGGTGGGAGGAGGGGGGACTGCCCCCTATTGTGATCTCTCCCACACCCCCAAAGCAGGACCTGGGGGCTAAGCAGGCTGCCAGCCCAGCACCTTCAGATAACTCTCCGTCACAGAGAGGGCTGCCCGGCCCCTCGCCCTTCCTCGGGGCCAGGCCCTGGCAGCATCCTCCAGCTGGGAGTAGGGCCCGAGCTCAGATCCCCACCCTGATTCCCGCTCCATTTTGGGGTGGGATGGGGGGTTTCCTGACAGGCCCCACCTCCCACTGGGCTGGAGATGGAGACTGGGGCTGCGCCCCAGGGAACGGCTCTCCTGCCCCGGGGCTCTGACCACTGCTGAAGCAATAGGGAGAAGTTTTTCGAGCAGGGCCCAAACTCCAGACTGTTTCCCACTCCAGAGCCTGGCGAGAACAGTGGCAGCGGGAGGAGGCGGTAGAGGGTCGGCAAATCTCAGATCCTCCATCCACGTACCCAGCCCCTGTGGCCTTAGCGGGCACAGCCCCACCCCGGACGGGTGCGACCTATGGCACACAGCCTGGTGGAACAGACCCCACCACCTCTGGCCCGCCTCACCCCACCCCACCATACCAGTCGCATCTCCGGTAGCAGGTCCGCCTTGGGCCGCTTTTGGTGCTCCACCGAGAGCTTGTAGTTGATCTGGGGCAGCTCCAGATAGCCCAGCCCCAGGCCGACCTGAGCCGAGGAGAGAGGAGAGGCATGAGAGGTGGTGGCCAGAGACAAGGCAGAGCCTGGTCACAGGGCACGGGCACCTCTCTGCCACAGAGAGACTCCCCCTGGGGGCACGTGGAGCGCGAAGGGGTCTCTACCTTATAGAGCTTGGGCTTGGCTGGTTGGAAGTCGTCAGGCACGTTGGCCTTGATCTCCTCGGGCTGCCCCCCCAGCACCTCCCAGAACTCGGGCGGCTCCTGGCTCTGGCTCAGGAGTGTGATCTCCGCCTTCCCTTTCCGCTCGTTCTTGTTGATCTTCTCAGCGAAGAGCCTGGGCGGGACAGTTCGGGGGAGAGGAGCAGGCCAGAGTTAGACTCCAGTTAGATTCCAGGCCAGCCGCGCTCCTGGCGGGGCTCACAGAGCAGCAGGGGGCACCAGGCCTGGCCTGTGACAGGTGAGTGTGAGGGAAGGGCCACCTGGCCCATGATGCAGGAGGAAGGGAAGGTGGTGGGAGGTCACATGCCCTGCGATGGCAGGTGGGAGGCCAGGGGGAAGCCATGCCCTATGACCGCAGGAGGCAGGGTAGGTGGTGGAGTGGGGGTCTCCTGGCCCATGATGGCAAAAGGGAGGGCAGGTGGCAGGGGGTTGCCATGTCCTGTGATGCCAGAGCGGCAGCGGGTGCCGTTCACACATCCCCTCGGGCTCTGGAGCAAGCTTTACCCCGTCCAGCCAGGCGAGCTGCCAGCTGGTATGTGGGGCAATCACCCTGCTCCCCGACGGGTGCTGCTGGAGCGGCTGCGAGCTGTGGAAGGGGGCAGAGCGCACTCGGTGCCCCCCTGTGTCAGCGCCCGCTGGCTCCGTCCCTGCCATGCCCCCCACACCCCGGCTGTCCCTCTGCGGATGGTACCTGGCTTTGGTGGTGCTGCTCAGCGTGGCCTGGCTCCCTCTCCACACGGAGATCTCAAGGCCGTTGTCCAGGAGGAAGACGAACCTGGGTGAAGGAAAGAGGGGTCAGAGTGGTGCACCGTGGAGCCCAAGCAGGGCTGAATCCAAGAGCTGAGAGGGGGGCTCGGTGGCAGAGACACCCCCCGGCCCCAAGCTGGTAGCTGCTCGGGGCAGCAGGGACGGGAGAGAGCGACTGGGCCAGTGGCCGCCGACACGCACCGCAATGGCTTGGTTTGCCGGCAGGGGCGGGCAATTTGAGCTCTGGAGGGGTCTGCACCGTCACCGCAACACCTGAGCCCCTCCCGGCAACGAAGGCGTTTACCCCTGAGCCCGCCGGAGGCAGGGCAGGGCTCGCAGCCCCACTGCCCAGACGGGACAGGCTCAGAGTGGCCCCGCGCCTCGCTCACGGTCATCCAGGAAGCCTGCACAGAGGAGGGAATGGAGCCGAATGTCCCCAACCCAGGGCAGTGATGAGAGCCTCTGCTGACATGCACGGGGCCCAACGTGGCATTCCTGCCCGCCACCCCGGCGCTAACACTGCAGGCTCCGGTCCCAACAAGCTAAATCACTATGATCCCTGCAGCTTCTGCTCCCGGACAGGGGTCCCTCTGTCTGTCTGTAGGTCCCTCACCTATCCTGGCAGGCCCATCCCGCTGCCCCACAGGCACGGACTTGGGTACCACTTGTCTGCAGAGCGTCCCAATCCCGCTCCGTACTCACCGGGGGTCCAGCGAAGCAGCCTTAAGCATCACGGGCTCCAGCTTAATATTCTTCTTCCCGTAGACGCGATACAACCTGCAAGGACACGCGGCACGCAAGGGGGGGGCAGTCACGAGAGAGCCCACTGCCTGAGGAGAACCTGCCCCCACAGGGGCACCAGGGTGACAGTGCGCCCCACAGGGCTGGGTAGCAACGCATTCAGAATGGATCAAGGGGTGGCTTGGCCTCTGGAACTCACTGCCACAAGATAATAGAACACCCCAAGCGCTCTGTCGGATTCCAGACAGGCTTAGACCTTTCCGCAGCACCCATGGTGACAGCTGCTTTATTCAGGAGGTCTCCTGCTCGAGGGGAGCAGAGAGGGCTTGGAGAAGCTCATCCTCTGGGCATGTGTCCAAGACCGGAGTGCCTGAGCCAGGCAGTTTCTCTGGGTCTGCACGCCACCTAATCGTGGTGCCCCAGAGGGTGGCTGTGGCTGGTAGCGCCCCCCACCGGCGGCCCCCCTACCTGGTGATGTACTGTGCCTCCTCGACGGTGTAGAAGCCGCTGGCCGAGCCCCCCTCAATGTAGGAGATCTCATGGTCGAACACCTAGGGGTGGGGACAAGGGGTCAGCTGGGAGCCGGCCAGTCCGCAGCAAAAGGCCTCCCTCCTGGCAGGGCGAGGGCTGGCTGCAGGGGGCTGCGCCCGGTCGCAGGGAACCTGGAACTGCCAAGTTCTCCAGCCCTGAGACAGCTGGAGAAGGAAGGGGGGGGTGTCTGTACAGGGGTGGATTGGTCTGTATGGGGTTATAAAGAGGAGCTGGTAGCTGCAGAGGTGGGGGTGGGAGGAGGAAGGCCGGGAGGGAGGGTCATCAGGGCGGTCGAGGGGGGAGGCACCTGGCTGAATTCGTTGCTCTCGTCCCCCATTTCCTCCCGGATGGTGCGGCACTCGGCCCCCAGGTAGTTGCGCAGGTTGACGGCGTGAATGGCTGCGCTGGCCTTCTTGTCCAGCGTGGCCTCCTGCCCGATCCAGTAGTAGATCTCCCAGGTCAAGGAGCCGTTGTTGTCCAGGAACGTCTGCGAGGAAATGCCAATGGGCAGAGCCGTCGGTGGGGCTGGAGGAAGCCAAGTGGGTCTCTCGGAGGGGGGGGGGGTGTTCCCTGCTCTCTGGGCCACCCACAGGAGCCCCGCCTACCCACATGACCCTGGGAGGCTCCCTGCAGCCTGGCACAGCATGGGGCCCCCAGCACGGGAGGAAGCTGGAGCCCACATGGGGGTGACTGGGATGAGGGAACCATTCCCTTCAGCCTGTCACTCGCCCCAAGGGAGCCCGGGGAGGCTGGGACCTTGGATTTTGTCTGGTCTTATCTCCCGCCCACAGTATTAAACCTCTTGACAGGAAACCCTTTGAACCTAGGGAGGGAGCGTGGCTAGAGCAGGAGACCAGGACCCCCGGGTACTATCTGCAGCTGGGAGGGAGCGTGGCCTAGTGGTTAGAGCGCGGGGGGGGGAGGGGGAGGGCTGTGAGCCAGGACTCCTGGGCCCTATTCCCAATTCAGCCCTGCTTGACCTCAGGCAAGTCACTGCGCTGCTCCATGCTCACTTTCCCCAGGGGATTGGGGGCTCAGGGTCCTGGGCCACGCTCCAGGCACCCCACAGGAAAGCATGGAGGCAGGGCACGGCAGCCCCAGTACCTTCAGCACAATGTAGCAGTCAGCTTCGTAGAACTTCCCGTTGAAGGCCTCGTCCACCAGGGTGGGCACGAAGTTCTCGATTTGCCAGACGGAGACACCGGGGATCTGCCCCACGTCCTCCGTGAAGAACTCCGAGTAGTTGAGCTGGGGCTTCTCCAGGCTCTGGTCCCAGCGGCGCGTCTTCGGGTCCGTGTATTTCATGTCCCCGTTCTCCTGTGGGGTGCGGGGGACGAGAGGGTGGTGAGGAGCGGCCTGGCTTCTCTCCACTCACAGCCCTAGGTCTAGACCTGGGGCCGTGTTCGACCCCACAGTGTCCCTAGATGCGGAGAATCTTCCTAGGAGCAAACTGGGGCTGGGACCCGACGTTCACGCCGGGCCTCCGGCGCCGTCCCCAGCAATCGAGGCGCCTGCCCGGAGCTTGGCCGGCCACGCGCAAGGCAGAAGCGGGATCCAACCCGCTGTGTCGGTTCCACCAGGGCTCACGGGAGTGACGCCAGCAGCTGTGACGCAGTCATCCAGGGAGCGGCCGAGTCGGGACAGTCCCGAGCCCAGCTGCCCGGGAAGGCCTGGTCAGTCCTTATGCCCGGCAGGCAGAGTGCCCTCAGCAGACGGACGCCCTTGTTCTGAGCCCCACGCTCACAGCATACACGAGGCTGCGAGTTCCAGTCCCGGCTGCGACGTGGACTCTCCCCCCGTGGCCAGGGGCAAGGCAGCCTCGAGAGCAGCCTCTACTGGCGGGTGCCCCCATTTCTGGGTGCTCATCGGGAGGGAGCTAGGGCCAGACAAGCAGAGGCACTGAGGCCTGCATTGGCCTCGGGACGAGGGTGGACGCACGTAGGCTGTGGAAGGGAGGTAGCCGAGGTGGAGAAAGAGGGGGTGTGTGTGTGTGTGTGTGTGTGTGTGAAAAATAGACAGACGGCGCCCACCGCCCCGCCCCTTCCTACCTCCAGTTTCTTGTTCTTCTCTTGAGCCACATCTGACATCCCCTTCAGCACCTGCTTGGCCTGATCGTCCTGCGCCATCGAGTCCTTGCGTCTGCGAAGCCGCATCTTGCGGGCCGTGGGGTCCTTCGCACCGCTCCCTGGGAACACGGGCAATGTGTGTGCGCACCGGCAGGTCACAGCCCAGAAATCACCAACACCTACTCAAGGCAACAGGCTGGATGGGAGACCCTACCCCGCGGGGCGCTCTCAGCCCCAGGTGGGAATCGCCTGCCAGTGCCAGCCCCATGGCAGCAGAGCCAGGCCACCGCATGGCCAGGAGCCCTCGGGTTCTGGACTCCGCTGCCAGCGTCTGGGATCCCCAGTCCTCCCAGCTCCCCAGGAGCCAGGCTGCAGCTGGATGCGACATTTCCACACCCATCCCCCCGCCCTCCGCCATTGCCCCTTGGTTCACCTGCTGCAGCTGCGGCAACGGTGGCAGGCGAGGCGCCAGCCAGGCGCAGCTGGTTCTGCAGGGAGAAGTCAATGTTGTACCACTCGGAGGTTTTGTCCACCGGCTTGGGGGGCATCACCAGGTTGGGGTTCTCCCGGACGTCCAGGATCTGCAGGGGCATGGGAAAGAGAGCTCATCCAAACACCAGCCACATGAGCTATCTGGGCACCGGCTGGTTCTCACTTCGCCCTGGAGAGCCCAGGGGGCATTGGTGGTGGGGGGCATGGGAGGATCCCCGCCCCATCAGGGTTTAGGGTCAGCGTCTGACGGTGCAAGGCTACAGTTCAGCAGGGCGAACATGATTTGTTTCCCAGGCGCTGGGGGTTGGGATGCCACGCCCTCCCCTGCCAACACGAAAACCACGTCCAGCAGCGGGCACGCAGGGGTCCAGGCTTACACCAGCCAGGAGGGCCCATGGACAGCCAAGCGTCATTCAGAACAGATCAGACGATGCCAGAAACGGACCCCTCACCGAACACACTGGTCGTCGGCAGGGGGCTTCTCCACCACGCCCAGTGCAGGCCCGGCGGGCAGGGATTTTACGCCAGGCAGGGGTGATCCAGGATCTCCCCACTCACTCGTGCTGCACCGCATAACCCCCTTCAGCATGGCACCAACTCGCTAGGCCTGGCTGGGCGGCCCAGATCGAACCGCCGGGAGACAGAGGGAGCAAAGGGCTCTCAGCCGGCTGCATAGGAGCAGCTCCTGCCAGGGATGTGCTGAGCCAGGGTGAGGGGCAGCACGATCAGTAGGACTGGGCATGGAGCTAGAGCCCCACAGTCCCTTAGTTTAGTCCCACTGCCTTGCTGCATGGCTTGAGGTCTTACCCCTTAGAGCCTCCGGCCCACGTCCTCAGTGGGTTTAGGCTCCCAGTTTCCTACCTTTGTGCAATAGGATTATCCCGACCCAGTACATTAACTAAGGTCACCGCATGGCTGGCCAGGGGCGTAGAGAGCCTCCCCGCTGCCATGTGTCAGACCCAGCCCGTTCAGGGTGGGAAGCACAGGCTGGCACTCCTGGTGGGGTGAGCCCTCTGCTCGCACACCAGCCCGCACTGCCCCGGGATGCATGGATCCCCCAGGGACCGGCTCCCAAGGAAGGACAGAGCCTGGGATGTCTGCCCAGCGGGCGCTGGCAAAGCACGGAGGCCCGTCCCTCCGTGGCCTCACCTCGACGTCTGTCAGGAAATGAACAGCCTCCGGCAGGGTGACCAGGCGGTTCTTGTTTAGCACCAGCTTCTTCAGTTTTGTGCACCTGGAGGGGCAGAAGAAACGCTAGGAGAGGCCTGGCCCCCGCTCCTGAGACACGCTGAGCTAATGAGCTGCAGGGCAGGGGGGCCAGGAGATCAACTATAGCCAGAAAGTCCCGCTCCCAAGCGGGAGAGCCAGATCCCAGAAGGGGAGGAAGGAGGGACGCAGGGTGTGGAGGGGACGCCGGCTCAGCCTGAGCCGAGTTCTTCCATTTTCCTTGCTCCGCATGTCGTCCATCTGTCCCGGCCCACCCGGACGCTGCTCTACGCTCAGGCCCCGCAAGAAATGCAGAACCCTTCCTTCGCCTCTGCAGAACGCACCCACCAGCTCCTCCCTCCCCTCCGCTCCAGACATGCCAGGGAGGGGGCCGGCAGCTCAGAGATCTGCACCAAGCGGGACTGACTTGGAGAAGTCAGACTGAGTCGTGAGCGCTCAGCGCAAGGGATCCACCCCGCCAGGCTTCGGAGGGGGCTGTGAGCTTGCAGCGGGTGGGGCGGGGTCTTTCGCACCCAGGCTGCGGACGTTGTTAGCGGCAGGTGAGCTCTGCACATAGCAGGGCTGATGTCGGAGGTCCTGAGTCCCCACCGAGGTCAGCGATGGCTGCGGGTGTTGGCCTCTTGGGCAGACCGGCCCTTTGCAGGTGTTTGGGGCGGGTGGGTAACCAGCAGCCAGAAGGCGCACAGGGATGGAGAGGACCAGCGAACAAACGGCTTCCTTCCCTATCCCCACACAGCAGCCACCTGGGGGAGACTCTGCCCCAGGCTGCGGGGGGGATCCCACTTCTGTCTCCCCAGGCCAGGGCGGCAGGCGGGTCGCTCACCTGCACAGGCTCTCGGGAATCAGCTCCAGGTTGTTGTTGGCTGCCATGAACTCCTCCAGGCTGGTCAGTTTGCCAATGCCAGAGGGAATGCCGTCAAAGTCTAACTTGTTGGAGTTCAGGTAGAGCTTCTTCAGCTTGGTCAACTTGCAGATGGCAGACTGGGGATGGAGAGAGACACGCCACAGATCAGGGGGAGCCTGTAGCCTGGGCCACTGGGCTCTGCAGGGGCTACTGTCCAGGGCATCCTGCCAGCTGCTTGGACAAGTCACTTAGCTGCTCTATGCCTCAGTTTCCCCAACTGTACCATGGGCATGCCTGCCAGGGGTTCTGTGAGTATAAACCCATTACTGACCACGAGGGGTGCTGATGCTACGGTAAGGGGGCCCTAGGAGCTCTTAGCTTGGCCTGAACCAGCGAGGAAAGCACAGGCCTGTTGAGTCAGAGGATGGGGAGCCAGCGGGATGCTGGGACCAGCCCCTCGGGTCTGTGATGCTGCTTTGGTATTCACAGCTTCACAAGCCAAGGACCAAGCTCCAGAGAAAGCCACCAGGCGCGTCCCACTGAGACTGTGCCCTAAGCTCGGCCATGGGAAGCCAGGCAGCTCCCTGCTGTCGTCTCGGGGGAGATCGCTACGTACGGGCAGCGAGGTGAGCTGGTTCCGCGACAGATTGAGGGTCTCCAGCTGGGTCCACTGGTCGATGCAGAGGGAGAGCTCGGAGATCTGGTTGCTGCTCAGGTTGAGACGACGCAGGCTGGAGAGGGTGTAGAGGCACTCGGGGACCCGGCTCAGCTCGTTGCACGCCAGGTCCACGTCTGGGGAAGAAGAGCAGAAGGGAAGGGAAGCCACCCACCGGACTGGGCCCAAGTCGGCTGACAGGCACGGACAACCCAGGGCTCTGGCTGGGTTACACAGTAATTGCGAGTGCATGGACATGATGCCAGGATAATATAGCAGGTCCCGGCCTAAATGCATCCACTTTCACAGGGACGGGGCAGGCAGCCCATCTAACAGCTGCACTCTTCCCGGAGTCAGAGCCTGGACCATCTCCACCAATAGGAGCCTGACCAGCGGGGGTCAGGACCACTTTGGGGACCAACGGCCCCACAAGGCGATTTCCTCTATCATCCTTGCAACGGCTTGCCCCACCCAGCCATGTGGCTTGGGCTCACAAGAGGAACCTTAACCAGGTGGCTGTCCCAGTGCGCTCTGGGACTGCAGGAGAATCTATGCCATGGGCTGCCCACACTGGGACTGGGAACAGGGGCTTCTGGGTAATTTCCCCAGACACAAGACACTGCATTGTGGGATGGAGGGAGGAGGAGCAGCTGGACCATGGAAGATGCAACAGTTGTAGGTTGCCATCAGGGAAGATGCTGCTGTGGATGACGGGTTCAGCCAGGCCTGCTCCGGGGAGATGCACCCAGCTGGCTCACACATTGTTGGGGACAGCCACCGTGTGTGGACACAAGCTGCCATGCGGGTGGCGTGAGCTTAGCCAAAGGCTCGCTGGGAGTGGGACACCTTTCTCCGAATGCAGGGCCTCCCGCGCTGCACTCGTCGCTGGACTGGCCCTGTTGCACGGCAGCACTGGGAAGGAGGCCTGGAGAGGTGCTGTTTCCCCTTGCCCACCTTGTCCCCACACGTGCTCCCTCAGCCGCGGACTCTGGGGCGAAACCCCACTGGCAGCTCACCTGCGAGGTTGGTCAGGCCTTCCAGGCTGGTGGGCAGATTGCTCTGAGTGCGCTGCGTGTTCCTCAGGTGCAGGGTTTGCAGAGCCGTCATTGCAGGGAGCTGCCTTTACATGGAAAGAGAGAGAGAGAAGCAGTGAGGGGAGATCCACTGCTGGGCCGAGCCAGGGACTGGAGGGGAGAGCCCGGACGGGAGAGAGCAGGACCCCAAGCTCTGGTTCAAGAGGAGGCAAGATGCAGCACGTCCACACTAGGACTAGTTTAAACCTGGTCTCAGCTTTGCTGGGTTTCAGCCCAGCTCCCCAGGGACATGAGCCCATTCCACAAGAGCCATCCCTGCACCCGGCTGGAGGCCAAAGATGGACTGGGCCATGGGAGCCGGATCAGCCCTTCCTTCCCAGAGGCTGAGTTGCTCATTCCCGGCAGGCGAGGGACAGGAGAGAGACGACCAGTCTTTAGGGCTGTGGCTGGCACCATGAGATCCAAGAAAATAGTCTTACTTAAAGACTTAAGGGCTGGATCCAAAGCTTCGGAAGGGTCGTGGGTGGGGTTTCCCATCTTTACCATGTCATGGGGGGCTCTGGATCAGGCTCCAAGAAGCTGACCGTGTCCCTTCCAAAAGGGCTCGCTGGAGAAGGAGCGAAGGGGCCCCCAGGCTGGGTTCTCAGGCGTTTACTGGGGAGAAGGCCTTTCTGGTTGTCTTTTGGTGGCTACTTTATCTCTCCAGTCCAATGCAACCAGAAACCAGGCAAGAAACCGGACCCGCGGCCGGACAAGGCTCTTCCCAGCCAGGCTCAGGAGAGTGGCTAGAAGAGCGTCAAGCCAAAGGGGACCTCTCCTGAGCGCGCCCTGCCCCCTAACAGCGCCGGCAGCCTGCACCCCTGTCTGGCAGTGCAGCAAGACACCCCTCTACCTGAGCTGGGCATGCAGCAGCGGGTTGTTGTTCAGGATCAGGGTCTGCAGGTGCACCAGCCGCCTCATCTGCGGGGGCAGGCTCTCCAGCATGTTCTCGCTCAGGTCCAGGTACAGCAGGTCAGTCAGGTTGATGAACAGCTGGTTGGGGATGTTATCGATGCTGAAGAAGAAAGACGAGCCGTGCTCGGTTTACCAGCCAGGAGAGGGGGAGGGAGGGCCGCGCCACACTGTACTGGGACGGGTACGAAGAGATTGCTGTGTAGACACACCCTATCAGACATGATCTTCGGCCAATGAAGCAGCACGGGCCAGCTGCTCGAGAACATAGCCAGGGTCCTGGGCTGGGTCGTGCAGCCTCGCTGCTGTGGTTATCGGCGCTAACTCAGGTCTCCACCTGCAGCAGTCACCCCCCCGCCCCCCACCAATTGGGTGCAGACATACGCCCAGGTGCTCAGATCCCCACTCAGAGACAACAGAGCTCTCAGCTCCCTTCCCTGCATGACAGGGAGTGGTGAGGTGACCCAGCCTAGTTACCCAACACAACCGGGGGCATGATCCTGGCGGCGATGCAAAGAACGGGGATCTCCCGGGTTCCAACAGGGACACCGAGACTTCCCCAGCCCGGGGCAGGAAGGCATTTACGTGGAGGAGCCGAGCAGCACAGGACAAGCACAGAGTGATCTTTACCAGCTGCTCCAAGCGCCCCTCGCATCAGTTCCGACTCCCTTCTCTCACATGTTCCCAGCCCTCAGAGGCGCAGGCCTCCCCTAGATCCAGAGGGGGGGGGTTTGTTTGACAGGGAAATCCATGCCCGGTGAGCCGCTGGTGCAGCCGGCCCAGGAACCCCCTGCACGCAGCCTTGGCTGGAACCCTGGAGCAGCCAGACCCACCTGTTGTGGCCGAGATTGAGCACCAGCATGTTCTTGGCATTCTCCAGCTCCCGGGGACACTCTGTGAGCTGGTTGTAGCTCAGGTCCTGTGGGCAGGGAAGCAACAGAGCTGTCAGGAGAACGCCTCCATCCCAGCTGGCATGGAGCGGCCCACCCAGCAACTGCCCCGTCCCCCCCAGCCGAAATCAGCCCCCTCCCACCACCGCAAGGATCTGCAGGGCCACACTGTTGATATATCTGTGCGTATATCCAAATCCAGGACACGGCCTCCAGTCTTTTTAACCTAGCTGCGGTTTGTGCGACCTGCCCAGCGGATCACAGGGACACCCCGTACTGTGCCATTTCCAACACAGCGGCAGCCAGAGGCAGCTGTCCTTCGTCGGTTCCCTTCAGAGGGGCATCAGTGCCACTAATTGAGTCGGCAGCTGCCAACTACCTGGGGAAGCTCACGTGCATTGGGGTTTTGGGATCTCACACCAAAACAGTGGCTGCTTATTTGACGTTTACTTATTTCTCAGCTAGATCTTAATGCTTACAAAAGAAAGATTAGGAATCCCCAAGGATATTCCTGAGCAGACTAGATCAGCTTTAAAATGGAGACTAATTTAGAGGTCAAGCAGGTTATGATGTGTGTTATGGTAAAGTGCATTACAATAATGCCCTAAGGTCCTGATCAGAGGTCAAACTGGGCATTACCATAATACACACGCTGATAACCCAAGGTCCCAATCAGGATCTGGGCTACACCGTGTTAGGTCTTGTACAGACCCATAGGAATAGCCTTGCCCCGAATTTAACAGCCTGTCTCTTTAAAAAGAAGATCCAAGAACGAAGCCATTTTAATGTACGTGGCTAGGTTCCTTGGGGAGCGTGTGGCCTATCGCCAACAGCCAGATTTTATTAATAAGGGCCGGGACCGTCAAACCTGCCAAAGAAAGTTACACTCCCAATTCCCATGGAGAGTCAATGGGAGTTAGGCACTTTTTAACTCGGTAAACAGGATGGTGCCTTTACATCCAGGAATCTCAAACAGTCACACTTTGCGGCACGGGTACATTTGTAAAGGGTTAATCAAGGATTAATAGATGTTAGAAGCATGTTGCAAACCATCAGGTAGAATGTGGTATTAGGTAGGCGTGGAAGGATTAGATGTTACTGGAAAGTGTCGGTAAACGTCAATTTCACCGCACGCACACACCAACAACTGGAAAAATATTTCCAACAGTCAAAATTTACAGATAGGCAAAGTCAGAAAAGTGCTGCTTGAGAACTTGGAGTTTGATCGAAGGAAATTTACTTATATACATATATATATATTGACCTGGGATGTTAACAATTTGTGTTTTCACGGTTCTAAGGCTTTAGCTTTTTGAATCTCAACATCTACTGTCATTGACTAATCTCTGACTGACCCCCCCTCATAATTTCACACAATTGAGATAAGCATTTTTTAGATTATCAATTTAAATTAAAAATAAACATTGATTATTATTCACTGAAACTGTAAAATAAATTTTAAAAAATCAAATGCTGCTTGGCCTCGCTATAGGTGGGGATAAGAACATAAGTAGGTGGGGTTAGAAATAGTTCTAAGCCATGGTTTATAAGTGACCGTTGGTGCTATTGGACTTTAACAACCGAGGAGCCGTTTATTAAAACACTGATTTATTGAGCCTGTATAGCGTTAAGCCATTCATGAATGTGCCCTTAAAACAAAGTGTGACTCAAAGCCATTCAGAAAGATGGGTACAATCCCCATTTTAAAAAGTGACACAGACAGGCTAAGAGACTTGGCAGAGGTCACACAGCAAGTCAGTGGCAGAGGCAGGAATTTAACCCTGCAGTCCGGGCTCTCACCCTTTGCTCTAATCACTAGACAATGCTGCCTCTCTTTTGGGTTGATTGAGCATGCTGGTTTAGGATTTCCTTCCCCTCCCCACTGATGCTGTTGGAATCTCTCTGCTTCTTTAGTTTCACTGCACTGATTGGGTTAGGAGAGCAAGGAAGGAACCGGAGCGAACAGGCAGCACATACCAGCACCGAGAGGTCATCGAGCTGGAAAATATCATCAGGAACTCCTGAATTCTTCAGGCTGTTTGCTCGAGCCACGATTGCCTTAAAAGGGGAAGAGAGATTTATAGTCAAGGCTCTGGATCCAGGCACGACCCGGGCCTTCCCAAGCCCCTGACTCAGCACCCGCATCAGAGCGGGGGCAAAGACCGACCAGACGTGAGCAGGTCCCACTGGGCCCCGAAGGAGGAGGATTAGCAGGGGGAGGCAGCGTGTGGAAGGGAGGGCTAACGGGGACAGAAGAGAAGCTGGGTGGGATCAGAGGAGAGAACAGAAAAGCTCCTGCCATATGGAAGGAAAGCCGTGGGTTGGGGGAGGGGGGTGGATACCAGCAAATTCAGCCTTTCAGCCACAGTGCTACATCCAGGGATCTCCTCCGACCCACCACCAAACAAAACTTTGAGCAGACCAAGGGCCCAATCCTGTCAGCTCCCAGCAGTGCCAATGGGTGTTAAGGGTGTCCAGTCCCCCCCAGAGAAGGGCACCAGCACCCGCCCCCCAGGGAAGAGCCCCAGGCTGCATCTCCACAGGTGCCCCATGCTGGGCCACATAAAAGCAGCCATATTGGGTCAGACCAAAGGTCCATCTAGCCCAGTATGCTGCCTTCCGACAGTGGCTGGTGCCAGATGCCCCAGAGGGAATGAACAGAGCACGCAATCAAGTGATCCATCCCATCACCACTAGCTAACAGGGGTTTCCAAGTGTAACGTGACACCCCCATCCGGAGGTTAAAGCCTCAAATACGCTGACAGTATCGACATGGGCACCGAGACGGACCTCCGCAGGCGGGGAGCCCCAGAAGGCAGAGCCCCTCTCCCCTGGTGGGGGGGAAAACCATTTAGCCCCAGCAGCGCTCTGCTGACCTCGGCAACAAGACACTTTAAAAGGCATGCAGCCCCGGCAGTCAGGCGCTCTGCCTGAGAGCAACCCAGGGTGCCAGCCCCTTGAAGGAGCCGCAGCCAGGAAGCCGGCTGGGTTACCGAACAGCAAGCAGTTCAGGAAGTTACCAAAGCATGGGATGGCGAGGGGGGGGGGAAGATGTGGGGGTGTGTGTGTGGGGTGGAGTGGATCTTTGTGGACTCAGCTCTCCTTCAGGGTTTGCAGCAGATCCAAAAACATTCGCCAACCAGGGCGTGGGGAGAATCCGGCTACAGAGCAGCCAATCCCTCCTCCCCTGCGCGAGGCGGACCGGCTACGGCGGCCACTCACAGGCCCAGGGGAGGCACCGGCACTCCCTCTTGGAATTGCGAAAGGAGAGGCAGTGCAGGGTGCCTGCATGCAGGACAAGCCGGTAACCGCAGACAAGACCAGCCCCTGTGCTGAGGCAGCCCTGGAGCATTTCCATGCAGCTAGAGGATTCAGCCTCTAGAGCGGGATGAGTTTCTAAGGCCACATTGAAGAGCTCGCTGGCCCTGTTTGGATGGGTGCCACTTGAAGCACTGGGGAGCTCTCCAAGCTCTTCCATCGGCCCAGCTGGGCCCAGGCTTGGCAAGGGAGCCTGGGCTTCCAATCTGGGATCTGTCCAATAGACACGTCCGGGGCGGGTTCATGTTGATCAGTGGGAGAGGAGAGGCCAGCAGCTAGGGGCTGGCACCCAGGCATCTGCAGAGAAGCGCTCTCCCCTGGTGCAACAGGGTGCTGGGCGACAGAGGGACACGGCGCAGGTTACTCACCCGGAGGCAAGGCAGGCCGGAGAGCTCTCCGTGGAGCGTGGTGAGGTTGTTGTGACTCACAGACAGGTGCTCCTGTTTGGAAAGTGAAGAACAAACACCTGGTTACAAACACAATGAAAAGGGACCTTGGAACTGCCATGCTGTTTGCTGCCGTTCACTCTGCTTGAGCCTTCTGCCCCTTACCCTGTCTTGGGGGGGCCCCTTGTCTCTTTAGACTGTCCAGCTCTTTGGGGCAGGGACTGTCTACTACTGACATGCTCCGAACACAGGCAGGCTCCTTCATTCAAGTCCCAAACACTCTGGCTTATTTTGCAAAACATTGTTTTTAAAGGCCCTAGACACCACTAGGCAGGTTGATGCTAGAGAAGAGTTCCCAGCATTTGCTTTTATCATTCCAATGGAAACTGGGATTTATTTATTTTTTAAATATTCGCCCTGCTGCATCCTGAACATTGCAGCAGTGTGCTGAGCGGCAGGGTGGCCTCAACAAGACTCAGGAGACCCAGGTTCTTTCAATTCCCTGCTATTCCACAGACTTCCTGAGCAGTCTTGGGCACATCACAGTCTCTGTGCCTCAGTTTACCAGATTCCCTACCACCAGCGGTGTTGTGAGGATAAATACATTAAAAGACTGGGGGGAGGAGGGGCTAAGATAAATGCCTTGGATAGAGAAGCACCTCCTCTGTAAAGCGCTTTGAGATCTATGGATGAAAAGCACTATTTAAAAACTAGGTATAAAGATATCGCAAGGGAACCTCTAAGTGAAACTGACTACAAAACTGAATAGGCAAAGAACAAAAGTGCAATTGACTGAACTATTTTTAGTCTGGTTACAAACAGAAATCAAAGGACTGGTGAATTTGGTTTAAAGACATTCACTCCACTTTAATCAGCAAAAGCTTCCCTCTTGCAAACACTTCTGAGCAAGTTTAACTTGACCCTGGTGTGTCATCGCATTGACCTCCCTAAGACTAGTCACGTGAGTGAGCTCAAGCACGCACGCAGCCGCTAGACTGACATCTAGGACAGCATCAGTCACGGGAGTTAGTTAGTTAGGTCATGGTTAGAAATGAGAGTTTTAAACTGATGGGATTCCATTAAAGGTGATCTGAAAAAAAGAAAAAAAAATTGGGATTTGAGCCCATTTTTGCTTCTTTATAATGTAGGAAGCAGGCTGGAAAGGAGGTTCCTTTGCCCACACCACTAGATATTCAGATCTTATCTACTAAGGAAGGCTCTATGGAGAACTAGTGAAGTTATGACACAGATGCATGGATTCCAAGGCCTTGGAATTATCTAGTTAGAACACAGCCACACAATACCACAGAGCAGTTCCCGCGTCAAGCCCATCTCTTGTAGCTCAATCAGAAGTTATCTTTTAGAAAGACGCGTGGTCTGGACTTAAAAGACTTCAAGGGATGGTGAATCCACCACCTCCCTTTTATCACAAGATAGCGAAAGCCCTACCAGCGGAGGGAGAGAAGGACCATGCAGCGCCTCGCACAGGGGGGACTCCTTTCTTGGTTTCATTCCAACATCTAATGAGCACTTTGGCTAAAGGAAAGATGCAAGTCCAGGTTTTGAAGATCCTTTGCAGGTCACCCTTAAAGAGAGGGTGTGTGCGTGCGTGCGTGCATTTGTGTGCACACGCACCAGACAAAGCTGCAAGGGTTTTTTTCCTGGCTTGGCCACTGGTCTGCTGGGTAGGCTTGGACAAGTCACAGCACCTCACCATGCCTTGGTTTCCCCAAGGGGGATAATCACGCTGACCTCCTTTGCAAAGCTCTTTGAGACAGTATGGATGAAAAGCATGAGTTAAAAACTAGGTATTATGATGGGGATGATTGTAGGGGAAGCTTTTGGGTGGAGCTTTTGGGTTTCTGCACAGCTCTTACCAGTTTCTGGAGGGAAGAGAGCTCCTCTGGCAGGTAGCACAGGCCCGTCCTGTTCAGTTTTAGCCATCGCAAGCTGGTCATAGCCTTCACGTGGTCAGGAAAATAGCCACCCTGAGAGGAGGGGGGAAGAGAAAGTCATTTTATGGCATCCGATCGGCAGAGAAATGGGCATTGCCAGGTTTCTCATCCACCTGAGATGAAACAGACCCTGTGATCTTAACACCCTCCACCATGCCCCAGGTGTGAAACCAACCAAGGCCCCTTTGCTAAGATCCCTGCCAAACATACCAAGGCGACAGGCCGTTCTGACAGTGTATGACTTATTGTAACAAACCTCCAACGAAATGCACTCGGACATCACAGTAACCATGAGGTTGACACATCGGATTGTCACAGGGACAGCTGGACAGGACTCCGAGCCACACCCTGCTGTCCACACCTCTCAGCCCCTGCTCCCCCCTTCCCCAAACATCCTGCAGCCCCCCCATGGGATTCTTACCCTGGGACCTGCACTCTCAACAGCCCCCTGCTGTCTCTCCTGTGCAGTTCTCGAGCCCTCCCCTCTTATGATTTATTTCCTGGTTATGATTTATTTCCCTGCTTAATGAGCCAAGGATCACTGTTGCCCTCTTAGCTTAGAGCACTGGTGGCTACAGGTGCCTGGTTTACAGGTTTTAGAGAAACTATCCCAGTGCACGCATGCTCAGCTAGGATCTGCCCTGGAAATTGACCCAGAGGAGGGGAACATCTCCATAGCAGAGTGTGAATGGAGAAATGGTCAGGCAGGTCACACAAGATTACAGGGCTTAGAAGCAGCATAAATCCCATGAACGGACACCAGCTGACCCAGATTCTGCAGAGTATGGGTAGCGTCATTCACAAGAGTCTGCTCACTGGCTTCGAGGGAGCTGCTCCCATGAGTGACACGTCATGCATGAGTTTCAGTCACTGAAGGATCATGGCCTTAGCAGGCATGTTGCCACCTCTGTTAGGAAGACTATTTGCTTTCTAAAGAACAACCCAGCCTCCAGAGCCCCATCCTGGGAGGGGAGGGGCAGATGCACGTACCCGCAACAAAAGGCCTTTCTAATGTGCAAACTGCTTAACCCAGATTGTGCAACTGCGCTTTAAGGGCCTGCTTAGCAGTAGGTTTCCAGCGACAGGCAAAGGCCTCCACCCTGCCAGCCACCTCACAAGACAGACCCCTGCGCCTGTCCCCAGTCATACCAATGGGGGCCCACCTGCATGGAACCGCTGGGATGATCAGGGCCTAAGTGGCTATTATTTTGTTTAACTACCTTCCAGGTCAGGTATGCCAACACTGGAATGAGAGGGCTCAGTTGTTGTGTGTGTTGGGGGGAGGTAATCGCAAAGGAAGAACTTGAATTTTAACCTCAGAGGATGTAAAGACTCTGTGGGCCCCATCAAGGGCCAGCAGAGCGGCAATCCCGCTCCTCAGATGCAGTGACTGGCATGGGCCAGCGTGAGCTCATTAACTGCCAGGCCTGGTTACAGTTTCATGCAGGGTAGGAATCAGTATAAATGTAGCACGTTGGGTCATCCCAGGGGTCAAGCTCCTTAGTAGCACAAACAAATTATGCATGCACCAAATATCAGTCATGTCACATCACTGGGGCAAAGCTGGTGGGGGTCATTTATGTCTCGCGTACGCAAGCAAAATCACCCTTGGCCAAGGGCAAGTAATGGGCCCAGGGAAACAGAGTTGACTTGCGAGCAAAGCCAAAGGACTAGCAGCACCCAGCAGCATCTTAACCCCTGGTTGGAGAAATATAACTCAGAAAAGCAGCATTACCAAGGAGGAAACATGATTGGGGGATTAGAGCAGGTGACTGGGAACAACAGTGCCTGGGTTCCATTCCCAATTCTGCCAGCGTGGCCTTGGGCAAGTCATTTCATCTCTCTGGGATGCATCAGAGGTTCTCACCCTTCTTCTTTCTGAGCCCCAGAACCCCCCGGATGTGCTATAAAAACCTCCACGACCCATCTGTGTCGCAACAACTGGTTTTCTGCATATAAAAACCAGGGCCAGCGTTAGGGGGTAGCAAGCAGGGCAATTGCTCCGGGCCCCATGCCACCAGGGGCCCCATGAAGCAAAGTTGCTCAGGCTTCAGCTGAAGCCCTGGGTGGCGGGGCTCAAGGACCCAGGCTTCAGCTCCATATGGTGGGGCTTTGGCTTGGGCCATAGCAAGTCTAATGCCGGCCCTGCTTGGCAAACCCCCTGGAACTTGCTCGCGGCCCCCAGTTGAGAACCGCTGTTTTACAAACTTGTCCCCTTTACAGGGATCATGAGGAGACTTAATTCGTTTCAGGGCATGGAGCCCTGCTTTAAAAATGCTAGACAAATGCCAAGTCTCATCAATGCAGCCATTAATAACAGCATGGAGCAGAACCAACATGACAATACATGGTGCTTTTCAGCCTGCCATGGGATCCATTCACAGCTCCCCCCAGGGCCCCAGAAAGGGGCTCTGAAATTGCCAGGCATCTCTGGCAACTAAACACAGTCTCTCCTCCTCTCTCAAAAATCAGCTCAACAGAGGCACGCACAGCTCCAATCCCTGGGGGGAGGCCTCTGGAGGATAAAAACCCACCGCAGTAGCTCAAAGCATGATCTCAGGCGCCACGGTGCAGCCACAGGGGTGAGCAACTGTCTAAAATTAGCCATGCAGGAAGCAGGCAGGGCCTAGACTCTGGGAGCTGCCCAGCCACCTCCCTGTCTGCCTCCCAGCCCTGGGCTTTGCCCACAGCCCAGCCCCAGAATTAAACTCCCCTCCCCCCACCCAGCCCAGTTCAAGGGGGGCCCTGATTTACCTTGAAGTCATTCCCACTCAGATCCACCCCCCTGATAAAGGGGAGCACTCCAGTGGCAGCCATTATTCCTCTCAGCTGCAGCCAGTGGGGCTGGCTGATCCTCCTGGCAGGGTGTGCTACATTGACACAGCCCTAAAGGAAGCAGGGGCCGGCTCTTCTTTGCACACTACAGCCAAACTTGATGGAGGCTGGGCTCTCCCTCTTTTAACCCCTTCATTGACAAGGGTGCTAACAAATTTCCCAGACTTAGAGATGCCTGCTTTTAAACGCACACCCCAGGGGGAGAAGTGGTTGCAGCTGCCTGTCTTGTGCAGACCCGCAATTTGGTGCAAAGCCCCCTTTATTTGGTCCCTGTGCGGAAATCTGTCCCCATTCTCCTTTGCGGTTCATTCTCGCCTACTGCTGAGAACTCTTCTAGCTGTGCTCCGCCAAGCACAATTTTTAGATAATTTATCATACCCTCTTGTATCCCGGCCTAGCCCCCTATAACAGTGATGGTGAGAAGAGAATGCTTGTGAGGCAACCTGACTGTTAGTGTTTGCATGTGTGATGTGGAATGTTTTAATGACACGATACTAGCACTACAGCCTTATTGTGCATACATGTTGTTTGCAGTCATTAGAGGTGCTTTGTTCATTTTTATTATAGCTCCTGTCCTCGTGAAAGATCCAAAATGCTCCCCAAACTACTGAAACGCAGCCATTTCCGGGGTGAAGGGCAGCAATCGATGAAAGAGAGGGGGTGTATTTGTGAAGGCTGCTGGGACGAACATGGACTGCTAGCAAAATAATACCGAGAAGATTTCAAAGTGCTTTACAAACAAGGTCAGCATCATTAGCCCCATTTCACAAAAGGGGGAACTGAGCCAAGGTGCTTTCCCAAAGTCACTCAGCTAGGACTAGAACCTAGATCTGCAGAGTCCCAGTTCAGTCCAGTCTAGTCCTCTCTTCAACATCAACATGGAGCAGGTAGGGCCTCAGCCCTTATGGTCTCACTTCGGCTCTGCTCACGTAGCTGTGCAGTGCCTGGAAGTGGGGGTTTTTTACCCATGAAAGCTTATGGCCAAATAAATCTGTTGGTCTTTAAGGTACCACTGGACCCCTCGTTGTTTTCAGTGTATTAATTATCTGCACGACATGCTGGCTGTCTTTGTGGGCAAAAGGAGACAGGTTATTAATAAAAAGAAAAGGAGTACATCCGATGAAGTGAGCTGTAGCTCACGAAAGCTTATGCTCAAATAAATTTGTTAGTCTCTAAGGTGCCACAAGTACTCCTTTTCTTTTTTGCGAATACAGACTAACAGGGCTGTACTCCGAAACAGGTTATTAATAATAACTAACAAATATTTATTAATAATAAAACAAGGCTAATGATCTCATCATGCTCCCCCCATCCCTTTTGTCTGTAGCCACTTGCTGTCTCTTGCCTCAGATCCTGTGGGGGCAGGGACCCTCTTTTGGTTGTTTGTACCACAGCCAGCACAGTGGGCTCCTCTTGGTCCAGGATTGGGGCAAGCTATGGTTGCCACCTCTGAGCTACCCAAAAGCCAGGACATCCGGGAGGATCCTGAGCCCATAAAGCTCCACAGATGGCTGCGTGTACTGAACACCCTTACAGATCTCCCACTCCCGGGACAGCGACCTCAAAAAAGGGACGATTCTGGGAAAACCTGCATAGGTCGCAACCCTAATTTAGGAGTGAGGGATGGTAGTGTGTGGCGGCGGCGGGGGGGGGGTGTCTCCCGGGGCGGGTTTTCAGCACTTCCCCCCAGAGTCTCTGTCAGCTCGGTATGTAGGACCATGTGCTTCTGCTCGAGCTGAGCCTCCCCCCGCCCCATGTCCCCAGCCCCTGCGCCCGCTGGAAGGCTCTTCCTGGCCCCGCTGTGCCTTTAAGGCGAAGAGCTGCCGGGATCCGCCCACGTGTGACGAGCCCAGAGCAGGGGGCGATTGGCAACAACCCAACCGGTCGTTCCATTTCGGAACGTTGGGACAACGGGCGGGCGCTCCCATTGGTCCGCCCCGGCCTGACCGAATCTTGCTGTCGCCAACGTTCGCTGGGAGGCGCGCGCGGGCGGGAGCGGCCCTAAGCGTGGGGCCGGCCGAGGTGTGTTCCGGCCCCCGGGCCCGGGCCCTGCCGGGATCCGCCTCCACATGCCCTGACCTAGCGGGGCTCGCTGCGCAAGGTGAGCGCGGCCGGGCCTCGCCCGGGGGCAGGGCTCAAGGGGACGTGTGGGGGGTGTGGATCTAGAGCGGGGGCCCCGTGATCTAGACCTGGGGAGGAGAAGGGGGGGCTTATCCAGATCTGGGGGGCGGGATCTAGACCGCTGTGTGAGCGCTTCCCGTTGGTTTACGCAGCAAGGGCAGGTGGGGCGGGAGCAGAGTCCCGGCTCCGCCGCTGCGAGGGCCGGGCCGATGTAGGGGACAGGGTGAGTCCGGTTACCGCAGGGGAAAGGGGGGCGCTTCCCTGCTTCCCGCCCGCCCGGGCTGGGTGTTTCTGGCCGCCTGCATCCGATCCCGCCTGGGCCCGGGCGTTGGTCCCCGTTGGCTCTCGGACTGGGGCAGCTTTGGCCTCTTGCTCGCCTTGGGCCCGCTCTCCCCCGCCCTGCGGGGACAGGAGCCCACAGCCGAGGGGCCAGACCGAATCGGGCCCTATGGGGTGGGTGTTGTGGGGGGTGGCTCTGCCTCCTGCTGTGTAGTGGGGCTGGGGAAAGCGGTGGGACCTTTTCAGCCCTCCCCTGAGTCGTTCTCCGCACCCCAGGCTGTGAATGGGGCGCTGCTTTGGCTGGGGGGGGAGGGTAGCTGAAAATGGCTGCCCAGCCCAGAGACAGCGGCCATGCTAAAGTTGCTGTGGGGCTGCGAGCTAGCAGAGGTAGCGTGTCCCCCCCCCACCCCCCCGGCCTGGAGACGCCTGCTCTGGTGTCTTAAACCATCTGCGCTTGTCAGTCCCGCTGTGGGCAGCCACCCACCAGGGTTGGGTTGTGCTGTTCCCAGCGGAAGTGCAGTCTAGTGGTTGGAGCAGGACGGGTGGCTTGTGTAGCTAGCTCTGCAACTTCAGCGCTTGTGTACATTTGAGCCACCAGGCTTGCTGTGCCTGTTTTATCTGCAGGCAGACAGATTGGGGAGGGAAGTGGGGGGGTACTTGCCTGCTGGAGCGATGCTGGGGCTTAATATTAACTCTGTTTTGCATGGGGAGTGCTAGTTAATTGCAGGTTAACGCTTCAGGGCAGCCACCTGTAGTTTGTGAAGTGAGCTATAGCTCACGAAAGCTTATGCTCAAATAAATTTGTTAGTCTCTAAGGTGCCACAAGTCCTCCTTTTCTTTATTGCGAATACAGACTAACACGGCTGCTACTCTGAAACATCTCCCGACAGAGAGGGGGACATTCTGTGCCTAACGCACGGGACCGCGATCTTGTTTCTTGTCTGTAGAAAACAAGCTTGTTATTACTCAGGAATCACAGAGTATCAGGGTTGAAAGGGACCTCAGGAAGTCATCTAGTCCAACCCCCTGCTCAAAGCAGGACCAATCCCCAATTTTTGCCCCAGATCCCTAAATGGCCTCCTCAAGGATTGAACTCACAACCCTGAGTTTAGCAGGCCAATGCTCAAACCACTGTGCTCTGTCTAGCATACTCAGGGACATGCTGCCTGCTCCCATAAACGCCTTATGTTTGAGGGACTAATAGACTCATTTCTGCTCTTTAAGCCAGTTACCTTGATGAGCCTACTACATGTTCATAGCCTTGTTGATTGCTTGACCTAGCATATTTGCCCTGTTGGGCCCCTTGAAAACCATTCCATGGCTCATTGGAAAAACCTGAGAGCTTGAACTTACAGACCAGCTCCCAGCACAGCCCCCCTTGGCATTCGGTGACTGCCTGCTCATGAGGGTGGTGCACACTGAAATGAGGGGCTTGGCACCAGAACGCTGTGGTGCGTGTTTTCTGAAATAGGAACTGTGTCTGGGAACTAGATTTTGAGCCCTTAATAGCCTGGGGTCCTAGCCCCTGATAAACTGTTGATTTGCATCTCTCCTGTTCCCATAGCGACACAGTGAAACTGAGCCATCGTGGGATCATTACTCATGAGCTGTGCCTGCCCTGTGAGCAATGGACACAGATGCTGTGTGGGCTTCAAACTACAGGGGAGGGAGGTCTAAGCCTTGGAGTTCATCTATAGATTTGTACGCTTCCAGTGTTGCAGGATCTAATAATTTGGTTGCGGCCCCTTTCTGTGGCGAAGCAGCAGTAGGAAAGAAGTAGGGCTTGGCCTGTGAAGGGATGTGTGCGGTGGTCTCCTCTGCGGGCTGTGGGGTGAAAATAATGCCCGTGTGGCCCTGCAGCTTGGAAAGGGGAGGATTGCATCGTTAAACTAAGAGGATGGACGTAGGGCATGGTGGAAATAGGACAAGGCAGCTGCTTGATTGTCAGTGCTGCCGGAGGAGCTTCAGCCTTGTTTTATTCACTGGCTGAAGGAAGCAGAATCTCCATGTAAAGGGCAGTGTGAGGTGCTTTTATCTTGAATGGACTTTAAGCTGCTTGAGCAATCTTGGACAATCCCCTGCACTGTATCTTTAAGGGAGTCCTGTCGGGGCTTCAGCCAATGCTTTATACTGATACTCTGTAATGCCTGCTTCCTTTCATCTGTAGCTCTGAAAGCAATTTACAACATATCTCTGGGTAAACGGAGTCACAGAGGGCCCGGGACTTGATCATGGTACTGCAATGAGTCACTAGTGCTCTGGATTCCTGTCCCAGCCCCCTGCTCTAACTACCGCCTTAGAGCAAAGATCTTGTCTAGAAATTGAATGTGAGCCCCATTTTGGTCTCAGTTAATTTTCCATTACAAGATCTGAAAATCTTGTTGCACCAAATACCTCCCTTTCTCAGTGTAAGAGAAACAGGGGAGGACATCCGTTAACATCCATCTTTGTTTAATTATCTCTCCTCCCGTCCCCGTCATGTTTCCAGGGCTGGGTTCAGTAACCTGTAGAGGAAGGACTCAATGTTCTCGCTGTAACAGAAACATGTTATATGGAGAACTTCTCCTCTGATCACCACGTGCTGGTTATTGGGGCTGTTCTAGCAACTTGGAGGCAATTCCAGATTTGGCAAGGGGGGAAGGCATGGAGCTGAGAGTGGTAAGAAGGTGTTGATAAGGCCAAGGGGCAAGAGGAACTCAGAGGGGAGATGGAGGTGTGATTATGTAGAGCCAGGAAGGCGAGTATGAAGAAGCTATCAAAGACCAAAGAGATCTACTGGGTCTGTTCCCTGCTTTGTCTAGTCTCGATTTGGCTGCACTGGGGATTACAGTGGACAAGAAGCTGCATTGGAGTCAGCAGTGTGCCCTCGTTGCCAAGAAGGTTAATGCATATTGGGCTGAATTAGTAGGAGCATTGCCAGCAGATCGAGGGACATGATTATTCCTTTCTATTTGGCACTGGTAAGGCCACATCTGGAGTATTGCATCCAGGTTTCGGCCCCGCACTACAGAAAGGGTGTGGACAAATTGGAGATAGTCCAGCGGAGGGCAACGAAAATGATTAGGGGGCTGGGGCACATGACTTACAAGGAGAGGCTGAGGGAACTGGGCTTATTTAGTCTGTACAAGAGAAGAGTGAGGGGGGATTTGATAGCAGCCTTCAACCACGTGAAGGGGGGTTCCAAAGAGGATGGTGCTCGGCTGGTCTCAGTAGTGGCAGATGACAGAACAAGGAGCAATGGTCTCAAGTTGCAGTAGGGTAGGTCTAGGTTGAATATTAGGAAACACTGTTTCACTAGGAGGGTGGTGAAGCACTGGAATGGGTTACCTAGGGAGGTGGTGGAATCTCCATCCTTAGAGGTTTTTAAGGCCTGGCTTGACAAAGCCCTGGCTGGGATGATTTAGTTGGGGTTGGTCCTGCTTTGAGCAGAGGTTTAGACTAGATGACCTCCCGAGGTCTTTTCCAACCCTAATCTTCTATGATTCTATGAAATGTCCCAGCTAATGACCATCCATCCCTACCCTGGGGAGGCTGTTCCACAAACTAGTAGATGCTCTTGTGTGAAAATTTCCCTGATTTTCAATACCCTCAAATGGTTCCACAAAGCCACCTTGGACCCCAGCCTGGGCTCTTCACTTTGCATATTTCTTTCTCCTCTGCAGGTTGAACATGGCTGAGCTGCATAAAAGGGGGAAGAGGCAGGACGACAACGGGCTGGGCGGTGCTGTTGACTTCCTGTTGGCCAACGCCAGGCTGGTGCTTGGCGTGGGGGGTGCTGCTGTGCTGGCCATCGCAACTCTGGTGGTGAAACGGGTAAGCCTGGGTTCCCTCTGGAACATGACTACTGACTAATGTCCTGTTCACACTTGTCGAGCTGTGACTTCTGCATTGGGACTTCAGGAACTTAAGTAGCTGTCCCTCGTTAACAAAAGAGTGATACTCCCAGATTGCAAAGGACTAAGACCTTGCAATGCATCCTTCCCAAAACCACCCTAGCCACACCAATGCAGCAGACCTTCTGTACGTGTCTCTTTCCAAACAGTCTTTGGCCTCCTCTAAGCAGAGTCTGTGATCTGGGCCAGTAGAAGCTCTGCATGTGATATCCATATGATCAAAGATCACAAAGCCTGTTGTGTGTATTTTTTGAGGGAGGAGCATTACTACAGGGGGCAAGGGAGAGAAAGCGACTTGTCTCCATCATTCTTCCCAGCCTGGGACACTGAAATATCCCTGAACTCTGCCTATGAAGGCGATTTGGCTTTCTGTTAAAAGGAAGAAAACCGTTTGGTTTCCTCAACAAACAAAAAAACAGGACTGCAAGATTTTCTCATTTAGAACAGGGTGAATTGTTTTCAATTAAAGAGATTTAAATGACTGATTTTAATTATGTTTTGCATTTGTACTATTTAGTTATTTCCCTAAAGAAAAGTTGATTCTCATTGGCTGGTAACTGTGTTTTTACGTTGATTTGCAACTAAATACAGCGGTTACAGTTTAGGTATATTTGGTGGTTCTTTTTTTTGCTAACCAGGAGGATACATTGTATCTGTACACATTTATTTAAGCCAGGGGTCCCCAACGTAGTGCCCGAGAGTGCCATGGCGCCCACCGGGGCATTTTTGTGTGCCCACAGGACACCCCGCCACTGAAATGCCACCGAGAAGCGTTGCCGTTTCTTGGTGGCATTTTGGCAGCGGGGTGTCCGGTGCCCACCCTGGTCTTCTGGGAATAGCAATATGCTATTCACACAAGAAAGGTTGGGGACCACTGATTTAAGCGATTATATAGCATAACTTGCATTTTGTATGTTAGAAAGTGGTGAATGATGCCTTCCATCTTTAGTAGATTAATCTTTTACTTGTTGTTTGGGTCAAATTCCAATCCCATTTGGATTGATGTTCAAATTTAGTTAAAATGCACAAAACCAGCATTTAAATTTTTTATTAATTAAAACTACCTTAAATGTGCTGGATACATATTTTGCGTTTAAAATTAAGTGATGTATTAACTGTAGTTAGTGACTTGAACTGATTATTTCTGGCCACTATATCCTTCAAGATTTTAGGTCCTCACACCTAGTTTTCATCAATAGATTAAAGCTCTCCTGGTTTTTCAGCTCCAATTGGTGTCTAATCTTTGAATGAACTAATCATTGAACTGAACTAATTGAATAAACCGAAATAAAGAAAATATTTTCTGAGTCTGTAGAAGAGGCTACTGGTGTCAAAAGCGGTTTAGCACTTCATCAGACTCTGGCTCTAGGCCAGAGACTTCCATCAGTGCAGTCAATTGACTTTTTTAAAAACTTGGCAGCAAATATGTACTGCTTAATATTATTTATGGTATTTTAATTTAAATGATCATAAGAAGTTTAGGCCTTAACATAGGTTGCCAATTTCAAATTTAATTTTAAATCCATTTATTTAAAAAAAAATCATCCTTGTTTTTATTTAAAATAAGGAAAATCTGATTTTTTTAATCCATTTTTTTTTAATCCACTCTGAGAATAAGGAGCGAGGATTCAAAGGGAGAGGAAAGACTGTGCTGTATCTACATGTTCACCCCCAACAGAAGCGTTCTCTGATTTGTTTAGAGTCTCTGTTCATCTGGTGTGGAAATTCTAATGTCTTATAGTTAGACTAAGACACAGCAAATCCCCTGTAACATTCACAAGGGGGAAGAACAGCTGAGCTCTGAAACAAGCCCATCAGTCTGCAGAACCAATTAATCTATGGTACACGTCCTCATGTTACCCTCTGCGTGTCTAGACATGCTCCCTCTGCATCCGGTGTGGGGCAGTGTACGGGGGCTGCATTGCTGATTGCCCTTCATACTCTTTGTTCTGTAGTGCTGGCAGCTGAGCGTAGTTCATGGGCAGTAAAAACTTGCATGAAAACTAAATAAAATGGTTCTAGAGCAATCCACTTCTGGATGAATGGATGCTTTGGCAGCAGAGCTGGGGTGAGTCCGTCGGAGATGACCATTGGTAAGAGCAGTGACGCAGTTGTGAACCTTCATTCTTCCATTTGCTCCCACAGCTGATAGACCGAGCCACCAGCTCGCCCGACGAGGACAATGCTAAGGCAGAGCAGAAGTCCATCGAGGAGAGCTGGCAAGATCTGAGCTTGATTAAGGCAGTGCCAAAGCCTCCAAAGAAGCAAAGCCGGGCAGATCTCAGCGAGTCTCTGCTATCCCCATCTGCGACCCTTCCTGCCCAAGGTCAGGATCGATGCTGCGTCTCCTTACTCCTAGTGTCCAAGTTCTAGACAGGGTTAAAACACCTGTCCCAGGTGTTCACTGCGTGTTGTTGCCATCAGGCAACCTCTTGTTTTTGTACTGATTGTTGTTCCCTAAGTCACACTACACGACCATATGAGAACTCCTCCATCCTCTGGCTCCTGGGGAACTTATCCTGTCTTCTGTCATGGACCAGTCCTTGCCTACCCTTTTCGGCTAGCCACGCTGACTCGTCTCCATGGGCTTCTTGTTGGCATCGGTGTTACACCAGTGGTTAATTTGGCCCACTATGTTCCACACAGCTGGCACAGTTCACAGCTGGTTCCACATCACTTTGGCAGGGAAGAGATGGTTACACTCACTCCTGAGTCTCCTTGCCATCTAGACCAGATGGGGTGTATTTTAATCTAGAAATGAGAGAGCTGGCCGGATTGTGGGAGGCTGGCCTAGACTGCTTGGAGCATCAGCCAGGTAGTCAGTATAGAAATTAAGTTACTCTGAGACATCAAGCAGACAGTGGTCATGGAATGTGGAGCTTTTCTCATCTAGGTGCCTGTTCAAAGCCAGCCCAACTGGCAGTGATTGCAAGTCACTGCTTCTGCGTCGTCATTGGCTTCCATAAATTACTTGTAGTATTGTAGCTTGGAGAAGCCCAGTCACAGACCGGGTCCCCGTTGTGCTAGGTGCTGTACGAACACAGAACCGACAGTGACTGCCCCCAAGAGCTTTTGTGGTGGTTTTATCCAGTTTGTAATGGGGTGTGCCTGAATCAAAGCCACCAGGGTAGAGAACCCTCATTGTGGAACTTGAGGGGACATCTGTGCTGTGATAAAAGACCCAGGGGCCAACTGACTCAGGCTCCTGGGGCTATAAAATTGCAGAGTAGAGGTTCGGGCTCAGAAACCGTCCTCCCTCTTGGGGTCCCAGAGCCCAGGCTCCAGGCCAAGCCCAAGCATCTACACTGCAATTTTATAGCCCCATAGCGTGAACCTGACCCAAGCCAGCTGCATGTCTCTTATGGCAGGCAGATGTACCCTGCGTCTCTAAAGGACCAGATTGGGTCAGGAGACCTGGATCTCATTTCCATCTTTGGCATTGAATTGATGACCCAGGGCAAGTCACAAAGTCTTTCCTACTGTGGTTTTCAGTCTGACATATGAGGGTAGTCCCTGTCCCAGCATGGTCACAGGGCTTAGTTGTGATCTTTGAGTGAAAGGTGCTGTGTAACTGCAGAGCATTCGCTGGTACTTTGCTGGCAATCTCAGCTGAGAGGCCAAGGATTGGATGACCCTGGATATCAAGCTAAAGCCTTAATGATCCTTCCAGGTCAGGAGTGAGACGTGTTGGATGCAGCTGGCATGGGGGAATCTGGCACTGCCCCTGCTCGTGCTGTTGCTGTTCTGAGTACAGATTTGGTTTCCAGCTCTGATGATTGTGATCATTATGTTTTGTACTTACAGTGCCCCCTCTGGAAGCATTGACTCTCTAATACATCTCTTTATTCCCTTTCCAGCAGCTGAGCCTCATGGCCATCCCACCTCCCCGGAGACTCCCCAAGAAGAATCCAGGACTCTGCTTTGTCTCACATTCCAGGAGAAACTCCTCTCTTACTACAGAAACCATGTCACCATCCCAGAGACGGACATGGCCCTTGGTAAGCAGCTGGCAAAGGACATCTGCATTGAACTGCAGAGCTTCCTGCAAAACAAGTGCCCAGAACTGCCCTTCGGCAGCATGTTCCTCAGTGGTTCCCTCTGCGATGACCTCCAGGTTGTTGTTGCTGACCATGTCTGCTTCATGCTGCCCTTGGTATTTGAAACCACGCTCTGGAGCCTCATCCCAGGAGAGGACACCATCGTACAAGACCCCCAGTTCTGGATGATCAGGCGGACTGACCTGGAGTACTTCCCTCGCGGGAGCAGCCCTTGGGACAGGTTCATAGTGGGCGGGTACCTCTCCTCCAACGTGCTCAATGAGGTGCTTCATAAAATGCTGGTGGCCTCAGTCAACTGGCCTGCCATAGGCAGCATGTTGGAGTGCCTCATCAGACCCGTGGTGGCTTCTGAGGAGCTGAAATTGGAGGTTACACATTACGAGACCCAGCTGAACATAACCCTCTGCCCAGTGACAGAAGCTGGGGATAAGGTTCTTCTTGCCAAGCCTCCAAAAGGACTTGTGGGAAACCTCTGGCGACAAAGCTTTTATAGGTCAGAGGTCTCCAAGCTTAAAGATCTGGATGCTGCAGACGCTGGAGCCAGGCGGTGCTGCCTCAAAATCCTAAAAGGTGTCTGTAAAAACCATCCCTTCTTGAGCAAACTGACTGGCAGTCACCTGACTCATGTCCTCCTCCACCTGAGTGAAACTGAATCAGACTGGACAGAGGAGGCCCTGGCTGCGAGGTTCCAGCAGGTGCTCGAATCGTTGGTTGGCTATCTGGAGGCAGGCTTCCTCCCCTGCTATTTCAATAGTCAGATTAACTTGTTCTGCGAGCTGCTGGAAGAGGAGATAGATGAGATGGGGTATGCACTCTACAGTGCTGTATCTCAGCCAGACCTCTTGTGGCAGGAACGTGCGGATAAATGAATTGCGAGCCTGGGAGATCCTGATTGTAGGGTTTTTTTTTTGCGCTTCGCTGCATCCACCTCTGAGTGGATTGCAAAGCTTCTACTTCCTAGTCGCTACCAGGTGAAATCCTTGCACTTAGTGAACGAAGTATTCACTTTTTTGACACCAGGTGCCTGAGTAAAGGGATGGGAAATGGGATCTGGAGCCTATCGCCACCAGGTCTCGCCACTTCCAATCCAGCCCATGGCTGTAGTCGCAAGAAGTCAGGTACCATCTATTGAGTAGTGAGGCCTGGGTGAAGTGAGTTTGGTCTCCGTCCAATTCCTAGTGAACTAGTGTCCCTACCAAACTGCCATCACGTTTGGCACTTTAGTGTGATGAGGCCCAGTATCGAATGGGCCTGGAAACTGAACTTCCCCTTGTTCCTGGAGGTAGGCCCTGCAGACCAAGACCCTGGTGAGTGTGGCGAACCTTACACTGCCACTGCTTGTCCTGTACCTTGGCTGTGTATAAACTGGACTTGTCTTCAGGGCTCTCAATCCAGCCCCTTTCTCAAGCACAAAATTCACTCTTAAAGTGCCAGACTCAACTTCTTAGGGGGTGGTGTTGGAACCTGGTATGTATTTGCAAACCCAGGATGTTGGCAGCATGAAGGGACAGGCCTGAGGAGAGAATCAGTATCAACTGATCATGCATCACAGGATATTGCCATAGCCAGTCAGCTCCCATCTGCTTTTTCCTGACGCACTTTCAGTGTTACGAGTGCAGCTGCCCAACAGGACAAGCTACATCTAATCGGTGTCGCTCGTTCTGTTAATGTGAGCTCCAATACTAGGGGTTCAGGACGTGATTGTGAGGAGTCTTTTTTTTGTTTTCACTCTCCCTCCTTATGCACTTTTTGCTACAAACTTCAGCGGGATTAAGGGTGGTACAGGGTTGTTTCCACAAAAGCTTTTCAGTATAGATGGAACTAAGTGATCCTGAATCTTGCTACAACTGTGGGGACACAAAAGATGGTAGCCCAGCTGCAAGATAGGACACTGCTGTAGCTACTGCTGTCGTCCCCAAGTTCCCCTCTGCTTTAAAATGAATCATGTTGACAGTCCCCACTCCAGCTTTTCAGATTAAACTATTTTATGCATGTTTTTCTGCTATCTAGCTATCCTGCCCCTTCTAGGTCACCAGTAAGACTCTACCCCCAGAAAGGGGCAGGATGGGGACAATGCTTTAAGCAGAAGGCTTCCTGTCAGCAAGAGCTGAAGTGATTTTATGTTTGTCTTCCTGTTGAGAATGAGTTGGTTTTGTAGTGCTGCTCAGAGATTTACTTTGGTACCAGCTCTATTTCAAATACTAGAAATACATTTTCTGACTGTTCTTGTGAATTAAGAATCATGCCTGTTTTGCACACTATGGGTGGAAAATAAACCTGTAGCCTTTTAATGTGAGTATCTACTGGTGTTTATTTCCCCCCCCCCCCCCAAACACAAAATACCATCTCTGCAGAGAAAACTAATCTATTTCTCAGTGCACTGTGATTTCCTCTAATCTGAAGACTACTTGATCTGTAGGCACTAAACCATGTTAGTGATGAGAATAAAACCTCACTGCGGAATGGGTGTCTTGTGTTTGGATAACAGCATTGGCTCTGCCTATCTGGGTACTTATGGCCCTCGCTACCAGAGGATGACTCCCTGCTCCTTTAAAGATAGTTCAACTCTATCACTCTCCCCCAGCCCCTTCACAAATTTCACACTGAGGGGAGATTTCACTCAGGCAGTTCAAGTTGAGGGGCTCGGGCCTTTAATTCTATTTCACGATGACCTGTAGTGTAAAAGGCATTTCTTGCTGCCTTAGTTTTCCTGGAAAACAAGATTCCTATACGTGCTACTAGAGTTTCAAAACAGTCTGCGCTCGCTATTACATTCCATTTAGTTGAATGTGTGTATTTAGTTTAGTTTATTTATTATTTAGTTTATTCCATTTAGTTGAATGCTCTGACAATTGAAGTACTTGGCTGGCCAAATGGGGACACTATCTTTAAACCACACTTTGTGTTGTCCGGTGAAACTGATAAGAGATCATGCTGTGCATGTTTTAACTGTGTGGCAATAAGCAGCAGAGGCTTGCTTCTGTGGGTTGAATAGGCTGCAGCTAGCTTACTGCTACCGTAGTTATAATAGTGCTGACTAAAGTTCTGCTACAGTGTTCAGCCAGCTCAATGCTTGCCCTACAAAGCCTCTTTTAATCCTTTGATTTTAGCCAGCAGGTCTGGGATGTATTTTTAGGCCACAGCTGCTCCTAACAGTAGGAGTGAGGGACAGAAGTAAAATGGAATGTTACATGGTATTTCTGTTGACCTTACTTTGTATTTTGCCCTGATCCCAGGAGAATTACTGCAAAGTTGTCTGCAGGTGGGGAAGTTGCTATAATTCAGTTTGAGGAAGGACACTTCCCCTGCCCTCATCCTCAAGCATTTTAAAATGGGACTGGCTCTCTGAGGATGAACTCTATGGGTTTCAGTAGTTACTCCCCAGTTCCTGGGTGAGCACAATGCGACCAGGACTACCTATAACTGATCAGATCAGCTTCTCTGACTCAAGTCACATCTAGCAAGTATTTTTGCTTCTTTCCTTCCTGTCTGCTGAACCTTCAGCCTCTTTTCTGTACTAACAAATGGATTCCTGTTTCTGTATTTCTAGAGCTCCAGTTGCAGTGCCTGCTAAGGAAAGGGAAGTCAAGGCTCTCTTCTAAACAGCTCCACTAACTACCAGAGGGGGTGGAGGGAGTCTTCAGAGGTACAGGAAAGCTGCATGTTGAGGCTAAAGGACTTTATACATCACAGCAGAAAAGGGCATATAAGCCTAGTTTAAAGGCAGTCTGAACTCCTACTTTCCTGAGCAATATCAAGTCAACTCTTGTTTTGCAGGTGATCATGTACAGACTAATAAACTTAACACCTTTTAACAGTTTGGAGGAAGGAAGGAAGGAAGAATAGTTAGACTCAGAATCCCCTTTCATTCAACTTTCAACTGCTTGTAAACGACATTTTGTTAATTCTTTAGAGTGTGGAAGATGCAATAAAGCAGCAAGCAGGGAACAAGTTCAGGCTTTTTTTCTTTTGCAGATCACTTCTAAATAAAGCTCCTGGATTTACTGCCCAGCAAGTGGCCACATTGTTCCTGTGAATAGCTTAGGTGGGGAGTGGTGGAAACAGCTGCTTTTAGGAAGAGAGTTTTCAGCTGAGCCTACAGTCCACTTAGACAAGAGGCAGTAATGAGGGGGAGATAGTGACACCATTCCTGGGCATAATTTAAAACAGAGCTTAAGTAAAATAAAGAGTTCTCCTTTTTATTAAAAGGCACACCAATCTGACCAAAATAACTTGCATTAGCTAGCAGCTTCATTAAGTTCCCTTGCTCACAGTGGCCAAGGAGTAGCTGGATTCTAAATTCAATATCAGCCTAAGTGAAGGTTCTCAGGTTTGAGCACTTGCACTAAGCTCTCTCTCCAGGGCAAGGGATTGAGGCTTTACTTTCTCTGCTGTTAATTCTCTTTTGGAAGCAAGAGTCAGGGATGTAAGGGAATACTGACTGACTAACCCTAAGCTGGAAGGGTAACTTAAAATATCAAATCCCACCCTGTGAAAAGCCAGAAAAACTGTTTCACAACCATCAACAGAGATGTTTTCCTGGACAGAGAGCAGTTGGGGATGATGCTGGTCTGCAAACAAACCACAGCAGCTGCTCCAGATTTCCTCAATTCCTTTAGTGTTACTCTTTTTAGCCCCCCACTATTTCCTAGACATAAGGGCCTTGGAGAATAGCAGCTGTGGAGAGATTTGGGGTTTGCAGCTCTGCGAAAAGCCTCTCACTCCAACAACCAGCTGTATTTTTGTCCAAAGCTTTATCTGAGAAGGGACCTAGTCTTTTGGGTTTCTAAACACGCTGCCTGTGTTTACAAAATAGCTCACACAATACTAAACCAAGGAATGGCAGCAGTAGTTGAGCCTCCTTTAGAAGATAGCCCAGTGTCTGAATAAGTCAGAATTAAACTTCCCAAGGAATAGTTGAGGGTGCTGGTCACCACCAAGGGCAGACCTGCTTTAGCCAGCATTTCCAGGAAGTGGTTTGAACACAAGCCCCAGAGACATTCTGCTTTTAAAATCCACTGCATCTCTACAGCCAGCCACTCCTGGAGCAGTTCAGGACTGGCTTTTTCAGCGTTTCCTTCAAGAGCATCCCATATACTGTCCTTCCTCAGTGGTCCTGAGGACATGTCTTCCTGGTGTGACCAAGCTGGTGGCAAATGCCACACGTCCGTTGTCTCTTGGGAGTAGGTCCTTTTTCAGAAGAGAGATTACTTGGTCTTTTAGCTTTGCTTCCTGACCCTCTTAAGTGCCCTTCGCTCCTGAATTGGTTTGAAGAGAAGGCTCTAGCAGTTCCTACAGAGAAAGAGAGAGAGAGTTGGTTCTAAGCAGTTTAACACCATGTGAGCCACAGAAATAGGGGAAGAATGACAAGTCTAGATGCAGGGGACATGCCCAGGGAATTTGGGTCCATTTAAATGTTTTATTAATCCCACTACTCAAAGAAATTAAAGATGGTTCTGTCCTGTTTGGATTTATATGCTCTCAGGCAGCATCTTGCAGCTCTGGGCTAGTGCACGAGATCAAAATTGGAAGCTACCTCAGTAGTTAGTTTAAACTATACAAAGTCCAAACTGTAAACAGCAAAAATAATATGGTCGACTTGACTTTAGCTAATTTCACTTTTCTCCCCTAAGTTTGCTTAAAAAAAAAATTGGATATTTAAGGGTCACATTAAATACTTGAGTCCCTTTAAAAAAAAGCTTTCTGTACCTATTATAAGTGAAATGAATTGTACAAACATCTTTTTTCAGCTCCTCCTATTTTGTAATTTGCCAGCACTCCAGGAATAGTCACTTTCACCATTCCCCCCCTATATGGTTAGTTTCTCTGTTGCTGAAGAGACCATTAGGAATAAAAGGGAACCGGAAAAAAACCCTTCCTTTTAAAAAAAATAAAGGAATAAAAGGATTCCAGATAGGATTTAAAAGGTTTTTAAAAATAGCCAACTGTATCCCATTAACATTTGATTCCCTCGGTTGTCCCTTGGAGGAAGGTTTGATGCTGCCCTACCTGGCAGTTTTAGCTCTTTCCATTAATTAGAAATACAAGAGGGAGGATGATCCACATTTAATGGAGCTTAAACTGAGGTGGTGGGATGAAGTGCAGCTCCAGTGCCAGCAGCGGGCACAGAAGCACCAAACTGATGCTCACTCCCCTTTTCAAGTTCTCACCCACTCAGTAACAGATTTCCTGAAAACAGGTATTTCCAGCTGACAGCACATTCCCAAACTGATGAAGTTTAGGTTAGGAAAGGTCAAGAGCTCTGTGCATTGAACTGTGCCTTTGAAATGAATATCCACTCAGCTTACCACAGCTAGCCGTGAGAGGTCCCGTTACCTGAATAAATCGGTTCCGGACTAAATTGCATCTGGGTACCTGTCACATACCCTGCTCTAGCTCAGTCAAAGGGACAGCAATTTAAGACAGACTTCTGAGTTTCCTTATTGTTACAAAGAACCAGGTAAGATTTTTAGACTAAATGGACAGTTCTTTAAAGGACACATCTAATGCATTTCAGACGAGTTACCTTACAGCAGCCCGAGTCCCTCTGTCAAGTTCTGTAGCTCTGCAATCCTTTTCCTGTTTTTATCTGAAGTTTTTGAAGATGATGCCTGAGGGGTGCCCAATATCTCCCTTCAGTTCAGCTTTAACACACAACCCCCAGCCATTACATCCCACCCAAACCCCAACTCCGAGCACAAGCCCATCCTCACCTGGGGCCACGTTTTCATCCACCCACTGGAAGAAGCCGCACTGCTGCTCTCTCGGCTTTGGGCACGTGTGGAACTGACGCCCTTTATTGGGTCCCTCCTTTTGAACGGTGCGTGTGATGGCCGGCTGATTGCACTTACACATCGTGCCACCGCCCCCTCCTCCCGAGTCAAAATCGTTGCTTCCATAGCGGCCCAGACCTCTTCCTCCTCCAAGGCTCCCGAAACTTCCTGGAGGCCTCTCACCCAAGGAATCAGGGGGTGCAGCAAAGCTCCTGTGGGTTACGCTGTTTCCATCATCTGATTGTTGATCGGCCCAGAGGAAGAAGTTGCAGCTGCCGGCACTGCATTTATAGAACTGCCTGCCCTGGTTTGGCCCTTCTTTACGCACCGTGAGCAATGCTGCCTCCTCCCTACAGTTGCACACCACTGCATTGTTCTCAGCAGCAGCAGGAGCTGGATGACTAGCAGCTCTGGGTGCCCTTGCTACACCAGGGTTTGTGGTAGGCCTCACGTGACCATTCTCATAACTGGCCATGCGGTTAAGGGACTGGTTGACTTGTAGGTAGTTAGCTGGCGGGTTGACTGACTGTACCGGTCTGGATGGTCCTTGTAAATATTTCAGGTCCAAGATCTCTCTCAACATCTCATCGCAACCTCCAATACAGCCAACAAATTCCAGTGGCAGCAGGGGTGGGACACTACCTCGCTTGAACTTAAATTTCAGCCTAAATGAAAAATTAAAATCCATATCTCAGATCAGAGTTCTCCCCCTCTTGATCCTCAAGGTTCCAGCAAAGACATGGAGGTCCCACCATGCTTATTCTATTCTACCTGCCCTCCTGCTGCACCTATCATTCTTCCAGTCTAGGAGGAATGGACTGCACTGCTTTGGAAGTCAGTGAATGTTGCTTTTAAAGCGACCATAGCCAGATGAATCATCCTCCTCAGACCGTCCCGGGACTGGATGTGCTGTCTCTGTAGCAATCCCAGCCCTGCTCAAAAACTGGATATGGAGTCCTACAGAGTAGTGTAGACCACCATGGCTGACCAGTACATTCTACAGGGCAGTTGTGTGTGTCCATATGTAAGGAACAATACTCACCTATGAACCGGATGGGGTTTACACACAGCGCAAACACTGTCATCCTTGCTGACTTCCAGCACAGATTCAGGAAACCACACAGCTGCTTTACAGTTAGGATAGTTCATGCAGCCCAGATAAAAGCTGTGGAGGAGTAAAAGGTTAGTATGAGGAAGAAGAATAATCAAGAGAACTCATCAGCCATTGCACCTGCAGCACCTTATGGGCCAAGGTTCAGCAACCCACTGTTAAAGACAAGCATAATGAGGCTGTTTTATAAAAACTATCATGTGCTTCCAGAATTGCAGCTCAACTGGGTATGCACAGCTCTTACCGCTCATGGCATCTGAACTTTGGCCTTATGCCCAGTGGCCTGGAGGCACAGGGCAGGTGGCATAACCACACACCTTGTCACTGTAGCTTTGATGCCCTGTGAGGGGGAGAAGGGCTGGGTGAGTGCTCTACCCTACACTGAGCTACAAGGGAGCCACACAACATCAACACACCGAGCTGTCATCAGCTTAACAGATATCACTGACCCGCCATTCTTCTTGCTCTTCAGGACCATGTCACTGTTGCACTGTGGACATTTCCGAATGGAAACGGGCATTGCTGGATAGATCTCCTCTTGCTGCGCAAGTGCCGTTACTTCTCCAAAATACTGAGACAAAGCTTGATCCAACCTGGAAAGAAACACACACAGTCACATTGGTTCCCTCTGCCATGAGCATTTACATTTGTTCCCATTCTCCATTCGATGGAGATGGTGGGCGAGTAGCTGCTCCCACAGCTGGCCTCCAGTGAACTTCACAATAAGTCCATTTAGGAATGTCATGAGGATAAAAATGCGTCCATTTCAGTCATGGTGTGGGTGCAACTCCAAAGGTCAGCACAGACTGGCACCTTCTGACACCAGCTCTGCAGCTGCCCACCAGACACACAGCATCAGCATTCAGACTCCATGCCTCCTCTTGGAAACACCTATGCACATGTCATGGAAATAAGCTCTGACGTGATCAGAGCCCCAGACATGAAGCTAAGTCCTCCACTTTCCTGGCTGCTGTTCTGGGAGACTGCATGGGTTTTTCTGATACTCACTTGTTGGCTTTGGCCACGGCTTCAGTGAAGACTTTCTGGTACTTCTCAATCTGCTGCCTCAGCACTACAAATTTGTCCTTTTTCCCCTCACAAATCAGCTTCAGATCAGCCTCCAGCTCAGCTCGAAGGTCAGGTTTTGACATCTCGTAGCCCATGGAATCGTAGCCTGAGGAAAGATACCTTGCTTTAAGTGAAAGGAAGGGATAGCGAAGGCATTAGCCCTCCTAACTACAATCAACATCCTTACCTTCTACCAGCCCCATGCCCAAGTGCCCCGGAAGGAACCTCTGATCTGGAGTAAGCCCCACGTACATCCGTGACTTGATGGTCTCGATGTGCTCGGCGTGAGTGGCATCAGTCCCTGAAAGCGGTTGTGCAGTCATTTAATAGCTGGCATGAACAAACCATCAGGGCTCTACAAGCTGGTATTTACTAATGCAGCGACATGGGATGCTAAAGACAGGCACAAATTTATCACAATGGGCAAGTGCAGGCCCATGCTGCCCTCAACTCCCACTGACTCCAATGCCAATTGTAAGGGAGCCTGGGAGGGACAACTGGGCCCTAAACAGACTGAGATGGGAAGTAAAGTTGTATCTCCAGTGAGCTAAACTGCAACCTGCAGAGTCCTATACACACTCCAGACTTGGCCTTTAGATCCTCCCCCTTCTGTTACTTTGGGAATGCAAGTGTCCACACAATGTCTTATCTTGTATCAGTTGTATTTAGAGAATTCTCCACCTGGTGGAAGAGAGAGACCATTACAGCTACAGATTTAACAGATTTCAGAGTAGCAGCCGTGTTAGTCTGTATTCGCAAAAAGAAAAGGAGTACTTGTGGCACCTTAGAGACTAACAAATTTATTAGAGCATAAGCTTTCGTGAGCTACAGCTCACTTCATCGGATGCATTTGGTGGAAAAAACAGAGGATCATGAAAGGGGGAAGAGGTATACAAACTCCATTCTGCTAAAGACAGCATGAGGTGTCACAGTCCCATTTGATGCAAATACTGACCAATGCCATGTTTCTCCATGAGTGATATGAGATCAGCTTCCGTGAGGAGTTGGGGTGGGCTGGTCTCCCCATCCACCATCTCCACTGTGGTGGGCTGAAAGCGAGACCCCCTCTGATACACTGGGAGAACCTGAAGGACCGAGAGAAGTACAAACTCCAACGAAACAACGTTCTGCAACATTTGTTTAAGATAGAATTTAAAAATCCAAAGAGGCATGGATCTAGGGGTACTGCCTTGTACTGTTCTGCAGGAGACTCGTGTCTCATTCCCTGGGGAACAGAGACAGGAGCCTGTTCACCAGTTTTTAGATTCATAACAGCTATCAATTCCAAGGCTGGACTCTGTCTTAAAGAGATACCACACAAATCCAAAGAGTTTGAGGGTGAGAGTTTGCTTGCTTTCCCCTACATCCTTAACCATTCAGCCATACAACTGTTCTGCTCTGAAACATCAGTAACCAAATTTGTCCTTAGACCCTGAAGCAGACTGCTCACTTAAAGAATTAGCATGGAGACATTCCTCTCTCAACAACCTTGTCTTCCCAACAAACTGGTCAAGCACAGCTACTTGGTTATACTGCTGTTCAACTTTCTTAACAGCTTTTACTCCAGGTTTTGAGCGTAGCGTGCTCAATGTCTGGGAAGAAAAAGTGGGCCCAGCATTGTTCAACAGTGACCTCTTTCAGCAAGTGAAGGAAAGCACCAACAAGTTTGCACAAAGCAAACCATCAGGTCCTCATGCAGACCTGGGACAGGGTCCCTTCCTCGGGAGGTCAAATGGGGGAGGGGGAAGGGAATTGAGCAATCAAACTGCCAAAATGAGCTGCAGGTCTTCAAGTGAGAGATGAACCTCTGGGTAGAACAACAATTGGAACAAGGGAGTTCTCAGTGGAAGTCCTGCAGGTAATCTGACAGCAGAATTTGGCCCTTAAGTGTTTACACATCAGCCAAGGCAAGCTTAACTACTGAGTCACATTAAACCCAGTTGCATCTTGTAATGACCCCTCCCCAATTTACCATCTCCCATACACTTTGATCAAGATGGTTACCTTGTCACTCCACCTCTCATAAGGATAGACATCCAGATAGTTTCTGGCCAGGATCATTAGCCCATGAGCAACAAATCGCTCATTAGCAATGTCAATCACCACAGTTGTTTCTTGTCCCTTAGCATCCTGGGAGCAGCAAGCCAAAAAGTGACGCACAATGAACTCATATAGTCGCTGTTCATTCCCCTAAAACCGCACATGAAGAGAAGAGGGTCAGGAGTCTCCTCCAAATAAAGGACACCACACTCGCACAAATATAGGTTTAAGAGCCCTCTTTCAGAATGCAAGTCCCTTGGGACCAGAAGTGAAGACATCAAGAGGAATCCACTAGAAGTGCAGATCAGAGCAAGCGATTAAGAGTCAAGAGATGTGGGTTCTATTCCTAGCTATACCACTAACCTCATTAGGCAAGTCATTTAGCCTCTGTGCTTTTGTTTTCCCACCCATAAAGTACATCTAATCGGTACTTGTACACCTCTGTTAAGAACTAAGATCTTTCCATGAAAGGGATCTTAGTATTATAATAATAACTTCCCCCCTCAGACACGAAGCATAACTTTGAAACATCGCTTGCTTCAGGCTGTCAAGTGGTTTAGGTCCCTATGCCTTTAAAAAAAAAAAAAAGTGTCTATAAGGAAAAGATCCAGTATGGACTGAAAGCAGCATCTCCTCTGTGCTGGGACTAAAGAGGAAATGTAACTAGGGGCAGTCAACAGTTTTAGGATAAGCAAAGAGAACCTCCACTGAAAATCTGATGTGGACTTCAAATGTCAAAGCTTGGAAGTGGGTAAGAGGTGCATATTTCCAGCTTCGATTTTCTATAGCACCTAATATTTTCCAGCCAGGTTTCTGTGCAGAAACATTTATGATCAGGGTAGCATATTGTAGAAAGGCTCTTTCAGGAGATAAACCCACTTTTGAAGATATGGAAAGTCTAATTCAATTTGCTAATATATGCACAGCAAGCCCGTCTGCTAGAATCACCATGTTACCCAGTCACTGATAAGGTGCATTGTCAATAGCAGAAATCGTGCTAGTGACTCAACTCCGCTCTATGTTAGACTCACCTGCAGGTTACATGTATGTTTAGTGGGGTGAATGGGAGGGTGAGCCTGATCGGATTTGGTCCCATTCCGAGGGGTTGGCCCACCCCGGTCTAGAATCCCCTGTGCAAAGGCTCCCCAGTTGGGGTCTTGGGTCTGCTGTTGTACCAAAGAGGTGAGGTTTAGGTCTTTGGGGAAAATGTTGGTCTCAGTTCGGGGATAGCTTATGTACCTTAGAGACAAAAAGAAAAACGAATAACCACACTGGATGCTAACCAGTCTCCGTTCCTCTTGTGGGCTCGTCCCATTTTTGATTAAAGGTCTGCTGTTCTCTAAAAGGTATTTAATTCCAGCACATCCAGGTCTGAAATTCTTACCCTTGAGTGTAGAGCTTTTCTGCTATTTTCATAGTTTCTTTGGCATTTATTTTTAGCTTGCGGGAAGCCAGCTTCTCAAGTTCCTGTGTCGTAAAGAGACGGAAGAATGGGAACATTTGCCGCACAAACCTGAACAGTCACTAAAACTTATATTCAATGCTCCTTTAAAAAAAAAAAAAAAAACTTTTTAGCATCATCGTATCAAACATACCACAGTGTCTAGTGCCAGGGGCCTCCATTTGCTCTTCGGTTTGCTCCCAATCTCGATAACAGTGGCCACTGGATCCTAAGCACAGAGCACGCAGAAAGGAAAATCAAACTGAAGTGTCTATATGGAGTGCTGTTCAAAGGTTCTCATGAGGCATCAGCTGCTGTCTAATGCTTTTGCCAACCAGAAGGAAAGAGGTAGAAATGCTTGTTTGATGCTGGACCCTATATATTTGACAAGGTTTCCTACCTCCATACACATGTGGTAGAGGACAAGGCATGCTGTGTGGTTAAAGAGTCGGTTCCTCTTCCAGTTGAAGTCTACCATGCCGTCCTCATGTTCATGGGTCACTGCATTGAAAAGGAGGTCACTACATCAGAGAGATGGTACAAAGTAAGACTGCACTGGCTAGACAGGTAAGGAAAGAGGGCCATAGAAAACTCGCATACTTTTGGGAAACCTTCCAAACTGTGCTGAATGATCATGGCAAGGGAAGGGGGGGAAAAAAAAAAAATCACACATCTGTAGCAATGTTTGTGTATTACACAGAAACATCTCCCTCTTTCATGTTTTTGGGTAAAGCCGTGTTTCGTGTCCTTTTCAAAAGCGCTGAACCCTGTCAGACACCGAGAGCACTGCACTATTATCCCAGAATATACCTTTAATTTTATAGAAGGCTTCGGGAACAAAGGCCTGGATGGCTTTAAATCTTTCTACCACAAATCCCAGAGTTGGGAACTGACAGCTACCATAGCTGATCAACTGCTCGGCTAAAACGTCGGGAAAGAGCTTCTGGAGCCTTAGGGTCTGGAATCTGGTGAATGCAGCACCTGGAAGAAAACAAAAAAGGGATTTTAAAGTTGGGATAATAATTTTAAAAAGTAATCACACTACCTTGCAAGCTTGGTTTCTGTTACTCAACTAACTCGAAATGCAGAGGCCCAGCAAATGTCACATAAATAGTTAAGAATCTAACAGCTCCTTCAAAGAGCAACTATTTTATTGGAAACAACTGAGTGAAGGCATGGTCCATTTGCATTTCTGTCACATGTCACAGGGATGTGCAAATGGATAATTTTGAACCACTATCACCTGCTGTGCTTTGGAAGAACAAACAAGGAGAGGTTGATGCCCGCTCTTTATCCTGGAACTAACACAATAACCTAAAGGAGTTTAGATACTTTAACTCCTCCACTTTGTTGAGCTATATATTGATAGCAAAGCAATGAACGCTCCCAAAAATCAATTACCTGCCAGGGCAATTTTACAGAATCCCTCAAAGGAGAGATTTAGAGAGCAGCAAAAACTTAGCTACTGCCAACCCTAGCTTCGTACCTATCCTAAGGTCCAGCTCCTGTCTGACATCCACAGCATCGCTAATGTTCTGATCAGGTTGGACAAGATTCTCGCAGGCTCCTCTTATGGCACGAGGAGTGATCTCGGAAAAGCGGGCTCGGAACACCTGAAGTCTTGGCTTCACTGTCAAGAAAGGGGGATCAAACATGATTTTCAACCCAATGGCAGAGACTGAATACTCAGCGATTTCCTTTAAAACTATCGATAGTAGAACCAGTTTAAGCTTTCAAAGTAACCCCATTCAAGGTAGACGACATATATAGGCTGATCTGGAGTCCAAAAATAAAGTCCTTTTTAGACCACTGAAGCTTTATAATGTCCTAGTAAGTTTCACTGATTTCACTCTTGTAAATCTAGTAAAAAAACAACAAAAAACAACACACATCTAGTAAGTATGGGCCATTTTTATATCTTTGCAGTCAAAAGGATCCAGATGACGATGATCCATGTTTCCAATGACACCCTTCTGCACTCACAAGTGTAGTCTGCAGCTCCCAAAACTGGCCTAGAGTTATCATAACATAAATGGAAAAGTGCTGACAAGACCTCTGGCAGTGAGAGAGAGGCACAGAGGGAGAGAGTAGAACCTAAGTTACTTCTGCTGGGTCATCTTAATGTGACTATATTCACACTCCCCATCTCATCTCTTTACATTATCTGGGAAGCGAACTGGCCCAGTGACAATTAAGCAATCCTAGATGGAATTTCACTGTATGGATAGAAAGATGTATTTACAATACAGCAGAGAAAATTCTATGCTCACTTCTGATACCCACCAGTACCACGGAGAGCCAAGACGAGCTTTTACACCTTGACTGCAAGTTCTGTCCAACTTAAGCTGTATATTTTGGCTATGACAGCAATAAATGTGTTGGACAAAAAACCCTCACTAACGTTAACCCTGTCCATACCAGTTGTGCTGCCTCCACCCACCAAGATACCATTGAAATCAATGGACTGTAAATGTAACCTGGTTGCTGGCAATGTGTTATATTAACACATACCTGGTACAATCAACACCACAGCCAGTGCATTCTACTTGGATCTACTGCAAACATTCAGCAGCAGCCTTTGGGGTTACATTGTTGAACAAGGTATCTTTTTAGTCAGCATTTCAAAGAATGAAACAGTAAGTCCTTCACCCACCAGCTTTGCAAACATGGATTATCTCAAAACCAATGTTCTCTCCTTCTCGATCGCAGTCGGTCCAGATCACCAGAGCCTGGCACTGCCGGGCTTCTCGTTCTAGGGTTTTCTGAGATGAGAGAATGGCACAGCGTGAGAGACAGCAGGTCGCTTATCATGCCATCTAATTTAGTCCAGGAGCGAATCACCAACAGCAATGTCAACAGTCTAACTTGATCTTGAAATGGAATGCATATGCATAGCGACAAATGTTATAGTGAATTGTTCTGATTTTCCATTTTATTACATGCAACATATCCCATTCCTCCAAGTATATCGCAGAGTAATGCTGCTGTATTTTATTTTAACCTTACTGTCTGCAGAGAAGTACATGCACATGAGACCACCATTTGTGTGCTTTCTCCTCTTTGTTGTGCATATAGCTGAAATTAACTGCACTGGCTGTTCTGCAGATTTTCAGCTAAAATATAATTTTATTCAAACAAAACACACCAGAGAGAGAGAGAGAGTAGGACCTCATTAATTTTCCCTAAGATAATTAGGGGAATGTTCAGGTATTGTACTAATTTCCTGGTTGTAAAGGGGTGCTGGAGTAACACTGTATGAGAGCAGTTCCACATGGCCATTTATGAGAACAAGATTTGAATCTCACGAGGCTAGTAAGTGAGCAAACAGGTTTTGATGACTATAGTAAATATTCACTTATCTGCATTCATTTTATACAGAAATAGTCAATATCTAAATCTGGATTATGTCCCTTAATAAGTTTTATTAAACACAGGACTTTCCAATGTAATCTAGATGGAACTGGGGCTATTAATACCTTGATTCCTACACAGTGGATTCTACTTTAAATAAATCAGTTCTTTGACCTGACTGACTAATTGTGCTTAGGCTAGGAAACTAAGTTCAAAGGCAGACAGCATGTATAGACTGAAGAATGTGAGTGAAAATATTTATGTTGGCTACAGTCCCAGAGAGCTAAAGGTTATGGACAGCGGTCCAGTCCTCTCTCTGTCTGCACCAATATTTGTGGAACCTGTCCCTAATATTTGAGTATCAGGTAGTCTTTTAAAAGCACAGACCTTAATATCCACAAAGTTTTCAGGGCAGTATTTCTCAATTTCAGCTTCAAAGAGTACAAGTGGGTTGCAGCTATGCCTGGGGAAGAGATGATAAACAGTACAACTTAACGTACAAAATAAATCAAAACATTCACAAGAGATTACCTGATAATTTCTATATCTCTTATTGGTGTACTGATGAAGAGCCAGAATGGTGGTTTTAGCGGCAGTATTACTGTCCTTATCACTGGTACACATACACATTAGCCAGTTCATTAATTGTCATAAATTATGTTCCACAGGCTGACCTTGAAAGGCTCATTGCACTGCACATCTCAGCATAAAAAAAAGATGACAAGCAGCATGTCACCAGCTCTCTCAGATCAGTGATACTAACCATTTGCGAAATGGCATCTTAAAGTCATGAGCCAGCAAATGTCCCGAAACAGAGGTCATCGCCACAGTAACATTCTGTAGGAAATGGATCAAGACAATTAGTTTCTAACGGTTGCCTATGTTTTGCTAAAGCCTGCTTATGTTGGTGTTCATGAGCTCCAGACACATCGCTCTCATTTGATGGATCAGACACATCAGTTTCTAGTCAATTATATCTGCCTTGCTTCTACCGACATAATAGTTTTCCCTTCCAGCCACAGCTGAGCATTTTACACACATTATCATATATATAATCTGGGAATTCTGAATATATGAGTGATCAGATGGAAAATGCCTCCTTGCCTTAATAATGCTTAGCATGTATGCAGAGCTTTTCATTGGTGGATCTCAGAATGCTATTTTACAGATGGGAAAACCAAGGCAAAAAGATGTAAAGTGACTTCAGGCCACACTGGAGATCAGTGGCAGAGCCAGACATAGAAGTCAGATCTCCTGACTCTTTGACCAGGTCCTTAATCAATGAACCATACTATATCTGTAGGAGATAAAGACAGCACGACACTAATAGTGGGAAAGACATTTCTCCTACGTGTTCAAATGAAAACTTGAGATCTCAATTTCTCAGTAATTTGGTCATTCTTCATATACACATTTTTTGCACAGATATTTCCATTACTGAATACGGAATTCTGTCCCATTTTGGTTAACGTTTTCATTAGATAATCAATCAGCATTTTGTGTTTTCCTAAACCAGAAGGGTTATAGAGCGTTATGAAGAAAAGATGGAACCCTACCTGGCCAAACATATGATAGTCATATTCATAGATCTTGTTGAATTTGGAAAACCCTTCTCTCTAGGCAAAAAATGGAAAAGACATTTAAAAAATTGCTCCCCCACAAAAAAAACCAACAACCCAAATCAACGTTCACAAACAGCTATAGCAGAAACCATGGAAATACGTAGCAAATGAAAAACAGACTGCTGGTGTTCAGGTGTGCAATCATTTTACAGTGACTTAAGTAAGATCTAGAGGAAAGGCAGACTGGACGGAAATGATACCAGCCATTTATAGAAACATTTGACACTTAATGGTGCTTTACAGCATCAGAGCACTGTACAACACCCCTGAGAAACATGCAAGATGGAAAATAGGTGCAAGAATATTGTATTGAACAAGTCACTCAGTTAGCCAGGGGCACAACTGAGACTTAACTCTTTGGATGAAGACTGAAAAATATTCCAAGTTTCCAATGAACTGTCAGCCTACAAAAATGACACGTAATTTAGCACACACTGTTCCAAGTGTATCCTCCACTTATCAAGGTTGGTAGAAGTTTCTACATTGGGCCCAAACATTTCACATTATCTTCTTTGGAAGCATGTCGTTATCTAGATTGAGTCAGACCATCAATTCTCAAGTAATCAATTTTTTTTTACTTCTATCATATCTTTCAACCTAGGATCTGCCTGCACTTTTATAAACATTAAGCCTCTCAGCACCCTGCTGTAAGGATATTAGATCTATTTTACGTAAGGGTAGATTGTGGTACTGAGAGATTACATGAATTGACCATTGTCACATAACAATGGCTTCCTTGACCACGGGATGTTGTTCCGGGAAGAAGAACTGCTAAGCAGAGATGGGGTCCATCTATCAAGGAAAGGGAAGAGCATATTTGGATACAGACTGGCTAACCTAGTGAGGAGGGCTCTAAACTAAGTTCAACAGAGGCAGATGACAAAAGGCCATAGGTAAGTCAAAAACATGGAGACCTAGGAAGAGGGTCGGATCTGGCAGGAGCATGGGTTGTTATAGCAAGGATAAGGGAGAGACAAGAGAGAACATACAGGGGAAATCAAATCAGTATCTTAGATATCTGTATGTTAATATGAGAAGTATGGGGAATAAGCAGGAAGAACTTGAAATGCCAGTTAATCAACACAACGATGACATAGTTGGCATCACAGAGGTGGGATAATACGCATGACTGGAGTATTAGTATAGAAGGGTATAGCTTGCTCAGGAAGGGGAAAAAGGAAAGTGTTGCCTTATATCAATGGCAGAGCAGGAACAGAACACTGAGGTCTCTGCTCTAACCATTAAATCATATTCACTGTGTTAAAAACTTAAGCCACTGGAATTTGATAAGCAATAACAGCATTGCAAGAAGCAGCATTTTTTGACCTGCTAAACTAATTGCATTACATGGCAGAAGATGCCCCTGGCTGTTTCAGATTCTAATATTTCTCATATATTCAACAGCTTGCAAGTTAGGAATGACAGCAGAAAATTCACCAAGGCAGTACCTCACTGCAAACAGACAAGACACAGTCCATATTTCTATGCATCTGGAAACCAAGATTAGGACTAAAGAACAGAATTCCAACATTGCTTCTGTCACAAGGGGAAATGAGTCTGGTGCTGTCAGCCTCATCTTGTCCAATATGCATTTGTCCACCTCACCTAACCTGGCACAGTTCATCTTCAGTAGGAATCTGTTTGGGAAAGGCCAGAGACTGGAATAGCACAAGCTGTTGCATGTAAGGATTGAAGTGCACTGGTAGAGTTCTGCAGAGTGGCCCACGGTTCTAACAAAACAGGTGCTGCAGGTCAGGGCTGATTTAAATTGGCACTAAAATGAGGATGCAGCTTGCACATTTCCTAGCTCTAATGGGAGCTCAAGCAGACAATGCAAGCCTTGCATTTTAATGTGATCACATAAAAATAATGACAAGTTTCAGAGTAGCAGCCGTGTTAGTCTGTATTCGCAAAAAGAAAACGAGTACTTGTGGCACCTTAGAGACTAACACATTTATTAGTGCATAGTAGCTCATGAAAGCTTATGCACTAATAAATGTGTTAGTCTCTAAGGTGCCACAAGTACTCCTTTTCTTTTCATAAAAATAATATCATCAGCTATAAATAGTCTCTATAGGGAAGCCCCACTACATTATATCTATTTTAAGAAAAAATTAATTAACCCAGAAACAACTGAATGATTGGCAAGTACACTTAACAAATTGTTTATGTAGCTGGAGAAACAAAGCCCCATTAGAAAGTGACTCAAAAAGAAACCGTTGCTTTTACTCTTACCCGCCTCATTCTGCTATTGGAGAGAATATCTGCAATTCCTCTGGCAGCATCATTTTTCTCTGCTACACAGAGGACCTTCTGAATCTTTCCGAATGTCATATCCTCTGCAGCCTGGGAGAAGAGACTCCAGGACTGAGACAACAACCTGACCCCACAGCGGGCAAAAAGCCTGGCCTGAAAGTTCATTCTGAGAGCTGAGGGCAGCTCCCAACTTGCCAAGACATGTTGCCCGTTTCCTCACACTGCCGCCACTTTCCCGCAATCAGATACCCAACAGGTATCAGTAAAAGTCTTAGGTAAGGATGCCACCTCCAGGAGGCGATCTCATACAGCGAGCAACCACTCTAAAGGACCCCGGCCTGATTTTGATGGGGCAGTAGTTAGAGACCCCTCAAGCTTCCCCACTGATGTCTGCTGGCAGCTCACTGTAAATTCCACCTCACGTGTTTTTAAAAGTTAAAGCGGATGCTAACTCAGGATGTATATCTGAGCTGTAAGAGATTTCCAGTCCCCTCCCCAAAAAAATGCTGTATTTACTCCATCACCCATGTCTTTTCCCCACTAGACTCAACCTCCTGAACCCTCCCCCTCTCAGCCCAATGGCAAGGGCTCCCCCTCAGCCCAATGGCAGGGGCTCCCCCTCTCCCCACTCAGCCCAATGGCAGGGGCTCCCCCTCTCCCTGCCCCTCCCCCCTCAGCCCAATGGCAGGGGCTCCCCCTCTCCCTGCCCCTCCCCCCTCAGCCCAATGGCAGGGGCTCCCCCTCTCCCTGCCCCTCCCCCCTCAGCCCAATGGCAGGGGCTGCCCCTCTCCCTGCCCCTCCCCCCTCAGCCCAATGGCAGGGGCTCCCCCTCTCCCTGCCCCTCCCCCCTCAGCCCAATGGCAGGGGCTCCCCCTCTCCCTGCCCCTCCCCCCTCAGCCCAATGGCAGGGGCTCCCCCTCTCCCTGCCCCTCCCCCCTCAGCCCAATGGCAGGGGCTGCCCCTCTCCCTGCCCCTCCCCCCTCAGCCCAATGGCAGGGGCTCCCCCTCTCCCTGCCCCTCCCCCCTCAGCCCAATGGCAGGGGCTGCCCCTCCCCCCTCAGCCCAATGGCAGGGGCTCCGCTGCCCGCCGTGCTGAGGTCTCCTACAACCAGGGCGCCACGATTCCCTCCAATACTTCGCCTTCCCTCCTCCCCGCCGAATTCCACGCCGCCGCCGCAGTCCACACTGTCGTGACGAGAGAGGTAAAAGGGCGCCGTTTACCTATTTTTACGCCTTGCCGCAAAGTGACACCGCCGCCTGCTGCGGGCGAGAACTACAACTCCCAAGAGGCCCCGCGGCGTCATTTCTATTTTGAAAACGGTGATTCGCTTCTGCTCCCGCCCGCGAGGCGCCGCCGACGCTTTCAATAACCCTCTGGCGGGTTACACTGGCAACGGTACGCAGAGCAACCCCCGGGCACACGCACGGAAACCGACACCATTTCCGGGTCAGAGGTCACAGCCCGAACGGTCATGTGATCGGAAGATGGCTGCCGGGCCGGGGGCCCTGCGAGGGAAGTGACGGTTTCCTGGTTCGAGCGCCAGCCCGGGAGAAGCGGGCCGGGGCGGCTCGGCTGGCGCTAGCGCCTGGCGTGGAGGAGGCCCCGGGCCGGAGGAGCAGCCCGTCCTCCGTGCCTGCAAGGACAGCCCGAGCTGGCGGGGGAAGAGCCGGCCCCTGCCCGTGTCCGGACTCGGGGAGAGACCCGGCCCTGGGCGGGAGGCCACCAGCGTGAGCGAGGAGCTGGCTGGGGGGCCCGCCCCCGACATCCTGGACCGTGAGGGAGCCGGTCCTTTGGGCTCGTGACTGAGAACCTGGGGTGGGGGGAGAGGCTGAGACAGCCCCCGGGACTGTGGGAATTGGGGGTACGTGGAAAACGGCGTGAAGCTGATCACTAGGGGTGCCGAGTGCGTGGCTGGGGCTGAGGAAGCTGATATGGGGAACTGACTTGCCAGGCACCTTGGATGAGGAGGGCTGACTCCCTCCCCTCCCGCTCCACCCCCAAGAGACCTTGAGGTGGGAGGACCTTAGCCCTGGACGGGGTTGGGAAAGGAGGCAGTTCCTTTAGTGTGAGAAAGGATCCTTCTCTTGATGGATTCTGGTTGATCTTTTCATTTTTTGGGTTGGGGGAAGGGTTCTCTTTTCCATGTCCTTTCATTCCACCTATAAATATGATCAGTGCCCCTGATGTGGTGGCTTTTACCAAAGAGGAAGAGTTTGAAGAGGAGGCATACAATGAACCATCCCTGCCCGAGGAATACTCTGTGCCACTTTTCCCTTTTGCTAACCATGGAGCCAACCCCTGGTCCAAGTTTTCTGGCTCCAAGTTCACCAAGGACTTCATTCTCATCTCTGAGTTCTCAGAACAAGTGGGCCCTCAGCCTTTGTTGACCATCCCGGATGATGCCAAAGTTTCTGGCACTTTTGATCTGAACTATTTTTCCCTCCGGATCATGTCTGTGGATTATCAAGCCTCCTTTGTGGGGCACCCTCCTGGATGCTCCTACCCAAAGCTAAACTTTGTGGAGGATTCCAAAGTGGTGTTGGGAGATTCCAAGGAAGGGGCTTTTGCTTATGTGCACCATCTAACTCTTTATGACCTTGAAGCTAGAGGCTTTGTGAGGCCTTTCTGCATGGCGTACATTTCTACTGATGAGCACAAAATCATGCATCAGTTTCAGGAGCTCTCTATGGAGTTCTCCAAAGCATCAGAGTGCTTAAAGACTGGTAACAGGAAAGCTTTTGCCAGTGAACTTGAAAAGAAACTGAAAGACCTTGATTACACCAGGACTGTGCTGCACAATGAAACAGAGATACAGAAGAAAGCCAATGACAAAGGATTTTATACAACCCAAGCCATTGAGAAAGCTAATGAACTGGCAAGTGTTGAAAAGTCCATTATTGAGCATCAAGACCTGTTAAAGCAAATCAGGTCATATCCTTATAGAAAACTGAAGAATTCTGATTTCCATCCATATGAGCCAGAGTGTGAACTAGATCAAGCTAACACAAGCTTTGATCAAGACTCTACTACCGCTAACCCTGATGAGCCTGGTGAAACGCATCTTTATGCACGGATGCCATCTTACACCCCTAAACTCATCAAAGCAAAATCTGCAAAATGTTTTGACAAGAAGCTGAAAACCTTGGAGGAACTCTGTGATGTTTATTTTTTCACCCAAACTCTTGATCAGTTAAATCAAATAGAGAAAACATTTAGAGGTGATGTGTGCTATCTTTTGACAAATCAGATCTGTAAAGAACTTTTAAAGCAGCAAAGTATAACCAACTTTCTTTTTGAAGATAAGTCTGTTTTAGATGAAAAACCAGCTGAAAAACAGTACAGTGGTTGCCAGGGATCTAATCAAGACACTGTCAACACCAAGTGTTTGGAAGAATCTCCAATTCCTAAAGTGTTAATCAGCTTGGAATCTTACAAATCTAGTGTGGAGTCTGTACCTATCAAGATGGAGCAGGAGATTGAAGATCCCCAAGAACCAGAAGTGACTGAACCTATTGGTTTTGACCAGGAGAATTTGGAATACCTTGATGCAGACATTAAAGGGAGTATTAGTAGCGGTGAAAGCATTGAGGTTTTGGGAACAGAAAAGTCTGCTGCTATTCTGACAAAATCTGAGAGCCAGGCAAGTTTGCCTATCCACCCAAGTCCACAAGTGGTCAGGAGCAAGGCAGTCGGCAGAAGGACCATCAGTGAGGACAGCATTGAAGTCCTCAGCTTGTGTCCTTCGGAATCTTTGATCCCTGAAGATTTTAAAGCAAGCTACCCAAGTGCCATTAATGAAGAATCTTATGCAGATGATGAAGGCCGAGGTATTCACATCAGCCCAAGTTTAAATCCATCTAACGTTGAAGAGATGGAAGGCAATTCTGAACAGGAGAAATTATTGCCAGTTGATTCTGCCTGTTGTATTGGGAAAGAGTCTCCAAACTTTTTAGAGCCTCTACCTGACCTAGCACATAAACATTGTGATGATGATGATGGTGTGGTCAGTATTCCACCACAGCCATATAGGCAGGTGGATCAGGGATTTCATGTGAACTTCACAGACTGTTCTTCACATGATGATGTCTCAGGAGGACTCCTTTCATATGAACTTGATCCGCGTTACTTAAGCAGTAAAGAGGCCAGTAGAATTAGCCTGGATGAATACTCAGACTCCACAAGCTATGTGAGCAGTGCAGCATCCACGTGTTCTGATAAGACTCCTTCTCCTGCTTATCCTCTCAGTCACTGTAATGAAAGGCACAAAAAAAAGGCTGGCCAGAATGCCTTGAAGTTCATTAGGCAATATCCCTTTGCTCATCCTGCAATATATTCTCTGCTCAGTGGAAGGACGCTAATAGTGCTGGGGGAAGATGAAGCAATGGTAAAGAAACTTGTGACTGCTCTCTCCATCTTTGTTCCTAATTGTGGGGTGTATGCCAAGCCTGTGAAACAGTGGGTCACTTCCCCTTTGAATATCATGGATTTTCAGAAGTGGAAGCTGATTGGACTGCAGAGGTAAACTAACAGAGATCTCCTTCAAATAGTAGGTTCATGGGCTTACTAATGTTAAGAGGTCCAAGCGAATAGTTCCTTTTTTGAGACCTCTTACATTAAAAAAGGAAGTATTGAAGGGGAATTGATACTGTAATCAAACCCTCGCCCCTCTATAGTCACTTTCATTTGGTGGGGCTTGTTGCTACACATTCTGTTTGTTAGGTGTACATGTGTGTCTGTATAAGGTAGTGGTCCCCAAACTTTTTATGTCACACCCCACCTAGGGGCCAGGAGCTGAAGCTGGGGCCTCGGCTGGGGATGGAGCTGGTTGGCACTCCCTCCTGGCCCCCTGTAGGGGCTGGTCTGAATCTGCTGTACCCCCGCAGAATGTTCCTCTGTGCCCCACTCACAGTTTGGGGACCACTGGTGTAAAGGGTGGTATTTCCTCCAATACTTTCCTTCCTAGAAATCCTTTTAAGTGTTAAACTTCCAATGCATTCTGTTGGGTGTTAGCTATCAGATTCCTTTGAAAGTCAATGGGAAATCATTCCGCTAAAATACCAAAGCCCTCCCCCCCCCCCCCCATCCACCAAAGCACTCAAGCAAGTGTATTGGTCCAGTGCTTTGCTGGAGCAGGGCCATAATACTTTAAGGTGTCCCTTTGAATTCCTTCTTGTGTTCCCACCAGAGGAGTCGGAACCTCTTGGGTAAAAGTCTGCTTTTCTTCTAGCTGAAGTTTGTTTTAAACTGTCCTCCTTGTCACATGGGCCTTTAGTTTTCCATTAGATTTTTATTTAGAAATGTGCTTTCGATTAAATGAAAGGCTAGAACATCTGACCAACAACAGTTGTTTGAATTAGAAGGAAAGTGGCCTGCTTGTATCGGTGTATTAGCAACCTAACCTAGGTTAGGGTTAGGTGATGGGGAGAGATGCAGAAGTCCTGTTCTGAGCCCTGTGGTGATGTCTATATACAGTGGAATGTGTTTGAGTGAAACCGCAGTATAAAATGGCACGACAGGCCCAAATTGCTCCATGTGCTGCAAGGTTCAAACTACAGTTTGGCTTATTGGGAAACTTCAGCTTTAGGTGAAGATATTCTGTGGAAAAGCAGCACTGGAAGAGGGTTTCCCTGGGGCTGTAAGATATTTCTAAAATCTATTTATTCACTTCTTAAAACGTACGGTATTACTTTGTTTGCTACTATATAAAAACAGCCATACAACAGTGCTCTTGCATGTTGCATTTCCTACCTTTATAGAATGAAGCTGTGTTCTAGAAAGTTTGCACAGTCATTCTTACACACAGAGAATATAGATCAAAGTTTATAATGCATCCGATGAAGTGAGCTGTAGCTCACGAAAGCTTATGCTCTAATAAATTTGTTAGTCTCTAAGGTGCCACAAGTACTCCTTTTCTTTTTGCGAATACAGACTAACACGGCTGCTACTCTGAAACCTATAATGCTAAGAGTTTAGTTACAATAATTTCGACTAGAATAGGTTTCAGAGTAGCAGCTGTGTTAGTCTATATTCGCAAAAAGAAAAGGAGTACTTGTGGCATCTTAGAGAAACAAATTTATTTGAGCATAAGCTTTCGTGAGCTACAGCTCACTTCATTGGATGCATTACAGATCAGCAACTCTTTCCTCTGGTTTGAGGTTGGGGTGCGCCTCTCCTGACAAGATGACCTTAACCATGCAGAATTGGGAGCAATGGGCAGAGTTGTTTTAGGGTTATGATTATCTCGGTTAAATCACACACACTTGTTAGTCCTTGTTAGGTGACTGCTTGTTGTGAATGTCCTTTGACTTCGCATCTCAGCGAGAAATGCCCAGACTCTGTAGTGGAACTCTCTTGTCTAAGGATTGTTTACAAAAAGTTTCTCTACAACTAGAGTTTCATCAACATCAAAGCTACTATCTATCAAAAATAATTCTGGGGGACGGGGGGAGCTGTTGGAAAGGGGACCCCAAAGGCTGTTCCTTCACTTCCAGTAGGGAACAGTTGTAGCAGTATTTGCATCTATTCACCAGCAATTTCTTCTTAGTTCTTGCATGCCCGTGGATAGTAGTGACTTGACTTCCTATCCACCCGCTCCCTGCAGAATTCCTGTGTTTCCCTGCCAAAAAGCTGCCCAGGGAAGGGGGACTACCACAGGTGCAGGGTTTTTTGGGGGGATTGCCCCCCCAACAGAGGCGAGGCATGGGGGGCATTCAGGGTTATGTGCCACTCCCCACCGCTCATTTCTGCAAGTGCGGAACTGCCCAGCTGAAGGAAGGAAGCTGCATCTCTGCTCTGCTGACTCTACAGCTGAATACTGGGTCCTAGTGCCAGTTTTGCAGTCCTTTTATGTGCTGGGAGCCTTCCTGTTTTTTGTGCAGCAATGAGTGCCTGAGGTGGGGGAAATGAGGGAAGGAGGACCAAAGGGGTGGGAGACAGAGGCAGTGGGAAGGAATGGGGGGTGAAATAGGACAGGGGCAGAGGAAAGTAGGAGTGAGGGGAGGGGGATGGAGAAGAAAAGGGAATAGGGGAATCGTGGGTGGGCAGCAGGAGCTCGGCATGCAATATCCCCTTGGCAGCAGCTGGGGCTTCCCAGTTAAGCAGGCCCATCGAACCCTGCACCTGACAAGCCCTACCACCCTACATCTGGACCCCTCCGATGAGCCCCCCACGCCACTGAGCCCCAACCAGCTGCACCTGGACCCCCACCCCATCAAGCCCCACTCCACCAGCACCCACACCCCCCTGCTATGCTCCCACACCAAGCCCCATCTCCCAACACCCAGACCCCCCCCCGTTGAGCCCCAACGACCTTCACCCAGATCCCCTGCAGAGTCCCAATTGCCCCTGCACCCGGAACCCCCCAATGAGCCCCTGTGCATCCAGATCTCCCACTGAGCCACCTGCACCCAGACTGCCCCACATAGAAACCTCTAACCCCACACCTGGATCCCCACCACTAAACCCCTCCACACTTGGATCCTGCTGGGCTGAGCCTGCCCACCCACAACAGGTGCGCCTGGCACAGAGGGGCAGGGCCCCGAGATGTGTCTTGGGCAGGCCCAGCCCTTGCACTGTATCAGGGTCAGATGCAGCCTCACGGCCAAGTCCCTATACTGCGGGAGGTGGGGGCTTCAGGGTGATCTCCCACGTCAGTGCAGCCAGTGGCCTGTGCTCCCCACTGCCATGGTGGAGCCACGTTTATTTATTGACAAATACAATTTACAGAATTTTAAAATATTGTACGCATCACTTTTTTTGGTGCAGAATTCCCACAGGAGTATTTCAGTGTAAGCCAAGGTTCACTATGGACACCTTTAAAGGCTCCTCTACGTTCGATCTCTGCTACCAAATCCAAGTGACAGGTTTCCTCTTAAAGATGATTGTGCTGTAGTTTATGAAACCTTTCAATCTAGTTTGTACAAACATCGTGTCTTTGTATCATCTGTCAGTGTTTCACAGCTTCCCTTGTGTTCCTTAGTATGCTGTATCTCTCTTCTCTTTTGCAGAGTGGTTTCCCCTGCTGGTGTTAATATGCTGCACTCCTTGAGTCGATACAGCCGGTACATCAGCATTCTGGATGCAGACAGTAAGACTCTACGCTGCCCCCTTTATAAAGGAACCCTGGTGCCCATGCTTGCTGATCACCGCACTCAGATCAAACGAGGAAGCACCTACTATATGCACGTCCAAAATATTCTAACTCAGCTGTGTTCTAAGGCCTTCTTGTACGCCTTCTGCCATCACTTGCACCTTCCCATCAACGAGACAGAAACGGAGGAATCCATTGCGTCTCGCAGGATGAACTTTCTGAAACTTCATCTGGGACTTGTGAATGAAGATGTCAAAGTGGTACAGTACCTAGCAGAGCTGCTGAAATTGCAGTACATTCAGGAACCTGTCAGGCGTATTAACCCTGTGCTCAGATTTGACTACGTTCCCAGCTTTTTATACAAAATTTAGTATCACCTGGGCTGCCCTTCTATGGACTCTGATTTTGATGAAGATCATCTGTGCTTGACTTGGCTATTTACAAATAACTGATATATCGGGAAGAATACAAAGCAGTCAACATATTTGCAAGCAAGAGTCTGCTGTGTAGAAAACATTGTGTATGAAGGAACCTGATTTCTGTGCGACTCCCTGCAGCTGAGAACTGGATGTGTTGTACCCCAGCAAAGAAACGAGATCTAAAAATTTTGGCCACTCCATCTTCAAATGTTAAAGGGACACTATCAACTTTTAAAAACCTTACTAAGAACACCATTCCTTTCATGTTCATGACGCAGTGAGGGTGGGAGAAGTCGGCTATCTTTGTGGGGTGACATCTGACGAGTAGTGTCCAGTCCCCTCAGTGCATGGTAACTTATATATTCAAGGTAAAACTTTGCATTTTCCTGGCGACATCAGCGTTGCTAGTGCATAGACAGGAGTAAAGTCTGAGCCCTGGGGGTTTTGACTGTTTTATATATACAACAAAATACATTTGCCCAAGGGTGGGGTGATATTGATCTCTATATATTAAAGCTTCCAAGCATGATGGAGGCTAAAAATTACCTGCCCACATGAAATAATTCACAGTGCCCCTTTGCATTCTCTGTGCTTGTTAATGGTTCGTGGAATTGATTGTTGTTGAGCCTATGAGCTAGAGATCGAAGCATGTATTCTTCTGTTGATTTCTCAGCTTTGCTGGAAGACAAAAAGGTGTAAGGAGTCCTTCTGTATCGTCAGACTGCATGGAGGCTCCCTCTTCAGTGTGAATGTAGAGCGCTGTGCCTTGTTAATTTGCAGCATACTCTTTTCTTGATGACCTGGGGATGGGGAAGGAGACCTACAAGTCTTTAAAGCTTGCTAAGACTTTGCAGCACTGCTGTGGTGTAACCTTGAAGGAAATATGCTAGTTGAATAGCAAAAAGGGCCCCTGTTGGTTGCTCTCTCAGAGTTTAGAGAACGAATAGTGCAACTCAGCTGAAGCTGCACGCAGAGGGAGGGATGGGGACAAGGAGCCTCTTAGGGCAGGCACTCGGAGATCTGGAATGAATGTTTTATCTTTTGTAGTTTTGTGTCGGGGGTTAGATTTGCATTGGATAGGAAAATGAGTGTAGGCTTGGCAGCAGCGAGTGCTGCTGCTGGCTCTGTCTCACCACTCCAAGTTTGTTTATTTTTAACGCCAGGCCTTTGCAACTTCTCTACTACCTCTCCCATAGCATCCATTGGGTAGTTCTGGATGCCACATGCAGTACTGCGTTTCACTGAGCCTATTTGTTGGATACTGAGGACTTTCAAAGCTCCTCCCACATTGCAAACTGTGCCAGAACCTTTAGACTGCTTTTATGGTGGGTGCTGAAGGATTCATGCTCTGCTTTCATCATGCATCTCTTCCATTGCCACCCCTTGGCTAGAGATTACGGCAGTACATCCAATGCCAGCCCCCCAAGTTCTTTTACATGAGAGAAAAGTCTTGGTGGAAAAGATCACCGTGATTTTATTTCTTTTTAGCACTGTTCTCATCTGATTCGGAGGGAACATAGGTTTTACTAGAGTAGCTGAAGTGTGTGTGTGTATTTTTAAACCTCTGTCTAATGTGATTATGTGAGACAGTGCTGAAATTGAATGTAAATTTCTCTAATGTACCTGAGGAAGCTGCAATGCAGAGTGTTGGGTTTGTTAGTGTATTTTAGATTCCATTGAAACTTGATGTGATAGCTGTGCTATTATGTAACGTGCATCCCAAACAAAGAGAGGCTCCTTAGAGACGTATTGCACTGAATGTTCCTAGCCTCCATAGTGCTGTAACACTGACTCCTCCTCACACACAGAAACGTCTTTGAGACAGTACTTACTGAAGCAGGCCAGGGGAAGCAATGGGGAGGGACAACTGTTTTAAGTATTAATATCACTGCTGAGGCTTACAGTGAGACCAGGTCAAACAGGAAATAGTGAGTTACCAAAGGCTCACTAAAGTTGGAGGTTGCTTGTGATTTTTAGCATGCAGTCAGGAGCCAGTGCAAAGTAGCCTTTTGCTGAAGGGTTGAGCAGTGTATGCATGTGTCACATCAGCTTTACATGTGTCTGCACACCACGCTGAAGAATTGTTTGCACATTTGAAAAGCGTGTTTAAAGAACTTTTCTTTTTCAGATTATAAATGTGACTGCCTGTATGCAGCTACTGCATGTGAACTGGGTCTGCTAAGTGAAAGCTATTTTTATGCTTATATAAAAACATTGTAATGTACTAGGTGACTGAAGCCACTGCTTGTTAAATCAAGGATGTGTCTTAATAACCTTAAGCCTAGACAAGATTCCAAGTAGAAAAAGAACAGCTGGGATCTTAAGAGAATAATGCAGGTAATATGATTCAGTCGTAACCTCTCTGCCTATTAATTGATCGAGTGGAAATATATTCATCTCAAGACCTCATCTTTGTACTGAAAAATAACCTGACGCTAATTGGGAGTGAGGAGGCTAAGACATACTGAAGTCCTGGGAGACTTTTGTCTCTCCCTAGCTGACAGCTCAGAGCAGTGGAGCAGGACTGGTGATGGTTGCAGGATACAGAATTATGGGACTTTCTAGTTACAGCAGCCTTCATCTGTACTTTGTTCAGACTCCTAAGGTGGTAAATGAAGATTCTCATTTTTTCTCTATGTGCAAAACTGCATCGGGGTCTAATGTTCTGCAAGGTGGGGTTAGTAGCAGTTGGGCTTCCACCAGTCTCACTCCCCTGAGCTACTTACCACAATGCAATTCTTCTTAATTTCAGAATCTTCCCCCACTTTGGGAGTGATCCTGGACCATTTGACCTGCCCCTTTTGCTCCTGATTAAGAGAGAGTCCTATGCTACATGCAACTTTTATTTGCTTTAACGTTGAGCGAGCAGTGCAGGTAAACACACTTCAGGAAACAGAGGCTGTTCCACTGAAAGTAGCTAGGCACAGCTGGAGTGGATCTTCTACCTGAATTGATAGATCCTTGTTGCTTGTGATTCCCTTTTCCTTTCATCCACAGTGAGGGGGAAAGCCTATGGAAACCTGAACTGGCTGACAGTGGTTGGAAAGTTGCCTCTCTTGATTGAAAGCTTTCAGAGTCTATGGATTTACCATATTGTAAGAATCCCTGCTTAGGCACTTTAAGACTTTACCTGGTCCTTAACCATGTTGCCTCAATACCTTCAGATATCAGGAACCATTCGTTAATTAGGAACTTAATACTAATGGTCCCCACTGTTGATCCTGACATGCACATTAGTAACTGGTTTACGCTTCAAAGGCCAAAGTAAGACACCAGTGCCTGTTGAGATTCAGCCACACTTTTTAGACCGGGCGTTGTACCAGACCCTGCTGGCTAGTAGCTGCTGCTGTACGTTACTAAATGAGGTCTCTCCCTCTGAAAGCCTGCAGACCCAGTGTTGTATTGTGTTTCTGTAAGTGCCACCAGCATGCACCCCACAACACGTTGCATGGCTGGCTGTGGGTCCACTTCCTATTTTTGTGTTGTCTGTGTCAGGGAGACATGGTTTGTAAGCCCCACATGAGAATTCATCAGAGCAAAGGTCTCCTGTGGCCTTCCATGACTAATCAGGACAGCAGATTGCAATTACTGTCCTCTACCTTCCTGTGTTTGAAGATGTATTGTTGGCTTGCACTCTTTAATTAACCTAGCCTCATGCTTTCAGATACAACAATTAGGATGGTCAGCCATACGGAGGGAGGTGATGTTAATTCTCTACCAGCTCTGTTTCTCAGAGAACAGTGCTCCGATTTACCTTAAGCCAGTAGCAATCAATTCTAAGCAGCTCAAGAGCTGTTTTGCCTTTAAACTAGAAGAGGGAAGCAATGCCTGGGCTATGGCAATAGTAGTAGATCACTTTTTAAGGGGTTGGATATGTGGCTTGGGTTTGAAAGCCTGTAGGACTGACTGAGGATTGTGCATCGCATGATGTTCTCAGTTTTCAATAGGCAGCAGACTCGGTGCGGTCAGAAAGTCTGATTGTGCAAGATACTGAGTGCCCAACTCGCGTTCAGACTCAGTGCCTGGAAGGTTTAGGCCCCAAATGGATGGCAGGGAGCTGCTACACACATGGGGCTGCTGTTGGGTTACAGCAGTTACAAAAGCCAACTGTCCCAGTGAAAAGCTAGAACAAGTGTTACAACTGGAAATCCAGTGAGCTGCAAAGGAGGCTGGTCCTGAAATACAGAGCTCCTGTAGTCCACTGGACCCCGAGTGAATAGTGCTACGTAAGGGCTTACGTTGGCATAGCTTCGTCTCAGGGGTGTGAAAAATTACTTGGTCGACAGAAGAAGTCTTCCGTCGACCAAGCTACTGCCTCTCAGGGAGGTAGATTAGCTACAGCAATGGGAGAACCCCTCCCATTTGAGTAGTGTCTACACTGAATCACTATAGCTTTGCCACTGTAGTGTCTTAAGTGTAGATATAGCCTTAGCCAGCCAGTGACAGAAAAAAGACTGGACTGCCAAGACATTTTAAAGTGAGAGCCTAGAACCTGCTACCATAGCTTGAGAAATCATAAACCTACTACATACTGGTTGCTGAGAGATGCATTTTAACTGGAAGGCAGAAGCACAGGGTATCTGGCCTCAGGGCAGGGTAGGTCAGTAGATGAATGGGGCTGGGCTAAGAACTGCCTTTGAGGGCGGTGAGTAGGCTGTGATGAATTCTCATCTTATTTTAAAGCACCATATCTTATTACTGCATGTCAAGTTCCTTGTCTGTGTCTGGGTACAGAGCACCTATATCAATAGCTAGACCGAGTGTCACCTGGAAGAAATCCAAGCTGCATGTTGTAATGTGTAGTGATGTAGGTGTTGCTGCACAAGAGCTTAACAGATGTTAATACCAAATGAATCGTAGGAGAAATGTACTTTTAAAAAAATTATTTATTTGGGTTCAGATATTTTTGAAATACAAAAAAAAAGTTGGTTGTATTTTTTAAAGCTTATTCTTGTCATACATTGTGATTAAATTCTAATTTGACTGTGCTTATTAAAAAATGGTCCTACCTAAGCTTTGGGCTCAGATGTTTGAAAAACTGACTGGACGCGGTGGCTTGAAATATTGACATCATTTGAAACATTGATTAATAGGGGAAGTCTGTGGTATGTGCTTTGGAGTTATAAAAGCACCAAAAATGTGTTTCTTTCAGTAGCTCAGTCTTGCAAAATTGCACCTGGACTAGTATGTTTGCCAATCATGATTACAATGGAAACTTGCTTGTCAGAGTTACTCTCCCATGGAGAGGGGGATTGTGGAAGGCTGAATAAGCTATTCTGAAACTAGCAAGACATGTTTTAAGGCAGTCAAGTCTGATGCTTTCCTACTGCAACCTTTAAATACAAAATGTGACTGTAAAGTGACTCCAGTGGGAACTCTGAATATAACAGCTTATGTTGTTGAAAATCTCTTTAAAATATGGCATAGATCCCTGCTCAGAGCAATGCCTGTTCATGCATTCGGAAGTATGCTAGCTATAAGTTGAGCATTTGCAGCCCCCCTTAACTACAGTGGGAGGTAGGGGTGCATCAGCACCTTTTTGCAGATCTATCAGTAATTTGGACTTTAGAGCTACCCTGTTTGTCCTCATTAAAAGTGCAGTTGATGTATTAAAAATCAGGTGCCAATTTCAATCATTTAAAAAGAGTTAAGTGCTCCACCGTTCACAGTTACTAGAAAAGGACCTGTTTCCTAAAGGGAGGCTTACCAGCCCCTTGATCGTGGCCACAGGTGTGGGGCAGCACACTACAGGGGTAGCCTAGGCGGAGAGGCAGGTAAAAAATTAAACTTTTTTTTAAAAGCCATCTGCCTTGTGGGAACAAATCACAAAGAGGAGAAGAGAGGAGGTTAACGGAAGTGGGGGTGGGGAAGTGACATTTCTCTTAGTTCCCTTTGCTTGTCAGATGGCAACAGATGCCTTCCTAATGGATGTGGATGCACCGCAATCCCAGTTTGCTTCCCCAGAACTCTCTGGTAGCCCTGGATTGGGTGCAGCTGCGGCCTTGTTTTAAAGGACAGGCAGGCCAGGGAGTGGGAAGCCAGCAGCAAAGGTCTCTACCTCCTCTTTCAGAGACTTGAGACCCGCCTGGTACTTCCCATCGCTCACCAGCCTCTCCTTGAATTCCTTCAGCGTCGCTTTGGGGCTCATGTCGTTCTGAATCCTCAGCGTCAGCTCTATCCCTGTGTGGACGATTGGTTAATGCTGCCAGAGGGCGGCTCAGACTGACAAACGTTCCCTCCCTGTAGCCCATGGAACGCAAACCCGTTAGCTCTCCAGCCCCTGCCACTGGAGGGGAGATGGGATCTGAATGCGCAGGCTGTATCCTGCTCCCATAAAGCTCTGCCAGCCCTGCTGCCCTGCACCACGCTGGGGGGCTGAAGATGCCTTCTTTTAGCAAATGCAACTGGGGGGAGTCAGGAGGATGCTGGGCCTAGCCTGCATGGGATCTGTTGCTCTCAGTGGAAGTGTGGTTGTTTCCACCACATGGTGACACCCAGAGAGCAGGCCTGAGTGCATCACAGCAGCCGCCGTTAGTGCCAGGTTACTACAGGCCCAAAGGGGAGTCTGTGGCACCAACCATTCGGAAAGCTCCTTGGAGTTGGAAAATGGGCACATTAGATCAGGAGTGGACACAGCACAGGGACCGGCCAGGATCCCTCAATTCAGTAGAGCCACACTGAAATCTAGTGTTCACCCAGGGCGTGGTCCAACTCCCAGTGTAATCAGCAAGAGGAGCTGGCTTAGGCCTTTACAGCAGAAACTTTTGCTCTGGAACCTGCTGGAGCCACAGCTCTGCCTTGCTCAGCCAAGTGCAGCAGCCTTAGCCTTACCTTTGTGGATGAAATGAGCTACTTTTTGGAAGTCCTCTTCCCGGAATCCCCGGGAGGTCAAAGCTGGTGTCCCAAGCCTCAGGCCGCTTGGGCGCAAGGCACTCTTGTCACCTGTGTCAAAAGGACTCCGTCAGGAGAACCACGCTCCCACAAGCACTACTGAAAGGAGCAAGCTTCCTCCCATGACCAGTGGTCTTGGCTGGAGTTATTTTGGGGGGGAGTGGCAGGAGAGTGGCATCCTTCATTTTAGAGCTCTCTCTAGCTTGGTTTGGGGTTGTCCACATGCCCCTCTCTGCCCAGCTCTCATAAGGAGGCTGCATGGCAAAACAGGAAAGCCACTGGCCTCTAGGTTTACAGCCCCAAGACTTGGCTGTGACCTTGCCAATCACCTGGAAGCAACAGTGAAGAGGTACATTTAACTGTCGTTGGGTTGGTGGGAACAGCAAGCCAGGTCTTGATCAGCCAGTGCCAATTCCCTTTCAGCCCCAGCATGAACCAAAGCTTAAGAAGGAAAGGAAGAGCAGCCCCCATGCTCCCCACGGGAAACGTCTCCAGCCAGCAAGGCCGTGAGGTGAGTCTCCCCGCTGCATTCTAAGATTCACTATCAGCGGCATGGAGGCTGGGAGAGAAGCCTGCCCCTGCTTCCAGCCTACAAAGCTGCTGCACTTACAGGTTTCCCCCAAGCCCACTGGTTTGACGCACTGATCAGACATGGAGAGAGCAGGAGCACCTGCTTAAACAGTACATGGTTATGTAGTCCCTTTTATACAGGCAGCTCCAGCGTGGAAATGCAGCCACTTCAGGGATGGAGTGTAGTGCAATGCAGTGGAGGGCAGAGGGGTAATTGGGGGTGTGGGCAGCAGGCAAATAAGTACCCTAATATGGGAGTGTCTGCAGAGGAGCTGGCATGTGCTGGTTTAATGCCCCCCCCATGCACCAGAGAACTTAGAGTAAAGCCTGAATTACCCCTGCCGGGTGTGGAACTTGTGGGGCCGGGTGTTTCCAAGATCAGGAGGCAGAGAAGAAGAGTTGAATTCAGCTCCCTGAACTGGCCTTGGGCGTGGAACTGGGGCACGGTCTGCGGCCACAGACCAAACGCATCAGCGTGAAGCTGGCTCATCCAGAAATTAAGGCTGCGATTCTGTCATGGTGATTGTGGAAAGTCACAGATTCCAAGACTTTCTGCAACCTCTGCAGCTGCAGCGGCCGGTGCAGCTGACCCCAGGATCCACCCTGGGGCCAGCCGCTGCTCGGGCAGCCCCAGGGATGGCCTGAGCAGCAGCCGGTGCAGCCGTCCCCAGGGACGGCCCGAGCAGCCGCGGTCCAGGGGCAGCCAGCGCAGCAACCGTGGGGAATGCCCAAGCATGTCCTGGGGGCAACCCCGAGGGCTGGCGGGGGGGCAACCCCGAGGGCTGGCGGGGGGGCAGTCCCTAGGTGACTTGGAGCAATGGGCCAGCAGGGGCAGTCAGCCCTCACCGCTAGAGCAGGGGCCACCCAGAACAGCAGGGCCCCAGGAGCAGAGGTTTAGTCATCATGGGTATTTATAGTAAAAGTCACTGGCTGTGAATGTTTATTATCAGTGACCTGTCCGTGACTTTTACTAAAAATACCCAGGATTAAATCTTAGCTTTACTAACAATACTTCAGAGTAAATCTACCCGAAGCACTTGCCAGCGAACAAGTGAGAACCCCAAGGGCACAGGGAAGTGAGGGGTTAACGCTGGGAAAGGAAGACTTAGTCTTGCTGAAGAAACATTCCCTGGTGCTGTCCTTGGTGGCTCTCCAGCCTTCAGCAGAACACAGAGAACAGAGCCGACCCCTTTTTAGTCCTTATGCTGTAGGAAACCTTCTTGCCTGCCTCAGACCTTCCTCCTCTTGGGATCTGACCCCAGAGCGGAGATCTGGCCCCACCACCAAGAGCAGGTTTCTCAAGTGAGCGGAGGTTTGTCTGGCTTGACCCTACCTCTTCCTTCAATGAAGTCTCTTCCCCTCACTGATAGAAATAGTTCTAAGTGTGGCCACTCGTGGGCCAAACACAGCTTGCCAAGCCAGCAACACTCAGTTGTCAGCCAAGATGCTCTGCTCTGCAGCCCTAAAGATAAGGCTCCTAAATCTGTCTTTTGGCACCTAGCAAAGTGGCCCCGTTTCCCCAGGGATCCTGAGCAACCCCAGCTCTCTGGGTGCTGCCCTGAAGCAGGCTGCAACCTGTGTGAAACTGCAAACTTGGCTAAGCAGTCAGTTGAGAGAGGACCTCCTCACCAGGACAGGTGTTCTTGTTACAGGCAATGGAACAGACTTCCAGCACCCGCTCGGCCCTCCCACCATCCGTCCCTCTGTTGCGCAGGTCCACGAGGATCAAGTGGTTGTCAGACCCACCTGGAAGAGGAATAGAAGGACGAGAAATGGACACAATCTAGTGCATTAGAAGTCAAGGCACTGAGGCTGGGATATTGGAAGTTAAGTGCTTGGGCTCAGTCCTACTCCCACTGACCATTGCAGTTATAACCACAATGCTGCCCAGGACTGCGGGGAGCAAGAGTTGGGCCACAGGGTGGTGGAGCAGCCTGCCATGGGGCAGGGAAGTGCTCCAGCAAAGGGAGGGCTAGGAGAACAAGAACTATCCGGAGCCTAAAGGAAACAGGCCTACTAGCTAATGGTCTCTCTTATTGGCTTGAGGTTTGCTGCTGTGTCTATGGCTCGGGCCACAACAACGTATTAGACACCTGTATCATTTCTGTGCGCCAAGCTCTGCGCTCAAACTCTCCTGAGATGGGTGGCCGGAGGAAGATCTCCCTGCACGTGTATCCTAAAAGGTTGTGTTATAACAGAGCTCCGGCCCTTTCTATAACCATCCCAATCCAGCCTGAGTCAGCAGGAGTCTGTGGCCTTCACTAGAGTTGGGATCAGGCCCTAGGCAACAGAAACAGCCTCATTTTCAGGAGGAAATGTAGTGGATACCTAGTAGTTGTCCTTACCAGTGACCACATGGTAGCCCAGTGTGATCATAGTGGCAGACAGTGCCTGGCAGTTTGCAACAACCTGCTGTTGATAGGCTTTGAATTCCGGGGTCATGGCTTGCTTCAAAGTGACAGCGATTCCTGGGCAGAAAGGAAAAGTGTTGCGTCTCTATGCTAGCATCAAGAAGCCAGGCTGCTCCGTGCCTGGGCTCAGTGGTGACCTGGAGCATTGACAATGGAACCCTGGCCTGGAAAGCTGAGGAACGATCCTTCCCAAGCCAGGCCTAGAATAACGGCTAGGAGGCTTTAAAGACACAGCAATGCAAGGTCCCAGAGCTGTTCTTCGCGACACAAAGCGCCTATTGGCCGTCAGTGCTGCACAGTCCACGTTTACGCTAGCTGTTTACAACAAGTTCTGGTGAGAGGCACAAGGGCTTGTGAACCCCACGGTGGAATTTAATTCCATTATACAGCTGCCAAAATCTCACTAGCTGATGCCCAATGGTCTGATGGGTCAGAGTCACAGGCCCACTGCTAGGGGATGTTTCTACAGTGGGATTTCAGATTTCTCCAGCGCAATGGCCAGAGGGTTAGAATGCAACTGTGTCTTTTGTGTGGTATCTTTCCCCCACCTCAGCACTGAATACCAAGACGTGGATCTGGACTCTCCCAACTGGAGGAAAATCACCTGCTGCCTATTTCTATCAATAGGGAGAGGAATGTGGGAATCCACAGAAAAAAAGCTGCTCTTGCTGATTAACAGGAGGGGTTCGGCCAGGGGAGAAGGGTTCCAGCCAGAGGATGATACTCTGCTGTTCTTCAGTGCTGGCTATCAGAGGATCGCAAAGCTTGCTGCAAACTGACTAACCCTCCCTCCCTCTGAGCTGTAGGGCCATGGTACAGCTGGGGAAAGAGGCAGAGAGGAATCTGACCCAGAATGACAGGAAGTCTGGGCTCCCCACTCTCATGCTGGGGCCTGCCTATGGAGGCAAGGTCAGCCCTGGGTCGCCAGCCCTTGACCTTCATATCCCCATGCACAGCCAGCAGCCTTGGTCACCTTCAGTACTGGAGTTTTAGCTCCCATATGGTACAAGATAAGAGGCAGTACTAGAGACCAGCAGAATATTGGGCAGCAGGGCAGCTCCAAACTCTTGTCTGGGTGCTGGTCCCAGGGGGGCTGCAAACTCATCCTTAACACTTCACCCATGAGACCCTGCACTGGGCCCTGCCTCCCCAGCTTGTGTGACCTGGCTGGGACTCCCACATGGAGCCAAATATCCCTTTGGCCATCAGCTGCAGGGGGCACTGTTAAACAAAGTGCATTTTCTCCTGCTTCAAGCCCTGCAACTTTGGCTGGAACTAGAAATGCCCCGGCCGTGCGTGGTGGTGCAGCGCTAAAGTTCAGCCACTGAAGAGCCCTCTGGGGCCCCTACCTGCAATGGCATGGTTGTGAGGCCCTCCCTGAAGCCCTGGGAAGACGGCCTGGTTGATGGGGCTTTCCAGGTTGTATAGAATTTCCTTGCCACTCTTGGGATCCACGCTGCGAGCTCCTAGGAGGGAAGGGGGATGGTCACTGTCTATGGGGCCCAGCTCACTCATTGTTCTTCATGCAACTTCTCCCGTGTTCTATAGCTGGGTGGGTTTAATCAGTCTTGTTTTAACCCCATGGTGGCTGGAGTCAGGATGTCACAACCCTGCACCCCAGCAGTGTGCTTGGAGCTGTGCAGAGCCCGCTACGGCCTGTGGAACTTGCAAACTCAAAGCGCAGCAGAATAGGTGGGCACCAGCATGATGGTAGGCAGGAGTGGGAGAGGAGGGTGGTGGACTTAGCAGAAGGAGTGAGCTGAGGAGGGATTTGAATGAGGAAAGGGTGAATGTGTAACCCAGTCTTTGGTGCTCTGGCCCCTTTAAGGTGTGACGGGAGCGACAACCTGAGGCTGATGAGCCTGCGACAGCTTGCCGGACGAAGCTAGATCTTTTAGCTCAGGCAATAGAGGCTCAAGCCTTAAAATCCACAGCTCCCGGTTCAATCCCTGCTGCCCCTGACCCAGGCCTGTACAGGGAACTGAGCTGGGCTAGGGAGGGAGGGCCAGGCAGGGGGCAGCATGGAAGAGATCTCAAGGAAATGGCAAACCGGGATTCATTGGCAAACCAGGCTCAGGGTGGAGGGAAGAGAGAGCAGAGAGGGAAGCCTGGCTGGACAGACTGAGAAGATTTGCGAGAGGGTAATGATAAATCTGTCCAGCTCCACCCTGGGAGCATCACTAACCACATGCAGCCTGGGACTTCATTAAATCCATTTGGGGATCTAATACAGCCATGGGAAGGACAAGCCCTTTTCCCCCCTTCTCTGAAAGCTGCAAGCTTTGCTTCCATGGTTCCTGCCAGCCAGAGGGAAGAGGGACCAGCCTTGGCTCCTATTCCACACTAGCTCAAAGGTCCCCAATGGCCCACCCGGCCCAGCCCGGGGCCTTTCATCCTCTGCTCGCTCCGTGGCCCAAACCTTTCCTATAAAAGATCATGCCGGCCCGGCAGCCTCTCAACGTCTTGTGAGTCGTGGTCGACACAATGTCACAGTGTTCAAATGGCGACGGCACCACACCGGCTGCCACCAAGCCGCTGATGTGGGCCATGTCGGCCAGGAGGTAAGCTCCGTTCTCATCCGCGATCTTCCTCATGTGGGCGTAGTCCAGGTTACGCGAGTAACAGCTAACTCCTAGGCCAGGAGAAAACACCAGCCTCAGGGTGCGTCTATACTGTGTGATTGACACCCCTGAGTTAGTTCTAATGGAGCTAGCTTGTGCGTCAGTAATGGTGTAGCCACGGCAGCATGGGCTGTACAACCCACCCAAAGCCTGGGTAACTAGTCAGGCAGCTGCTAGTCTCCTAGCACAAGTCCACAGGGAGGAAATATTTTGAAGTCCAGGAGCCAGACCATGGCAGGGGCCCAGGATTTGGCTGTAAGAGGCCGGAGTGAGACAAGTGGCAGGAAAAGCCTGACTGCCCATTAGGGAGAGACAGACACCAGGTCACCAAATTAGCAGCTGCTGAACTGCCCCCCAGAGTCCTTGGGCTCACTGATCCAAAGTGCATCCCTGCGGGGCCTGAAGACGGGAAGAGAGAGGGGTGAGTGACTTGCTGGTGGCCACGCAATGCATTGGTGTGGCAGAACACAGGAATCCTGACTCCTAGTCCCCTGCTCGAACTACAAGGCCCCCTCTCCAAGTCGCCACAGTATCAGCACAGAGGCAGCTCAGAACATAAGGCAGGATGCTGCATGTTTGCTGAAATTTGCCACGCTGCTCCTGAGTGTCTAGCCATCGACTAAGCCCTGTGGCTGGGATCTTTCAATAGCCTGGAGGAAAGGATTTTGAACAGATTCTACCTGCTGCTCAGAGCCTCCAACAGCTGCTTTTCCTTCTCCAGCCGCTTACCTGCTATGATCAACTTTGGGTGGAATAAACGGGCGTTCTCCTCCAGCCGGTCGTAGTCGATATAGCCAGTGTTGGGATTGACCTGGTAAGGGAGCAGCAAGAAGAGACATGAAGGGCAAGCACCATGTGATGCCTCTCTAGCCTTAGAGGAGAGACGGCTACATCTTGCTGTGCAGCAGTGCTCACTCTGTAGCACTGCCCGCCCCAGCTCTCTCATGAAACCCTCGCAGAGTTAAAGGGTTAACGACGGCGGCTCCATGATGGGTCTGCAGAGCAGACAGTGGCTATTCCCTGCTCCCTGGGGTTGTCAGAGAGAACCTCTTGCTTGGCTTTCTGCACAGCCATGGTCTGATCTCCCTGGCATCCTCCATTAAAGAACCACAGTTCGAGTCAGCTGTTGGACCCCATGACTTCACCCAGCAAGTCGTTACCAAGTGCAGGAGGGAGCAACTGGCCCCGATCTGTTCTCTGAGAACACAGAGCCCAAGGTCAGTCATTAATAGCCTAGTGTCACACTGAACAGTAACAAAACGGGCATTCAGGCTCAATATGGCAGCCCTAATGCACACCAGTCAGAGAATTTGCCATGTTTAATAAGAGGGAATCTTTACAGAGCAGGTCAAAGATGTTAACACAGTTTGGGAACCAACCTGTGAAAGGTAAATATCACTGTTCCTATTTGATAGGGAAACTGAGGCACTGAAGTGACTAAGCCAGGGTCACCCACTGAATCACTGGCAGAGCTGGCAACAGAAATCGGATCTCTTGAGCCTTGGGAGGAGGCTCAGCTCATACGGCCCTTGGGTTTGGAATATAAATGTGAGCTTAGCAAGATCCTGGCTAATTCGTACTTCCACCCAGGTGAGTGCTGGTTTCATCGCGGGTTCATTCTCTGCTGAAATAACCCTGCAGTCATTGCTGGTGCGGCTCCAACTCACTGAGGAAGCTACTGGGAGAAGTTTGGGCAATTGCAGCAGAAGTTTTCACTCATGTCAGCTTGGTTCTTAGTGCAAACACTGGCTTAACCCACCCATCAGAGTCTGGCCCATCTTCTGTTCCATTCCCACTTTGGGACAATGGCAACAGAGTTGGGACGCTGCATGCCTCCTTCCTCCAACTTGACTGGAGCCCTGCTCAAGGCTCAGTAGAGCCAGTGCACGCTGGATAGGCCATCAGAGCTCTGGAGGGTTAAGGCCCTGAGCCAATGTCTATCGAAGCCAATAGAAAGACGCCCCCCCTCCCGCCCACCTTCAGTGGGCCCTGGATCAGGCCCTGAGCGTTCGTGCTGTGGTCCATCAGCCTCCAGCATCACCATTTGTCTCAGGAAGACTATTTAACACTTCGGTATCCACCATCATAGCACACCCTCCCTTTGCTAATACGGGGCACACTAAGAAATCCCAGCTCTTCAGGCAGAAGCCAGTGTAAGTTGCTTGCATGGAAGAGGGGTGACGATTGCTGGCCTCCACTGATCTCCCCACAATCGGCCGGGTGGAGTCCCCCTTACCTTGTAGGGCATGGATTCAAAGAAGATCGAGGTAGCTGAGATTTTCTTTTTGTCCGTCATGAAGCCATGTGTCAGGTGCCCCCCATCAGGCAAGTCCAGACCCATGATCCTGCCATGGGGTTCCACCAGGGCCGTGTACACTGCAAAGTTAGCGGGGGAGCCTACAACGAAAGGCAGCCCCTGAGCACACCGAGCGCTTGATACCACTGCTCTCGGGGGCGGGAGTCCGGGCTGTGACCTTGGGAGGGGGTTTTTAAAGCAGTCCCCTCTGTTGAGCACCCACACTTGTACCCAGCCCAGGGAGAGATGACCGAGTTAGGGAATGCAGGGGTCCCAATGGCTCTGCCATCCCCTTTCCCAAGGAGGATCTGGGCTTTGCTACCTGAGTATGGCTGGACGTTGACCCCCCATTTCTGTGGGTCCAGCCTGTAAGCCTCCAGAGCTCTCTTCTGGCAGAGGATCTCCAGCTCATCCACAATCTCTGTCCCACCATAGTACCTGCGACCCGGATGAGAAAAGCAGGAGTCTTATGTCAGTGATGCCGCGGGTTTCCATCCCCAATGCCAGTGGCAGAGTAAGAGCTAACCGGACCCCTCTTCCCTCCCCCAGGGGTCTGTGCAGAATCCGCCTGATGCTCCTCAGGCTCGGAGGTGACAGTTTAGCAGGAATGGCAGGAAGCTGCAGGGCGACAGCCCACGTTGGCCTCACTCTGCGAGGAGCGAAGTGCAGTGCGTCTGTACCTGCCTTGGGAAAGGAACAATTTACAGCCGGTGGTTGCTTGGGCCCGTAATGGAGCAGCAATCACTTCAAGGACAGTGAGCCAAGCCAGGGAGGGTTGGACTCTCTCCCACCCACAGAGAACACCCTTTGGATGTGAATCCCCCTACATTCCACACCTCTGTCCCGGGTACCCCTCCGAGTATTTATTGTTCATGCAGGAGCCCAAGGCCTCCAGAACCGCTCGACTTGCAAAGTTCTCGGATGCTATCAGCTCCAACCCAAGCCTCTGGCGCTGCTTCTCTTTCTTGATGAGGTCGTACACCTTTGAGAGAAGAAACCCCATCCTTATCAGTTCTCTACAGAGCATCGGAGGCTGGGAGGCACTCTCTCTAAGGCAAAAAAGCAACAGATGGTAGAATGGAAAAATACAGAGACATCCTGCCATGGACAAGGGAGGCAAGAATCCTTTCTCTTGTGGCTCTGAACCTGGAACCCTGGACTCAGTTCTGGGCATCATTCTATCAGAAAGATACTGACAAACTGGAGAGAGTGCAGAGAAGAGCAAGGAGAGACCCGGGGAGGGAGGCTGACTCACTGCAGTTAAAAATAGAACTTGGCTAAGGGAATGTAGACAAGGGGGAGACAAATCCACAAATACTGGAAAGATGTGAATATGCAGGATCGGGAGAAATTATTTAGGGCGGTGCCAGGAGGAATAACCTAGGCCTAACACGATGAAATTAAGGACACATTAGCCTGCATGTTAGATGTTTCACAAAAATGAGCACTTGGAGGAACGTGTAAATTGAACGGAGTAAGGCACTACGGCAGTGAAAATTGGCTGAAAGAAAGAAACAGATGACGTAACAGCTCATCTAAATTTCTAATGGCTATAGATCGCCCCTTCTCGTTTGCTCCATTGTCATGGAACAATGTGCTAGATGCAAGGACCACAGCTATGCTCATTTCCATATAAATAATATCCGATCCCACAGAGGAAAGAGAAACCCTGGGCCTGAGAAATCTGGGATGAGACACTGAATAGACCTATTATGTGGCACAGCTATAGGCCACCATGTGGGAGTGTTGGGTTTTGAGGGACCTTCAGACTCACGGCAGCAGGGGCTGGGAACACCATGGAGGTGATGCTCCAGACACTGGTGAGGAGAGCTACCAAGCATTCTCCTTTGCCATCTCCCTTGGGACTGCAGCATGTGGCAGAGGGAATAGGAAATGAGGTGAGTGGAAGCAAGTGACAACCCAGGACTGGATGACCAAACTTGGACTGACCTGCCATCCCGAGTCATTGCCTGAGGAAGATCAACATCCCTTTGGCTGCATGGGTCCCAGAGCTGGGAGGATGAATCAAGATCTCCTGTTGCGATTGCTCAGGTTTCCCCTCTGCCAAAACCCACGCAACCCTTTCCCCACCACAAAAACTGGAAAAAAGCCTTCTCACCTCTGGGTCACTGGTATCAAGCGGCTCCATGACCATCTTGTTATGGGACACCCAGAGTTCAGCACTGGGGAGCTCTCCATTGACATTGGTTAAGTGAGCCATGCCGGGGGCGGTTGCTTGCTCGGTATAACGTGGTCTGAAAACTAACAGAATGGGACAGTTTGTAGAGCACTGTTAATAACAGCC